>NW_027412044.1:0-466739 GCF_047663935.1 Musca autumnalis
TGGGAAAGTCATGCCCGGTCAACTTTTGTATTAGGAAAGTCATGCCCGGTGAACTTTTGTATGGGAAAAGTCATGCCCGGTGATCTTTTGTACTGGGAAAGTCATGCCCGGTGAACTTTTGTATTGGGAAAGTCATGCCCGGTGAATTTTGTATGGGAAAGTCATGCCCGGTGAACTTTTGTATTGGGAAAGTCATGCCCGGTGAACTTTTGTATTGGGAAAGTCATGCCCGGTGAACTTTTGTATGGGAAAAGTCATGCCCGGCGATCTTTTGTATTGGGAAAGTCATGCCCGGTGAACTTTTGTATTGGGAAAGTCATGCCCGGTGAACTTTTGTATGGGAAAAGTCATGCCCGGTGAACTTTTGTATTGGGAAAGTCATGCCCGGTGAACTTTTGTATTGGGAAAGTCATGCCCGGTGAACTTTTGTATTGGGAAAGTCATGCCCGGTGAACTTTTGTATTGGGAAAGTCATGCCCGGTGAACTTTTGTATTGGGAAAGTCATGCCCGGTGAACTTTTGTATTGGGAAAGTCATGCCCGGTGAACTTTTGTACTGGGAAAGTCATGCCCGGTGAACTTTTGTATGGGAAAGTCATGCCCGGTGAACTTTTGTATTGGGAAAGTCATGCCCGGTGAACTTTTGTATTGGGAAAGTCATGCCCGGTGAACTTTTGTATTGGGAAAGTCATGCCCGGTGAACTTTTGTATTGGGAAAGTCATGCCCGGTGAACTTTTGTATTGGGAAAGTCATGCCCGGTGAACTTTTGTATTGGGAAAGTCATGCCGGTGAACTTTTGTATTGGGAAAGTCATGCCCGGTGAACTTTTGTATTGGGAAAGTCATGCCCGGTGAACTTTTGTATTGGGAAAGTCATGCCCGATGATCATTTGTACTGGGAAAGTCATGCCCGGTCAACTTTTGTATTGGGAAAGTCATGCCCGGTGATCTTTTGTACTGGGAAAGTCATGCCCGGTGAACTTTTGTATTGGTAAAGTCATTCCCGGTGAACTTTTGTATGGGAAAAGTCATGCCCGGTGAACTTTTGTATTGGGAAAGTCATGCCCGGTGAACTTTTGTATTGGGAAAGTCATGCCCGGTGAACTTTTGTACTGGGAAAGTCATGCCCGGTGAACTTTTGTATTGGGAAAGTCATGCCCGGTGAACTTTTGTATTGGGAAAGTCATGCCCGGTCAACTTTTGTATTGGGAAAGTCATGCCCGGTGATCTTTTGTACTGGGAAAGTCATGCCGGTGAACTTTTGTATTGCGAAAGTCATGCCCGGTGAACTTTTGTATTGGGAAAGTCATGCCCGGTGATCTTTTGTACTGGGAAAGTCATGCCCGGTGAACTTTTGTATGGGAAAAGTCATGCCCGGTGAACTTTTGTATTGGGAAAGTCATGCCCGGTGAACTTTTGTATTGGGAAAGTCATGCCCGGTGAACTTTTGTACTGGGAAAGTCATGCCCGGTGAACTTTTGTATTGGGAAAGTCATGCCCGGTGAACTTTTGTATTGGGAAAGTCATGCCCGGTCAACTTTTGTATTGGGAAAGTCATGCCCGGTGATCTTTTGTACTGGGAAAGTCATGCCCGGTGAACTTTTGTATTGGGAAAGTCATGCCCGGTGAACTTTTGTATTGGGAAAGTCATGCCCGGTGAACTTTTGTACTGGGAAAGTCATGCCGGTGAACTTTTGTATTGGGAAAGTCATGCCCGGTGAACTTTTTTACTGGGAAAGTCATGCCCGGTGAACTTTTGTATTGGGAAAGTCATGCCCGGTGAACTTTTGTATTGGGAAAGTCATGCCCGGTGAACTTTTGTATTGGGAAAGTCATGCCCGGTCAACTTTTGTATTGGGAAAGTCATGCCCGGTCAACTTTTGTATTGGGAAAGTCATGCCCGGTGAACTTTTGTATTGGGAAAGTCATGCCCGGTGAACTTTTGTATTGGGAAAGTCATGCCCGGTGATCTTTTGTATTGGGAAAGTCATGCCCGGTGAACTTTTGTACTGGGAAAGTCATGCCCGGTGAACTTTAGTACTGGGAAAGTCATGCCCGGTCAACTTTTGTATTGGGAAAGTCATGCCCGGTGATCTTTTGTACTGGGAAAGTCATGCCCGGTGAACTTTTGTACCTGGAAAGTCATGCCCGGTGAACTTTTGTATGGGAAAAGTCATGCCCGGTGAACTTTTGTATTGGGAAAGTCATGCCCGGTGATCTTTTGTACTGGGAAAGTCATGCCCGGTCAACTTTTGTACTGGGAAAATCATGCCCGGTGAACTTTTGTATTAGGAAAGTCATGCCCGGTGATCTTTTGTATTGGGAAAGTCATGCCCGGTCAACTTTTGTATTGGGAAAGTCATGCCCGGTGATCTTTTGTACTGGGAAAGTCATGCCCGGTGAACTTTTGTACTGGGAAAGTCATGCCCGGTCAACTTTTGTATTTGGAAAGTCATGCCCGGTGAACTTTTGTATTGGGAAAGTCATGCCCGGTGAACTTTTGTATTGGGAAAGTCATGCCCGGTGAACTTTTGTACTGGGAAAGTCATGCCCGGTGACCTTTTGTATTGGGAAAGTCATGCCCGGTGAACTTTTGTATGGGAAAAGTCATGCCCGGTGAACTTTTGTATGGGAAAAGTCATGCCCGGTGAACTTTTGTATTGGTAAAGTCATGCCCGGTCAACTTTTGTATTGGGAAAGTCATGCCCGGTGAACTTTTGTATTGGGAAAGTCATGCCCGGTGAACTTTTGTATTGGGAAAGTCATGCCCGGTGATCTTTTGTACTGGGAAAGTCATGCCCGGTCAACTTTTGTATTGGGAAAGTCATGCCCGGTGATCTTTTGTATTGGGAAAGTCATGCCCGGTGAACTTTTGTATTGGGAAAGTCATGCCCGGTGAACTTTTGTATTGGGAAAGTCATGCCCGGTGAACTTTTGTATTGGGAAAGTCATGCCCGGTGAACTTTTGAATTGGAAAAGTCATGCCCGGTGAACTTTTGTACTGGGAAAGTCATGCCCGGTGAACTTTTGTATTGGGAAAGTCATGCCCGGTGAACTTTTGTATTGGGAAAGTCTTGCCCGGTCAACTTTTGTATTGGGAAAGTCATGCCCGGTGATCTTTTGTACTGGGAAAGTCACGCCCGGTGAACTTTTGTATTGGGAAAGTCATGCCCGGTGAACTTTTGTATTGGGAAAGTCATGCCCGGTGATCTTTTGTACTGGAAAGTCATGCCCGGTGAACTTTTGTATGGGAAAAGTCATGCCCGGTGAACTTTTGTATGGGAAAAGTCATGCCCGGTGAACTTTTGTATTGGGAAAGTCATGCCCGGTGAACTTTTGTATGGGAAAAGTCATGCCCGGTGATCTTTTGTACTGGGAAAGTCATGCCCGGTGATCTTTTGTACTGGGAAAGTCATGCCCGGTCAACTTTTGTATTGGGAAAGTCATGCCCGGTGATCTTTGTACTGGGAAAGTCATGCCCGGTGAACTTTTGTACTGGGAAAGTCATGCCCGGTGAACTTTTGTATTGGGAAAGTCATGCCCGGTGAACTTTCGTATTGGGAAAGTCATGCCGGTGAACTTTTGTATTGGGAAAGTCATGCCCGGTGAACTTTTGTATTGGGAAAGTCATGCCCGGTGAACTTTTGTATTGGGAAAGTCATGCCCGGTGAACTTTTGTATTGGGAAAGTCATGCCCGGTGAACTTTTGTATTGGGAAAGTCATGCCCGGTGAACTTTTGTATTGGGAAAGTCATGCCCGGTGAACTTTTGTATTGGGAAAGTCATGCCCGGTCAACTTTTGTATTGGGAAAGTCATGCCCGGTGAACTTTTGTATTGGGAAAGTCATGCCCGGTGAACTTTTGTATTGGGAAAGTCATGCCCGGTGATCTTTTGTACTGGGAAAGTCATGCCCGGTGAACTTTTGTATGGAAAAAGTCATGCCCGGTGAACTTTTGTATTGGGAAAGTCATGCCCGGTGAACTTTTGTATTGGGAAAGTCATGCCCGGTGAACTTTTGTACTGGGAAAGTCATGCCCGGTCAACTTTTGTATTGGGAAAGTCATGCCCGGTGATCTTTTGTACTGGGAAAGTCATGCGCGGTGAACTTTTGTATTGTAAAAGTCATGCCCGTCAACTTTTGTATTGGGAAAGTCATGCCCGGTGATCTTTTGTACTGGGAAAGTCATGCCCGGTCAACTTTTGTATTGGGAAAGTCATGCCCGGTGAACTTTTGTATTGGGAAAGTCATGCCCGGTGAACTTTTGTATTGTAAAAGTCATGCCCGTCAACTTTTGTATTGGGAAAGTCATGCCCGGTGATCTTTTGTACTGGGAAAGTCATGCCCGGTCAACTTTTGTATTGGGAAAGTCATGCCTGGTCAACTTTTGTATTGGGATAGTCATGCCCGGTCAACTTTTGTATTGGGAAAGTCATGCCCGGTGATCTTTTGTACTGGGAAAGTCATGCCCGGTGAACTTTTGTATGGGAAAAGTCATGCCCGGTGATCTTTTGTACTAGGAAAGTCATGCCCGGTGAACTTTTGTATTGGGAAAGCCATGCCCGGTGAACTTTTGTATTGGGAAAGTCATGCCCGGTGAACTTTTGTATTGGGAAAGTCATGCCCGGTGAACTTTTGTATTGGGAAAGTCATGCCCGGTGATCTTTTGTACTGGAAAAGTCATGCCCGGTCAACTTTTGTATTGGGAAAGTCATGCCCGGTGATCTTTTGTATTGGGAAAGTCATGCCCGGTGAACTTTTGTATTGGGAAAGTCATGCCCGGTGAACTTTTGTATTGGGAAAGTCATGGCCGGTGAACTTTTGTATTGGGAAAGTCATGCCCGGTGAACTTTTGTATTGGGAAAGTCATGCCCGGTGAACTTTTGTACTGGGAAAGTCATGCCCGGTGAACTTTTGTATTGGGAAAGTCATGCCCGGTGAACTTTTGTATTGGGAAAGTCATGCCCGGTGAACTTTTGTATTGGGAAAGTCATGCCCGGTGAACTTTTGTATTGGGAAAGTCATGCCCGGTGATCTTTTGTACTGGGAAAGTCATGCCCGGTGAACTTTTGTATGGGAAAAGTCATGCCCGGTGAACTTTTGTATGGGAAAAGTCATGCCCGGTGAACTTTTGTATTGGGAAAGTCATGCCCGGTGAACTTTTGTATGGGAAAAGTCATGCCCGGTGATCTTTTGTACTGGGAAAGTCATGCCCGGTGATCTTTTGTACTGGGAAAGTCATGCCCGGTCAACTTTTGTATTGGGAAAGTCATGCCCGGTGATCTTTTGTACTGGGAAAGTCATGCCCGGTGAACTTTTGTACTGGGAATGTCATGCCCGGTGAACTTTTGTATTGGGAAAGTCATGCCCGGTGAACTTTTGTATTGGGAAAGTCATGCCCGGTGAACTTTTGTATTGGGAAAGTCATGCCCGGTCAACTTTTGTATTGGGAAAGTCATGCCCGGTCAACTTTTGTATTGGGAAAGTCATGCCCGGTCAACTTTTGTATTGGGAAAGTCATGCCCGGTCAACTTTTGTATTGGGAAAGTCATGCCCGGTCAACTTTTGTATTGGGAAAGTCATGCCCGGTCAACTTTTGTATTGGGAAAGTCATGCCCGGTGAACTTTTGTATTGGGAAAGTCATGCCCGGTGAACTTGTGTATGGGAAAAGTCATCTCCGGTGAACTTTTGTATTAGGAAAGTCATGCCCGGTCAACTTTTGTATTGTGAAAGTCATGCCCGGTGAACTTTTGTATTGGGAAAGTCATGCCCGGTCAACTTTTGTATGAGAAAAGCCATGCCCGGTGAACTTTTGTATTGGGAAAGTCATGCCCGGTGAACTTTTGTATTGGGAAAGTCATGCCCGGTGAACTTTTGTATTGGGAAAGTCATGCCCGGTGAACTTTTGTATTGGGAAAGTCATGCCCGGTGAACTTTTGTATTGGGAAAGTCATGCCCGGTGATCTTTTGTACTGGGAAAGTCATGCCCGGTGAACTTTTGTATGGGAAAAGTCATGCCCGGTGAACTTTTGTATTGGGAAAGTCATGCCCGGTGAACTTTTGTATTGGGAAAGTCATGCCCGGTGAACTTTTGTACTGGGAAAGTCATGCCCGGTCAACTTTTGTATTGGGAAAGTCATGCCCGGTGAACTTTTGTATGGGAAAAGTCATGCCCGGTGATCTTTTGTATTGGGAAAGTCATGCCCAGTGAACTTTTGTATTGGGAAAGTCATGCCCGGTGAACTTTTGTATTGGGAAAGTCATGCCCGGTGAACTTTTGTATTGGGAAAGTCATGCCCGGTGAACTTTTGTATTGGGAAAGTCATGCCCGGTGAACTTTTGTATTGGAAAAGTCATGCCCGTCAACTTTTGTATTGGGAAAGTCATGCCCGGTGATCTTTTGTACTGGGAAAGTCATGCCCGGTCAACTTTTGTATTGGGAAAGTCATGCCCGGTGAACTTTTGTATTGGGAAAGTCATGCCCGGTCAACTTTTGTATTGGGAAAGTCATGCCCGGTGATCTTTTGTACTGGGAAAGTCATGCCCGGTGAACTTTTGTATGGGAAAAGTCATGCCCGGTGATCTTTTGTACTGGGAAAGTCATGCCCGGTGAACTTTTGTATTGGGAAAGTCATGCCCGGTGAACTTTTGTATTGGGAAAGTCATGCCCGGTGAACTTTTGTATTGGGAAAGTCATGCCCGGTGAACTTTTGTATTGGGAAAGTCATGCCCGGTGATCTTTTGTACTGGGAAAGTCATGCCCGGTCAACTTTTGTATTGGGAAAGTCATGCCCGGTGATCTTTTGTATTGGGAAAGTCATGCCCGGTGAACTTTTGTATTGGGAAAGTCATGCCCGGTGAACTTTTGTATTGGGAAAGTCATGCCCGGTGAACTTTTGTATTGGGAAAGTCATGCCCGGTGAACTTTTGTATTGGGAAAGTCATGCCCGGTGAACTTTTGTACTGGGAAAGTCATGCCCGGTGAACTTTTGTATTGGGAAAGTCATGCCCGGTCAACTTTTGTATTGGGAAAGTCATGCCCGGTGATCTTTTGTACTGGGAAAGTCATGCCCGGTGAACTTTTGTATTGGGAAAGTCATGCCCGGTGAACTTTTGTATTGGGAAAGTCATGCCCGGTGATCTTTTGTACTGGGAAAGTCATGCCCGGTGAACTTTTGTATGGGAAAAGTCATGCCCGGTGAACTTTTGTATGGGAAAAGTCATGCCCGGTGAACTTTTGTATTGGGAAAGTCATGCCCGGTGAACTTTTGTATGGGAAAAGTCATGCCCGGTGATCTTTTGTACTGGGAAAGTCATGCCCGGTCAACTTTTGTATTGGGAAAGTCATGCCCGGTGATCTTTTGTACTGGGAAAGTCATGCCCGGTGAACTTTTGTACTGGGAAAGTCATGCCCTGTGAACTTTTGTATTGGGAAAGTCATGCCCGGTGAACTTTTGTATTGGGAAAGTCATGCCCGGTGAACTTTTGTATTGGGAAAGTCATGCCCGGTGAACTTTTGTATTGGGAAAGTCATGCCCGGTCAACTTTTGTATTGGGAAAGTCATGCCCGGTCAACTTTTGTATTGGGAAAGTCATGCCCGGTGAACTTTTGTATTGGGAAAGTCATGCCCGGTGAACTTTTGTATTGGGAAAGTCATGCCCGGTGAACTTTTGTATTGGGAAAGTCACGCCCGGTGAACTTTTGTATTGGGAAAGTCATGCCCGGTGAACTTTTGTATTGGGAAAGTCATGCCCGGTCAACTTTTGTATTGGGAAAGTCATGCCCGGTGAACTTTTGTACTGGGAAAGTCATGCCCGGTGAACTTTTGTATTGGGAAAGTCATGCCCGGTCAACTTTTGTATGGGAAAAGACATGCCCGGTGAACTTTTGTATTGGGAAAGTCATGCCCGGTGAACTTTTGTATTGGGAAAGTCATGCCCGGTGAACTTTTGTATTGGGAAAGTCATGCCCGGTGATCTTTTGTACTGGGAAAGTCATGCCCGGTGAACTTTTGTATGGGAAAAGTCATGCCCGGTGAACTTTTGTATTGGGAAAGTCATGCCCGGTGAACTTTTGTATTGGGAAAGTCATGCCCGGTGATCTTTTGTACTGGGAAAGTCATGCCCGGTCAACTTTTGTATTGGGAAAGTCATGCCCGGTGATCTTTGGTACTGGGAAAGTCATGCCCGGTGAACTTTTGTATGGGAAAAGTCATGCCCGGTGATCTTTTGTATTGGGAAAGTCATGCCCGGTGAACTTTTGTATTGGGAAAGTCATGCCCGGTGAACTTTTGTATTGGGAAAGTCATGCCCGGTGAACTTTTGTATTGGGAAAGTCATGCCCGGTGAACTTTTGTATTGGGAAAGTCATGCCCGGTGAACTTTTGTATTGGAAAAGTCATGCCCGTCAACTTTTGTATTGGGAAAGTAATGCCCGGTGATCTTTTGTACTGGGAAAGTCATGCCCGGTCAACTTTTGTATTGGGAAAGTCATGCCCGGTCAACTTTTGTATTGGGAAAGTCATGCCCGGTCAACTTTTGTATTGGGAAAGTCATGCCCGGTGATCTTTTGTACTGGGAAAGTCATGCCCGGTGAACTTTTGTATGGGAAAAGTCATGCCCGGTGATCTTTTGTACTGGGAAAGTCATGCCCGGTGAACTTTTGTATTGGGAAAGTCATGCCCGGTGAACTTTTGTATTGGGAAAGTCATGCCCGGTGATCTTTTGTACTGGGAAAGTCATGCCCGCTCAACTTTTGTATTGGGAAAGTCATGCCCGGTGATCTTTTGTATTGGGAAAGTCATGCCCGGTGAACTTTTGTATTGGGAAAGTCATGCCCGGTGAACTTTTGTATTGGGAAAGTCATGCCCGGTGAACTTTTGTATTGGGAAAGTCATGCCCGGTGAACTTTTGTATTGGGAAAGTCATGCCCGGTGAACTTTTGTACTGGGAAAGTCATGCCCGGTGAACTTTTGTATTGGGAAAGTCATGCCCGGTGAACTTTTGTATTGGGAAAGTCATGCCCGGTCAACTTTTGTATTGGGAAATTCATGCCCGGTGATCTTTTGTACTGGGAAAGTCATGCCCGGTGAACTTTTGTATTGGGAAAGTCATGCCCGGTGAACTTTTGTATTGGGAAAGTCATGCCCGGTGATCTTTTGTACTGGGAAAGTCATGCCCGGTGATCTTTTGTACTGGGAAAGTCATGCCCGGTGAACTTTTGTATGGGAAAAGTCATGCCCGGTGAACTTTTGTATGGGAAAAGTCATGCCCGGTGAACTTTTGTATTGGGAAAGTCATGCCCGGTGAACTTTTGTATTGGGAAAGTCATGCCCGGTCAACTTTTGTATTGGGAAAGTCATGCCCGGTGAACTTTTGTATTGGGAAAGTCATGCCCGGTGAACTTTTGTATTGGGAAAGTCATGCCCGGTGAACTTTTGTATTGGGAAAGTCATGCCCGGTGAACTTTTGTATTGGGAAAGTCACGCCCGGTGAACTTTTGTATGCGAAAAGTCATGCCCGGTGATCTTTTGTACTGGGAAAGTCATGCCCGGTGATCTTTTGTACTGGGAAAGTCATGCCCGGTCAACTTTTGTATTGGGAAAGTCATGCCCGGTGATCTTTTGTACTGGGAAAGTCATGCCCGGTGAACTTTTGTACTGGGAAAGTCATGCCCGGTGAACTTTTGTATTGGGAAAGTCATGCCCGGTGAACTTTTGTATTGGGAAAGTCATGCCCGGTGAACTTTTGTATTGGGAAAGTCATGCCCGGTGAACTTTTGTATTGGGAAAGTCATGCCCGGTGAACTTTTGTATTGGGAAAGTCATGCCCGGTGAACTTTTGTATTGGGAAAGTCATGCCCGGTGAACTTTTGTATTGGGAAAGTCATGCCCGGTGAACTTTTGTATTGGGAAAGTCATGCCCGGTGAACTTTTGTACTGGGAAAGTCATGCCCGGTGAACTTTTGTATTGGGAAAGTCATCTCCGGTGAACTTTTGTATTAGGAAAGTCATGCCCGGTGAACTTTTGTATTGGGAAAGTCATCTCCGGTGAACTTTTGTATTAGGAAAGTCATGCCCGGTCAACTTTTGTATTGTGAAAGTCATGCCCGGTGAACTTTTGTATTGGGAAAGTCATGCCCGGTGAACTTTTGTATGGGAAAAGCCATGCCCGGTGAACTTTTGTATGGGAAAAGTCATGCCCGGTGATCTTTTGTATTGGGAAAGTCATGCCCGGTGAACTTTTGTATTGGGAAAGTCATGCCCGGTGAACTTTTGTATTGGGAAAGTCATGCCCGGTGAACTTTTGTATTGGGAAAGTCATGCCCGGTGAACTTTTGTATTGGGAAAGTCATGCCCGCTGAACTTTTGTATTGGAAAAGTCATGCCCGTCAACTTTTGTATTGGGAAAGTCATGCCCGGTGATCTTTTGTACTGGGAAAGTCATGCCCGGTCAACTTTTGTATTGGGAAAGTCATGCCCGGTCAACTTTTGTATTGGGAAAGTCATGCCCGGTCAACTTTTGTATTGGGAAGGTCATGCCCGGTGATCTTTTGTACTGGGAACTTTTGTATTGGGAAAGTCATGCCCGGTGAACTTTTGTATTGGGAAAGTCATGCCCGCTGAACTTTTGTATTGGAAAAGTCATGCCCGTCAACTTTTGTATTGGGAAAGTCATGCCCGGTGATCTTTTGTACTGGGAAAGTCATGCCCGGTCAACTTTTGTATTGGGAAAGTCATGCCCGGTCAACTTTTGTATTGGGAAAGTCATGCCCGGTCAACTTTTGTATTGGGAAGGTCATGCCCGGTGATCTTTTGTACTGGGAAAGTCATGCCCGGTGAACTTTTGTATGGGAAAATCATGCCCGGTGATCTTTTGTACTGGGGAAGTCATGCCCGGTGAACTTTTGTATTGGGAAAGTCATGCCCGGTGAATTTTTGTACTGGGAAAGTCATGCCCGGTGATCTTTTGTACTGGGAAAGTCATGCCCGGTCAACTTTTGTATTGGGAAAGTCATGCCCGGTGATCTTTTGTACTGGGAAAGTCATGCCCGGTGAACTTTTGTACTGGGAAAGTCATGCCCGGTGAACTTTTGTATTGGGAAAGTCATGCCCGGTGAACTTTTGTATTGGGAAAGTCATGCCCGGTGAACTTTTGTATTGGGAAAGTCATGCCCGGTGAACTTTTGTATTGGGAAAGTCATGCCCGGTGAACTTTTGTATTGGGAAAGTCATGCCCGGTGAACTTTTGTATTGGGAAAGTCATGCCCGGTGAACTTTTGTATTGAGAAAGTCATGCCCGGTGAACTTTTGTATTGGGAAATCATGCCCGGTGAACTTTTGTATTGGGAAGGTCATGCCAGGTGATCTTTTGTACTGGGAAAGTCATGCCCGGTGAACTTTTGTATGGGAAAAGTCATGCCCGGTGATCTTTTGTATTGGGAAAGTCATGCCCGGTGAACTTTTGTATTGGGAAAGTCATGCCCGGCCAACTTTTGTATTGGGAAAGTCATGCCCGGTCAACTTTTGTATTGGGAAAGTCATGCCCGGTGAACTTTTGTACTGGGAAAGTCATGCCCGGTGAACTTTTGTATTGGGAAAGTCATGCCCGGTGAAATTTTGTATGGGAAAAGTCATGCCCGGTGAACTTTTGTATGGGAAAAGTCATGCCCGGTGAACTTTTGTATTGGGAAAGTCATGCCCGGTCAACTTTTGTATTGGGAAAGTCATGCCCGGTGATCTTTTGTACTGGGAAAGTCATGCCCGGTGAACTTTTGTATTGGGAAAGTCATGCCCGGTGAACTTTTGTATTGGGAAAGTCATGCCCGGTCAACTTTTGTATTGGGAAAGTCATGCCCGGTCAACTTTTGTATTGGGAAAGTCATGCCCGGTGATCTTTTGTACTGGGAAAGTCATGCCCGGTGAACTTTTGTATGGGAAAAGTCATGCCCGGTGAACTTTTGTATTGGGAAAGTCATGCCCGGTGAACTTTTGTATTGGGAAAGTCATGCCCGGTGATCTTTTGTACTGGGAAAGTCATGCACGGTGAACTTTTGTATTGGGAAAGTCATGCCCGGTGAACTTTTGTATTGGGAAAGTCATGCCCGGTGAACTTTTGTATTGTGAAAGTCATGCCCGGTGAACTTTTGTATGGGAAAAGTCATGAACGGTGAATTTTGTATGGGAAAAGTCATGCCCGGTGAACTTTTGTATGGGAAAAGTCATGCCCGGTGAACTTTTGTATTGGGAAAGTCATGCCCGGTCAACTTTTGTATTGGGAAAGTCATGCCCGGTGATCTTTTGTACTGGGAAAGTCATGCCCGGTGAACTTTTGTATTGGGAAAGTCATGCCCGGTGATCTTTTGTATTGGGAAAGTCATGCCCGGTGAACTTTTGTATTGGGAAAGTCATGCCCGGTCAACTTTTGTATTGGGAAAGTCATGCCCGGAGATCTTTTGTACTGGGAAAGTCATGCCCGGTGAACTTTTGTATGGGAAAGTCATGCCCGGTGAACTTTTGTATTGGGAAAGTCATGCCCGGTGAAATTTTGTATTGGGAAAGTCATGCCCGGTGATCTTTTTTACTGGGAAAGTCATGCTCGGTGAACTTTTGTATTGGGAAAGTCATGCCCGGTGAACTTTTGTACTGGGAAAGTCATGCCCGGTGATCTTTTGTACTGGGAAAGTCATGCCCGGTGAACTTTTGTATTGGGAAAGTCATGGCCGGTGAACTTTTGTATTGGGAAAGTCATGCCCGGTCAACTTTTGTATTGGGAAAGTCATGCCCGGTGATCTTTTGTACTGGGAAAGTCATGCCCGGTGAACTTTTGTATTGGGAAAGTCATGCCCGGTGATCTTTTGTACTGGGAAAGTCATGCCCGGTGAACTTTTGTATTGGGAAAGTCATGCCCGGTGAACTTTTGTATTGGGAAAGTCATGCCCGGTGAACTTTTGTATTGGGAAAGTCATGCCCGGTGAACTTTTGTATTGGAAAAGTCATGCCCGTCAACTGTTGTATTGGGAAAGTCATGCCCGGTGATCTTTTGTACTGGGAAAGTCATGCCCGGTGAACTTTTGTATGGGAAAAGTCATGCCCGGTGATCTTTTGTACTGGGAAAGTCACACCCGGTCAACTTTTGTATTTGGAAAGTCATGCCCGGTCAACTTTTGTACTGGGAAAGTCATGCCCGGTGAACTTTTGTATTGGGAAAGTCATGCCCGGTGATCTTTTGTATTGGGAAAGTCATGCCCGGTGATCTTTTGTATTGGGAAAGTCATGCCCGGTGAACTTTTGTATTGGGAAAGTCATGCCCGGTCAACTTTTGTATTGGGAAAGTCATGCCCGGTGAACTTTTGTATTGGGAAAGTCATGCCCGGTGAACTTTTGTATGGGAAAAGTCATGCACGGTGAACTTTTGTATGGGAAAAGTCATGCCCGGTGAACTTTTGTATTGGGAAAGTCATGCCCGGTGAACTTTTGTATTGGGAAAGTCATGCCCGGTGAACTTTTGTATTGGGAAAGTCATGCCCGGTGAACTTTTGTATTGGGAAAGTCATGCCCGGTCAACTTTTGTATTGGGAAAGTCATGCCCGGTGAACTTTTGTACTGGGAAAGTCATGCCCGGTGAACTTTTGTATTGGGAAAGTCATGCCCGGTGAACTTTTGTATGGGAAAAGTCATGCCCGGTGAACTTTTGTATGGGAAAAGTCATGCCCGGTGAACTTGGGAAAGTCATGCCCGGTGAACTTTTGTATTGGGAAAGTCATGCCCGGTGAACTTTTGTACTGGGAAAGTCATGCCCGGTCAACTTTTGTATTGGGAAAGTCATGCCCGGTGATCTTTTGTACTGGGAAAGTCATGCCCGGTGAACTTTTGTATGGGAAAAGTCATGCCCGGTGATCTTTTGTATTGGGAAAGTCATGCCCGGTGAACTTTTGTATTGGGAAAGTCATGCCCGGTGAACTTTTGTATTGGGAAAGTCATGCCCGGTGAACTTTTGTATTTGGGAAAGTCATGCACGGTGAACTTTTGTATGGGAAAAGTCATGCCCGGTGAACTTTTGTATTGGGAAAGTCATGCCCGGTGAACTTTTGTATTGGGAAAGTCATGCCCGGTGAACTTTTGTATTGGGAAAGTCATGCCCGGTGAACTTTTGTATTGGGAAAGTCATGCCCGGTCAACTTTTGTATTGGGAAAGTCATGCCCGGTGAACTTTTGTACTGGGAAAGTCATGCCCGGTGAACTTTTGTATTGGGAAAGTCATGCCCGGTGAACTTTTGTATGGGAAAAGTCATGCCCGGTGAACTTTTGTATGGGAAAAGTCATGCCCGGTGAACTTGGGAAAGTCATGCCCGGTGAACTTTTGTATTGGGAAAGTCATGCCCGGTGAACTTTTGTACTGGGAAAGTCATGCCCGGTCAACTTTTGTATTGGGAAAGTCATGCCCGGTGATCTTTTGTACTGGGAAAGTCATGCCCGGTGAACTTTTGTATGGGAAAAGTCATGCCCGGTGATCTTTTGTATTGGGAAAGTCATGCCCGGTGAACTTTTGTATTGGGAAAGTCATGCCCGGTGAACTTTTGTATTGGGAAAGTCATGCCCGGTGAACTTTTGTATTTGGGAAAGTCATGCCCGGTGAAATTGTGCGAGGTTTATGTATTTTTTAATTGAAACAATGGCACATTTATAAAAAGTAACAAAACGTATATTTGGTTCGAATGAAATACAAGAACTGAAAATTATAATTTCAAAAAGAAAAAAGTATTTTTCTGTCAATTTAAAATTCAAAGAAAAGGTGATGTAAGTTTACAAGTACAAACATTGTAAAGTATGCACCTACATTACCCCCTTCCTAGTGAAAACGATACAGATTTCTCTTTAGATTTAATAGGGGTCATCTGTTGACTTAAATCAATTTCTAAATGTTCAATTTCTGTAAATGCTGGTTTAAGTCGATCAATTGTGATGTTATCTTTCTTGCTTCCGATTTGAAGGGTAAAATATTTTGGAAATCTTTTGATCACTCTGTAAGGTCCATGAAATTTTTGCTCAAGAGGTTTAAGTACATGATCACTTCTTATCCACACATGGGAACATACATTCAATTCCTTGTTGATAAATATATTTGAACTGTTCTTATTTGAAGTTGTTGCGGGTTTAATTCCAGACATTAATGTTTGAAGATGTAACAGAAAATCATCTGAATCTAGAACGACATTACTTTCGGTGAACATTTGACCAGGAACATGAAGTGTTTCGCCATATACCATTTCAGCTGGAGAGCAATTAATTGCATCTTTTACCGAAGTTCTTAACCCTAGCAATACTAAAGGCAATGACCTTGTCCATTGAGTTTTGTTGTGGCATATCAATGCGGATTTAAGAGTTCTGTGAAGACGTTCAACTAATCCGTTCGATTGTGGATGATAAGAAGTCGAATGTTTTAATCGAGTTCCCAATAATTTTAATAGATTCCGAAAAGTATTCGATGTGAACTGACGTCCTCTGTCTGTATGAACAATATCTGGTGGACCAAAACGAGATACCCAGCCATTTAAGAAACTTTGGGACACAGTTTCCGCTGTAATATTCGGCATTGGTATTGCTTCCATCCATCGGGTAAATCGATCAATGCAGGTAAGAATATAGCGATGACCATCTGATAGTGGAAATGGGCCAACTATATCTAAGTGCACATCAGCAAAACGTCGCGATGATAATGGAAATGTCCCGATAGGACTTTTTGTATGGCGAGTTATTTTTGATCGTTGACAATACTGACAAGATTTCGTCCACTGTACACAATCTCTTTTCATGAAAGGCCAGCAATAACGTTCAGTGACAAGTTTTAGGGAAGATCTTGAACCAGGATGAGATAAATTGTGTAAACCATAGAATATTGATTTTCGCAATTGAACTGGAACATATGGTCTTGGATTATTAGCTTGAGAGACGTCACAATATATCTTCGTATTTGAGGCAGGAATTGTAATGAGTTGTAAATTCATTGATGTTTCGGATTTTAACAAATCTTGAAGTTCTTGATCGCTTTGTTGAAGTTTTGAAAGTTCTTCAAAATCCAATAATGATAATGATTCTACACGGGAGAGTGTATCTGCAACGATGTTTTCATTACCCTTAATGTACCTCAAATCCGTTGAAAATTGGCCAATAAAGTTTAATTGTCGTAGTTGACGAGGGCTTGCTTTTTCGGGCTTTTGAGAAAAAGCGTAAATTAGTGGCTTGTGATCAGTATAGATTGAAAACGAACGGCCTTCTACGTAGTCCCGAAAATATGTAACAGCTTCATAAATCGCTAATAGTTCTCGGTCGTAAGTACTATAGCGTTGCTGAGTTTTGCTTAGCTTCTTGGTAAAGAAAGATAATGGTTGTAACTCACCATTTATTCGTTGTTCCAAAACAGCACCTAAAGCAAAATCTGATGCATCTACTTTAATGGATAAGTCTGCATCACTAACGGGATGAAATAACAACACTGCATTTGATAAGCTTGACTTACATTGCAAAAATGATTTTTCCGCTTCTTTAGTCCAAATGACAGGTCGTTTATCATTTTTCACTACATTCTTGAGAAGTTGGTTTAGTGGGGCTTGTTCTGTCGCTGCATTAGGTAAAAATCTTCTATAAAAGTTTACCATTCCGAGAAGTCCTTTATAGTCGAAGGCTTAGGGATACTTACAATTTCATCAACTTTGCTTCGAATGGGTTGCATTCCAGTTGATGATATTCGGAAACCAAGAAAATCGATTTCACTATTACCGAAAGAACATTTACCTTGATTGACGACAATGCCATATTTCTGAAACCTCTCAAAAACAATCTTCAGATGCTCCAAATGTTCAGCAGGCGATTTTGAAAATATAAGGACATCATCAATGTAGACAAATACAAAAGGTAAACCACGTAGTACTTCATCCATTAAACGTTGGAAACTTTGGGCGGCATTTCGCAATCCAAACGGCATTTTGACAAATTCGTATAAACCAAATGGAGTAGCGATAGCAGTTTTTGGTACGTCGTCAGGAAATACAGGGATTTGATAGAACGCGCGAGTTAGGATAGCGATCCGTTCCGAATTAAAAAAAAATATATTTGTTTTGGACGACTGTCCATCTATGTTGTTTATTACAAAGGTTCTGATTGAATCAATACAATTCTTGTTAATATATGACTTATAGCTATGGTAGTTAATTGCATTTATGATTATGTGTTATGTGGGAAATGCCTATTCAGCGTATTTGTGGTAGGCATGTGTCGTTTAGCCGTGTGAATATTATTGGTTTTGCAATTTGGAGTTGTCATACGATACGACCGGTGGATGGCCGTGTGAATATGCACATCAGCATATTTATGTTGGCGTGTGTTGGGTGGCCAATGTAACTCCTCCCCCCTTAGAAGAGAGTGACGGCCACAAAGAATTGGAAGTAGATGTGGCCGGAACGATGATATTCGGTGTTACGTGTTTGCGAGTTATCCTTGCAAGAGCACAAAATGTCGTCATCATTAACGAAGCGAGGATTGCTATGGCTAGGTAAGTAAGCTTCATGTTGTCTTCGGTCTCATTCTCAAGGAAAAGGACTGCCTTCTTGTTTTCAAAGTAGAAATTCGCCAATTTCTTCAAATTTAGGGTTTCAATAGTTGATTCCTCATCTATTCGAGTGAGTGCAGGAGGGGCAATATGTGTATGTTCCCAGAACGTAGTGTGGTTGTCCGAGTACCGTATTCCATTGATGAAAACGTCACAGGATTTGTAACGCAAAACAGCAGTTCCTTCTACTTCAGGCGTATTTTTACTGCAAGTAGAGTAATATAATTCTCTTCAAGTGCGATAATTCCTTCGGCTTCTCCAACGTCGTTGAATACGCATCTGGCTTGCTTGTGATTGATCAGGGACCCAATACACGATGATTGATTTATGTTTCCATTATACGATGAAGATTGGCAATAAAATGTTTGTTCTATCCTGGGACATGCTTTTTCAAAGTATTGAACGCTTTCTTCATTATGGGCTATATATGGCTGAGTTACGATTATTTTTGTTTTATTAATTGGTAAGGGAATTATGTGACTGAATTGAAATTGACTCTGAGAAAGAACAGGTATTCTTACGTTGAATATAATGTTACTATTGTTGTAATATGCCTGTAGGCCAAGGAGCTCATAAGCATGTTTGTCTGACATAAGCTCGACAGACTGCTGGTTCAATACATCATAAATGAATTTCATTTCCTTTTGGTTTAATATTAGTTTAGAAATTACATTTAATTTAGCTAAGACTATAGCTTCAGCTAAATTGGTTATGTGGTCATTAAGCAAATCTATGTTGTAGTTTATTTGTTCTAAATACTGCATTTCGTGTAGGATGTTTTCTTCCTTTTGTATTCTGTTTGACGTTTCTTGTGATAACTTTGTTAAATAAGATTCTATTTTGATTTGTTCTGTGTTAATATGGGAAGTCAAATTTTTAAACCGTTCTATCATTTCTGTATTTAGATTATGTTGATTTTCAAGGGTAATTTTGATATTTCGTTTGTTAGTTTCTAATTTTTTTATTTGTTCGTTTAATTCATGTGCGTCTTGAGCGTCCATATTTCCGGTAATAAATTTTATTGCAGTTCCCAGTCCATTAATAAGTCCTCTTTTTGTCCTTTTGGAAGGCGTGAGAGTTGTAA
This sequence comes from Musca autumnalis, assembly GCF_047663935.1. Classification (NCBI taxonomy): domain Eukaryota; kingdom Metazoa; phylum Arthropoda; class Insecta; order Diptera; family Muscidae; genus Musca; species Musca autumnalis. The sequence continues at coordinate 18,691 of NW_027412044.1, forward strand.
ATTTACTTTGCAGCTCTTTAAGTTTAAGGTTCGTTATTTTTACCGAGTCCGTTAATTTCCCTTGTTTTTGAAACACGTCTAATACGTGAGCAATTCCTTGAATATTTTTTTCATAGTCATCTAAATTTACTATGTGTATAAGATTGCTGTAATTTTCGATGATTCTTGCTGGTCCGAGATTCAACTGTATTATCCATTGGTCCTGTTTAATATTTTGTATTTCAATCAGTTGGGTCAGTGCTAACGAAAATCTAAAAAAAAAATATATAATTATGTTTTCTTTTTAGTCTTTAATCTTGATTTATGAATTTTTTGATTTCTTGTTGTAATTATAGTTACTCTATTATTATTTTGGACTTTTTGTTTTGAGAATCTAGGTGTCATTTTATTTCTTCTACATTCTTTTCTGAAAATGTCTTCGTCTACTTCGAAGTTTTCGGGTTCCTGTCTGTCTTGATTAAGTTTTTCAATTCGATTTTGCACGTCCTTTTCCAATTTTTCCTTAATGGAAGGGTAAAGGATTTCCTGGAACTCATTAAGTTTACGTAAGTAATCGTGTTCGTTAGTATATTGTACGTCTCTGTCAAATTTATATGTTCGTCCGTGGAAAAGCTCGTAGGGTGTTAGATTAGTTGCTGAATGAATAGCATTGTTATATGTGATTAATGCTTCAGATAATATTTCTTCATGATCCTGTTCTAATCTGAGTTCCCTTCGTTTTGACATAATTATTCGGTATATTTCTGTTATGGTTGAGTGTAATCTTTCAACTGGGCCATTACTACTTGTTTGTTGAAAGGAAGTATAATGTAAAATTATATTATATTGTCTACAGAAGTCCTTAAATATGTTGCTCGAGAATTCCGAACCTTGGTCACAAATTAATTTTTTAGGAATTCCGTATTGTCTGAGAAAAGTTTGTAATGATTTTGTTACTGTTAAACTAGTTCTATTGGGAAGGCTGTATGCAGCAGCGAATTTAGAAAACTTATCTATTATAGTAAGGACATGGCGATGGTTAATTGAATAAAGGTCAATATGTATTATGTCAAGTGGTTTTTCTGGAGTTTCTGGTATTTCATATTTAATCCTTGGAGGACTTCTATTGTATTTCAGCGTTTGACACTTTTCACAATTGTTTATCGTTTTAGCAATTTTATTTTTGAGGAATGGGAAATAATATTGTCTTTTTAAATGAAAATATGTTTCGTTTATTCCGCGATGATTGTTGTTTTCATGGTATTCCCTGATAATGACTTCCTGATCATCGTCTTGTCTTACGTCAGTCAATATTACTGTACATCGTATCACATTGAATAGTTTTTTATGTGAAAAGTGTTTGGAATATGTTTGTTGAACAATCCTAAAGGTTTCATCATCTGTATATATAGCATTTATTTTGTTCGGTACTATGAATTCTTTGAAAATATTAGTCATTATGTCTTCAGTAAAATGTGAACGTCGAATAGTTTTCCTTTGCTTATTTCTGAATATTGTCTCTATAGTCAGCGGTGATCCTGAATCTGATTTTTGCAAAACAACCTGTAAGTTAAATTCATTCAATGGTTTTTCTGAAATGTAAATTCCATCGTCCAAATTTTCTTCCGCTGAATGTATAGTTGTACCCTGTGTTCCTTGATCAGAGGCAATTTCATTTATATTAAGATCGGTTTGCAAGTTGGTATGTTCCATTAATTTTACTCTACTTAATGCATCAGCATTTGTGTTAGCTTTTCCTTTTTTATAAATAATAGTGTAGTCGAATTCCTCTAATTTTAAGCGCCATCTAATAAGTTTGCAATTGGGTTCCTTTAGGCTCATTAACCATGCTAATGGTCTGTGATCTGTAACTATTTGAAACTTTCGTCCAAACAGGTAAGGCCTAAAGTATTTTGTAGCCCAGATAATTGCTAACAGTTCTTTTTCGATTGTGGAATAATTACTTTCTGTTTCTGATAAGGTACGAGAAGCGAAACATATTGGTTTGTCCCTACCTATAGTTCCTTGGGACAGAACTGCTCCTAGAGCGACATTGCTAGCATCAGTTGTTAAAATGAATGGTTTTGTAAAATCAGGATATTGGAGAATTGGGTCATTTGTTAGGATGTCTTTACATAAATTAAAGGTCTGTATATATTGTTGTGTTAATTCCACGGATCGTCCTTTTTTTAAACAAACAGTAAGTGGTTTTACTAATTTTGCAAAGTCTTTAATAAATTTTCTATAATATCCCAATAATCCTAGAAATGCTTTTATATCTCTTTGTGTTTTTGGAATAGGAAATCGTTTTATAGCTTCGATTTTGTCTGGATTTGGTTTAATTCCTTCCGTGGAGACTATATGTCCCAAAAATGCCAATTCCTTCTTTAAAAATTCAGATTTATCCAATTGCACCTTTAAGTTCGCTTGATGCAGTCTCTCAAAAATGTCCTTTAAATTAGAAATATGCTCCTGTAGGGATGTTGAGTAAATGATTATGTCGTCTAGATAGACGAGGCAGTTTTTCCCTACTAAATCTTTCAGTACATTGTCCATTACCCTCTGGAATGTTGAGGGGGCGTTTTTGAGACCAAAAGGCATCCTAAGATATTCATAGTGTCCCCCTTCGACAGTGAAAGCTGTTTTTTGAATGTCTTTGGGGTCCATCTCAATTTGATGGAACCCACTCGCAAGGTCTAGTGTTGAGAAATACATACATCTTCCAAGTTTATCGAGAATTTCCGTAATAGTAGGTATGGGGTAACGGTCTGATACTGTCTTTTCGTTTAACTTCCTGTAGTCTATAACTAGTCGCCACTTTTGTTTCCCACTTGAGTCTTTCTTTTTGGGAACTACCCATACTGGGGAGCTCCATGGCGAATAGCTTTGTCTAATAATTCCCTGTTCTAGCATATTTTGTATTTGCTATTTAACCTCTTCTTTATGGACATATGGGTACCTGTACGATTTAGTATACACTGGTATATTATCTGTGGTTGTGATACTATGTTTTATTTTATTTGTAAAGGATAATTTTTGGCCTTCCTTGAAAAATATGCCATTATATTTTTTACATAGCTTAATAATTTCTCTCTTTTCTTCTGCGTTTAAATGATTAGTTCGGATTAGATCTTCTATCTCGTTAATTTTTGATGCAGATCGATTTTCTAAATTCCAGTTGTTAATTTCCACAAAGTCTGAAGGTGAATATTTTTGTACTTTAATAGGCTGATCGAGAAGGAGTATTTGATCTATGTTAGAAATATTTTGGATTTCTACTTCACTGAACCAATCTTTTGACGTGTATATTCCTTCAGAGATGCATAAATTGGGTGCTATCAAAGTAGAGTTTATGAAAATATCACCGTTCTGTATGTCTACAGGAAGTTTAACTATTACTTTAGTGAGAGCGGGTATTATTCGCTTTTCCGAAGTAAGGTTTGGTTTTATTTTGAGTTGTATGGTTGAAAACGTTGTTGAGAGATATAAGGTTGATAAGTCCAATTTAGTTTGTAGTTGTCTTAAAATGTCTATACCTAGTAGTCCATCAAAATAATTGTGGAATCTAAACACCAAAAATGTTAGATTTCCACTTTGTTTAAATTCTTTGAATATCGGCAATATCGCCTTCTTCGTTATTTGGTACTGATTTAGAACAGTTGTTATTGTGATTGGTTTACAATCAATTAATGTTGTTTGTCGGGTATACTCTGGATTTATGAATGATGCAGATGCTCCTGTGTCAATTAAGAATTTGAGAGGTCTACCAAACGGTGAAGAAATATTGATGTAGGGTAATGTATTACCATGTTTATTAATTTCTACGTAGCCTGTGGATTTTGGCAGGATAGAATAGGAAAATTTCCAGAGTCATCAATGTTATCTACTTCTTCATAATTTTCATACATTCCTGAGTTGTGTTCATTCTCGTAATTAACGTTATACATTTCCCTCCCGTGTTGTTGGGAACGGAATGTTTTATTTGTGTTACGACTCACTGCAGTTTTAAAATTACTGTGCCCTGAGTCAACGTCCATGGGTTCTGGTTTCCCAGAGTATTTGAATTTACTTATCCCAGAGTTTATATCCTTGTTAAAGGCATTAAAATTCTTATTTTGATTGAAATTATTATTCCATTTCATAGTTTGGAAACCTGTTCCTGGTTGTCTATATTGGGTATTGTAATTTGTTTGGTATGGTTGTCCACGATAGTTAGATTTCCTGAAGTTTGGCCCAAAAGTCTTCTTCTTTTGATAAAATATGTTTTGTTCTTTTAGACAGAGTGACAAAGCTGGGGGTAACGAGTCGGGTCTCATTGCCCTAATCGTTGCTCCTAAAGGTTCTTTTAGACCAGTGAGAAACGTATTTAAACACATTTCAGCATAGAGTTCTTTTTTGGCTTTAATAACGCCTTGATCTGTTTCATGGATCAGGACATTGTTATGGAGTGTCGACTGTATTTCTACAATCAGGCTATAAAATTTTTCAACATTTCCAAATTGTTTAAGACTATGCAAATCTTTTATAAGAGAAGTTTCGGTTCTCTTGTCTGAATAATGTAAGATAAGATTTTTCTTTATTTCATCCCAGACTAATGGTGTTCCGTGCATATTAAGTATTTCATTTGCCTCTCCTTCGATCTTATTTCTTATAGCACTGAACAAAATCTTAGCACTCGGTGTGCCGTCGATGTCCCTAAGGTGTAATAAAATTTCTTCGACATTATTAATAAATTCGTATAGGAGTCGATGGTTCCCGTCGAACCGTGGAAGGTCCTTGATCGCATCCGGTATGCGTAAGGAGTTGAAAACATCTACACTATTGCAGTTATTGTTACTACCACTTCCGGAATTCATTTTTAATGTATTGTTTGGAATCGAATACGGATGATATTTTAATAAAGGCTTTTCTTTTTTTAGCATTAAATATATATTTTCACAAACGAAGAATCCTGTTTTTCTCTTTTTCCCTTTTTTTTATTTATATTTTTTAATAGTATGTATCTTTCTTTTATATATGTTACCTTTGTATATATCCTTTTGCTTATTTGTCTATATATCTTTTCTTTTAATATTTTGTTTATATATATGTATATATTCTTTTCTTGTATAGATTTTTATATCCTCTTTTTTATATATTCTTGTTATCGTCTTCCGATATATTTTTTGTATTGATTTTTTCTTTTTAATAATTTTCTTTTTTTTTCTTTTTTTTATTTATGTATTTCAATTTGTATACTTTTGAATATTTCTTTCTTATTTATTTATTTATTTATTTTGTTTTTTTATTTTATTGAGTTTTTCTGAAGATAATCTATGATATCCCTTCATAGATATTTTATCTTCTTTATTATTAATAAAGTCTATCTATGATATTCCTTCATAGATTTTGAGACTTCTTTGTAGATCCTATCTATGATATTCCGTCATAGATTATAAGGATTTCTTGTTGTTATTAATTTATTTATATTATTATTTATAATTTATTAATTCACTTTTAATTCATTTCTTTTGGATATATATACAATAATTATATGGGTCATAAACCATTTCAGTTTCCCTTTTGTACCAATAATAGATATAATAATCGTTTTATATATGTATGTGGTAATATATGAAAAAATATGTTCTCTACTTACAAGCAGCCCATTAGGATAAGAACAATTGCCATTGTTGTAAAATTGCTCCGCTATGTTGTTTAGTTAATCTTTTGTTTTAGGTTCTTTTTCCGGTTGTTAGGCGGCGAAACGCTCCGATGGGTATAGGTTGTAAATCTTATTATTCTTTCAATATTTCCTTTAATGGATGATCTTAATTTTTCTTCACTTTTTCTTTTTATTTTCAGATTTTTGTTTTTTATTCAGTACTTTCTTTATTTGATTATTCCTTTACACATTTTTGTTCTTATTCAGTACTTTCTTTATTTGATTATTCTTTAGCACATTTTTGTTTGTGTCACTTTTTCACTTTGTGTTATTTATATAGTCTTTTCACTTGCTTATCCTTTAAGGATATTCACTTGTTCTTTTCTTGTACTGTTACACTTGTTCCTATACCGATCGTCGAACCGGTTTACCGACTGCGCCAGTTAGGATAGCGATCCGTTCCGAATTAAAAAAAAATATATTTGTTTTGGACGACTGTCCATCTATGTTGTTTATTACAAAGGTTCTGATTGAATCAATACAATTCTTGTTAATATATGACTTATAGCTATGGTAGTAAATTGCATTTATGATTATGTGTTATGTGGGAAATGCCTATTCAGCGTATTTGTGGTAGGCATGTGTCGTTTAGCCGTGTGAATATTATTGGTTTTGCAATTTGGAGTTGTCATACGATACGACCGGTGGATGGCCGTGTGAATATGCTCATCAGCATATTTATGTTGGCGTGTGTTGGGTGGCCAATGTAACTCGCGCGCCAAATCCAACTTTGAAAATATGCAGCTACCGGCTAAGTTAATGCTGGCATCAGTGATAAAAGGTATTGGATAACGATCAGGTACCGTAATTTTATTTAGAAATCGGTAATCTCCAACACATCTCCACTCACCATTTTTCTTGGGAACCATATGAAGAGGATTCGACCAATTACTACTTGATGATCTAATAATCCCATGTTCGAGCATATACTCAAAATCTTTTTTGGCAATTTTAAAACGATTTTGATCTAAGCGCCGTGGTTTTGCATGTACGGGTGGACCAGTCGTTTCAATATGATGATATATTCCATGTTCCGTTTTAATTCCAGGAAGAGTGGAGGCTTGATAGACTTCTGGATACTTCATTAACAATTTGTTGTATACAGATTCATTTTTCACCAAAGTTGTTATGCCTAGTGACGGAGATTTAGAAATTTTCGCTGAAACTTGCAGATCAGTTTTGCCATCAATCAATGCTTTACGCTTAAGATCAGGAAGAAGATGAAAATGTTTTAAAAAATCAGAACCAATAATGGGTTTTGTAACATCTGCTATAATAAAGGTCCAAGAAAATTTTCTGCGTAATCCGAAATCTAAATGCATAATTTTCTGACCGAAAGTACGAATTGAAGAACCATTTGCAGCAAAAATTTTAATACCACAGTCTGACGTTTTTGAAGTCTTGAAGCTCGGAGGAATTACAGACACAACGGCTCCGGTGTCAATTAAAAAATCTCTGTTGGAAAGCTTATCTCTAACAAAAAGGCGACACGAGATACCACTGTAATCTGGAATTGTCGCAACTTCCGAGTGGTCCTCTAGTTTTTTGAGAAAGAGCATGGGGACACGCATTTTGTTGTCTTTTCAGCAAACCGATTATGGTACCAACACCAGTCTCTGCGTCGTGACTTACTTCTGTTACGCGACTTGCTGTTATTACCTGTGTCTGAACGAGTCTGAGAGCGGTTTCTAGAAAAGTTGTTGAATTTCTTTTCTAAAGCTTCAATTTGACGGGATATTTTGGTCAGATCAATATTACCAGCTGCAGCAGTTACTTCATAAAGTTGTGGCGAACGTAGGCTCATGATCTTATCTGCTTGCAGAGCTAACGAAGACAAATCGCTTACTTGACTTATTGTTAAAATTGACCGAACATCTTCTGGAAGTTGTTCCTAAAAGAATGTCTTGAGAACAGCGTCATTTAATTGACCAGAAGCAAGATTTTTCATAATTTGCAGCAAATGCGATGGCTTTTGGTCTCCTAATTCTTGATTTTTCAGCAGTCTGCGGAGTTTTGATTCCTGAGATTCGGAAAATGTTTCCATAAGGCGATTTTTAACGGCAACAAATCTACCATCAGCAGGAGGGGATTCCAAAATATCACAAATGTGAGGAAGAAAATTTGAGTCGATATTTGCTACAACATATTGGAATTTGGTCTCATCGCGAGTGATACCAGAAATTGCAAAAATAGCTTCAACCTGCACAAACCATAGTTTTGGATTTTCTTTCCAGAATGGAGGCAGCTTGTGGACACTAGAAGCAGCAACATTACGGGCTTGAGAATTTTCATTCCGACCATCTGCTAATTGATCCGTATTTTCCGAGGGCATTGTTACACTAGTTTTGTATTTGGTTTTTGTATTCAACGATTTAAAACGCGAGGTCACCAATTAATGTGCGAGGTTTATGTATTTTTTAATTGAAACAATGGCACATTTATAAAAAGTAACAAAACGTATATTTGGTTCGAATGAAATACAAGAACTGAAAATTATAATTTCAAAAAGAAAAAAGTATTTTTCTGTCAATTTAAAATTCAAAGAAAAGGTGATGTAAGTTTACAAGTACAAACATTGTAAAGTATGCACCTACAAACTTTTGTATTGGAAAAGTCATGCCCGTCAACTTTTGTATTGGGAAAGTCATGCCCGGTGATCTTTTGTACTGGGAAAGTCATGCCCGGTCAACTTTTGTATTGGGAAAGTCATGCCCGGTGATCTTTTGTACTGGGAAAGTCATGCCCGGTCAACTTTTGTATTGGGAAAGTCATGCCCGGTGATCTTTTGTACTGGGAAAGTCATGCCCGGTGAACTTTTGTATGGGAAAAGTCATGCCCGGTGATCTTTTGTATTGGGAAAGTCATGCCCGGTGATCTTTTGTACTGGGAAAGTCATGCCCGGTCAACTTTTGTATTGGGAAAGTCATGCCCGGTGATCTTTTGTACTGGGAAAGTCATGCCCGGTCAACTTTTGTATTGGGAAAGTCATGCCCGGTGATCTTTTGTACTGGGAAAGTCATGCCCGGTGAACTTTTGTATGGGAAAAGTCATGCCCGGTGATCTTTTGTATTGGGAAAGTCATGCCCGGTGAACTTTTGTATTGGGAAAGTCATGCCCGGTGAACTTTTGTATTGGGAAAGTCATGCCCGGTGAACTTTTGTATTGGGAAAGTCATGCCCGGTGAACTTTTGTATTGGAAAAGTCATGCCCGTCAACTTTTGTATTGGGAAAGTCATGCCCGGTGATCTTTTGTACTGGGAAAGTCATGCCCGGTCAACTTTTGTATTGGGAAAGTCATGCCCGGTCAACTTTTGTATTGGGAAAGTCATGCCCGGTCAACTTTTGTATTGGGAAAGTCATGCCCGGTGATCTTTTGTACTGGGAAAGTCATGCCCGGTGAACTTTTGTATGGGAAAAGTCATGCCCGGTGATCTTTTGTACTGGGAAAGTCATGCCCGATGAACTTTTGTATTGGGAAAGTCATGCCCGGTGAACTTTTGTATTGGGAAAGTCATGCCCGGTGAACTTTTGTATTGGGAAAGTCATGCCCGGTGAACTTTTGTATTGGGAAAGTCATGCCCGGTGATCTTTTGTACTGGGAAAGTCATGCCCGGTCAACTTTTGTATTGGGAAAGTCATGCCCGGTGATCTTTTGTATTGGGAAAGTCATGCCCGGTGAACTTTTGTATTGGGAAAGTCATGCCCGGTGAACTTTTGTATTGGGAAAGTCATGCCCGGTGAACTTTTGTATTGGGAAAGTCATGCCCGGTGAACTTTTGTATTGGGAAAGTCATGCCCGGTGAACTTTTGTATTGGGAAAGTCATGACCGGTGAATTTTTGTATTGGGAAAGTCATGCCCGGTGAACTTTTGTATTGGGAAAGTCATGCCCGGTGATCTTTTGTATTGGGAAAGTCATGCCCGGTGAACTTTTGTATTGGGAAAGTCATGGCCGGTGAACTTTTGTATTGGGAAAGTCATGCCCGGTGAACTTTTGTATTGGGAAAGTCATGCCCGGTGATCTTTTGTACTGGGAAAGTCATGCCCGGTCAACTTTTGTATTGGGAAAGTCATGCCCGGTGAACTTTTGTATTGGGAAAGTCATGCCCGGTGAACATTTGTATTGGGAAAGTAATGCCCGGTGAACTTTTGTATTGGGAAAGTCATGCCCGGTCAACTTTTGTATTGGGAAAGTCATGCCCGGTGATCTTTTGTACTGGGAAAGTCATGCCCGGTGAACTTTTGTATGGGAATAGTCATGTCCGGTGATCTTTTGTACTGGGAAAGTCATGCCCGGTGATCTTTTGTACTGGGAAAGTCATGCCCGGGCAACTTTTGTATTGGGAAAGTCATGCCCGGTGATCTTTTGTACTGGGAAAGTCATGCCCGGTGAACTTTTGTACTGGGAAAGTCATGCCCGGTGAACTTTTGTACTGGGAAAGTCATGCCCGGTGAACTTTTGTATTGGAAAAGTCATGCCCGGTGAACTTTTGTATTGGGAAAGTCATGCCCGGTGAACTTTTGTATTGGGAAAGTCATGCCCGGTCAACTTTTGTATTGGGAAAGTCATGCCCGGTGAACTTTTGTACTGGGAAAGTCATGCCCGGTGAACTTTTGTATGGGAAAAGTCATGCCCGGTCAACTTTTTTATTGGGAAAGTCATGCCCGGTCAACTTTTGTATGGGAAAAGTCATGCCCGGTGAACTTTTGTATTGGGAAAGTCATGCCCGGTGAACTTTTGTATTGGGAAAGTCATGCCCGGTGATCTTTTGTACTGGGAAAGTCATGCCCGGTGAACTTTTGTACTGGGAAAGTCATGCCCGGTGAACTTTTGTATGGGAAAAGTCATGCCCGGTCAACTTTTGTATGGGAAAAGTCATGCCCGGTGAACTTTTGTATTGGGAAAGTCATGCCCGGTGAACTTTTGTATTGGGAAAGTCATGCCCGGTGATCTTTTGTACTGGGAAAGTCATGCCCGGTGAACTTTTGTATGGGAAAAGTCATGCCCGGTGATCTTTTGTACTGGGAAAGTCATGCCCGGTAGACTTTTGTATTAGGAAAGTCATGCCCGGTGAACTTTTGTACTGGGAAAGTCATGCCCGGTGAACTTTTGTATTGGGAAAGTCATGCCCGGTCAACTTTTGTATTGGGAAAGTCATGCCCGGTGATCTTTTGTACTGGGAAAGTCATGCCCGGTGAACTTTTATATTGGGAAAGTCATGCCCGGTGAACATTTGTATGGGAAAAGTCATGCCCGGTGAACTTTTGTATGGGAAAAGTCATGCCCGGTGATCTTTTGTACTGGGAAAGTCATGCCCGGTGAACTTTTGTATGGGAAAAGTCATGCCCGGTGATCTTTTGTACTGGGAAAGTCATGCCCGGTCAACTTTTGTATTAGGAAAGTCATGCCCGGTGAACTTTTGTACTGGGAAAGTCATGCCCGGTGAACTTTTGTATTGGGATAGTCATGCCCGGTCAACTTTTGTATTGGGAAAGTCATGCCCGGTGATCTTTTGTACTGGGAAAGTCATGCCCGGTGAACTTTTGTATTGGGAAAGTCATGCCCGGTGATCTTTTGTACTGGGAAAGTCATGCCCGGTGAACTTTTGTATTGGGAAAGTCATGCCCGGTGAACTTTTGTATTGGGAAAGTCATGCCCGGTGAACTTTTGTATTGGGAAAGTCATGCCCGGTGAACTTTTGTATTGGGAAAGTCATGCCCGGTGAACTTTTGTATTGGGAAAGTCATGCCCGGTGAACTTTTGTATTGGGAAAGTCATGCCCGGTCAACTTTTGTATTGGGAAAGTCATGCCCGGTGAACTTTTGTATTGGGAAGGTCATGCCCGGTGAACTTTTGTATTGGGAAAGTCATGCCCGGTGAACTTTTGTATTGGGAAAGTCATGCCCGGTGATCTTTTGTACTGGGAAAGTCATGCCCGGTCAACTTTTGTATTGGGAAAGTCATGCCCGGTGAACTTTTGTATGGGAAAAGTCATGCCCGGTGAACTTTTGTATTGGGAAAGTCATGCCCGGTGAACTTTTGTATTGGGAAAGTCATGCCCGGTGAACTTTTGTATTGGGAAAGTCATGCCCGGTGAACTTTTGTATTGGGAAAGTCATGCCCGGTCAACTTTTGTATTGGGAAAGTCATGCCCGGTGAACTTTTGTACTGGGAAAGTCATGCCCGGTGAACTTTTGTATGGGAAAAGTCATGCCCGGTCAACTTTTTTATTGGGAAAGTCATGCCCGGTCAACTTTTGTATGGGAAAAGTCATGCCCGGTGAACTTTTGTATTGGGAAAGTCATGCCCGGTGAACTTTTGTATTGGGAAAGTCATGCCCGGTGATCTTTTGTACTGGGAAAGTCATGCCCGGTGAACTTTTGTACTGGGAAAGTCATGCCCGGTGAACTTTTGTATGGGAAAAGTCATGCCCGGTCAACTTTTGTATGGGAAAAGTCATGCCCGGTGAACTTTTGTATTGGGAAAGTCATGCCCGGTGAACTTTTGTATTGGGAAAGTCATGCCCGGTGATCTTTTGTACTGGGAAAGTCATGCCCGGTGAACTTTTGTATGGGAAAAGTCATGCCCGGTGATCTTTTGTACTGGGAAAGTCATGCCCGGTAGACTTTTGTATTAGGAAAGTCATGCCCGGTGAACTTTTGTACTGGGAAAGTCATGCCCGGTGAACTTTTGTATTGGGAAAGTCATGCCCGGTCAACTTTTGTATTGGGAAAGTCATGCCCGGTGATCTTTTGTACTGGGAAAGTCATGCCCGGTGAACTTTTATATTGGGAAAGTCATGCCCGGTGAACATTTGTATGGGAAAAGTCATGCCCGGTGAACTTTTGTATGGGAAAAGTCATGCCCGGTGATCTTTTGTACTGGGAAAGTCATGCCCGGTGAACTTTTGTATGGGAAAAGTCATGCCCGGTGATCTTTTGTACTGGGAAAGTCATGCCCGGTCAACTTTTGTATTAGGAAAGTCATGCCCGGTGAACTTTTGTACTGGGAAAGTCATGCCCGGTGAACTTTTGTATTGGGATAGTCATGCCCGGTCAACTTTTGTATTGGGAAAGTCATGCCCGGTGATCTTTTGTACTGGGAAAGTCATGCCCGGTGAACTTTTGTATTGGGAAAGTCATGCCCGGTGATCTTTTGTACTGGGAAAGTCATGCCCGGTGAACTTTTGTATTGGGAAAGTCATGCCCGGTGAACTTTTGTATTGGGAAAGTCATGCCCGGTGAACTTTTGTATTGGGAAAGTCATGCCCGGTGAACTTTTGTATTGGGAAAGTCATGCCCGGTGAACTTTTGTATTGGGAAAGTCATGCCCGGTGAACTTTTGTATTGGGAAAGTCATGCCCGGTCAACTTTTGTATTGGGAAAGTCATGCCCGGTGAACTTTTGTATTGGGAAGGTCATGCCCGGTGAACTTTTGTATTGGGAAAGTCATGCCCGGTGAACTTTTGTATTGGGAAAGTCATGCCCGGTGATCTTTTGTACTGGGAAAGTCATGCCCGGTCAACTTTTGTATTGGGAAAGTCATGCCCGGTGAACTTTTGTATGGGAAAAGTCATGCCCGGTGAACTTTTGTATTGGGAAAGTCATGCCCGGTCAACTTTTGTATTGGGAAAGTCATGCCCGGTGAACTTTTGTATGGGAAAAGTCATGCCCGGTGAACTTTTGTATTGGGAAAGTCATGCCCGGTGTTTTTTTTTGTATTGGGAAAGTCATGCCCGGTGAACTTTTGTATTGGGAAAGTCATGCCCGGTGAACTTTTGTATTGGGAAAGTCATGCCCGGTGAACTTTTGTATTGGGAAAGTCATGCCCGGTGATCTTTTGTACTGGGAAAGTCATGTCCGGTCAACTTTTGTATTGGGAAAGTCATGCCCGGTGAACTTTTGTATGGGAAAAGTCATGCCCGGTCAACTTTTGTATTGGGAAAGTCATGCCCGGTCAACTTTTGTATGGGAAAAGTCATGCCCGGTGAACTTTTGTATTGGGAAAGTCATGCCCGGTCAACTTTTGTATTGGGAAAGTCATGCCCGGTCAACTTTTGTATTGGGAAAGTCATGCCCGGTGAACTTTTGTATTGCGAAAGTCATGCCCGGTGAACTTTTGTATTGGGAAAGTCATGCCCGGTGATCTTTTGTACTGGGAAAGTCATGTCCGGTGAACTTTTGTATGGGAAAAGTCATGACCGGTGATCTTTTGTACTGGGAAAGTCATGCCCGGTCAACTTTTGTATTAGGAAAGTCATGCCCGGTGAACTTTTGTACTGGGAAAGTCATGCCCGGTGAACATTTGTATTGAGAAACTCATGCCCGGTGAACTTTTGTATTGGGAAAGTCATGCCCGGTGAACTTTTGTATGGGAAAAGTCATGCCCGGTGAACTTTTGTATTGGGAAAGTCATGGCCGGTGAACTTTTGTATGGGAAAAGTCATGCCCGGTGAACTTTTGTATGGGAAAAGTCATGCCCGGTGATCTTTTGTACTGGGAAAGTCATGCCCGGTGAACTTTTGTATGGGAAAAGTCATGCCCGGTGATCTTTTGTACTGGGAAAATCATGCCCGATCAACTTTTTATTAGGAAAGTCATGCCCGGTGAACTTTTGTACTGGGAAAGTCAAGCCCGGTGAACTTTTGTATTGGGAAAGTCATGCCCGGTGAACTTTTGTATTGGGAAAGTCATGCCCGGTGAACTTTTGTATTGGGAAAGTCATGCCCGGTGAACTTTTGTATTGGGAAAGTCATGCCCGGTGATCTTTTGTATTGGGAAAGTCATGCCCGGTGAACTTTTGTATTGGGAAAGTCATGCCCGGTGAACCTTTGTATTGGGAAAGTCATGCCCGGTGAACTTTTGTATTGGGAAAGTCATGCCCGGTGATCTTTTGTACTGGGAAAGTCATGCCCGGTCAACTTTTGTATTGGGAAAGTCATGCCCGGTGAACTTTTGTATGGGAAAAGTCATGCCCGGTGAACTTTTGTATTGGGAAAGTCATGCCCGGTGAACTTTTGTATGGGAAAAGTCATGCCCGGTGAACTTTTGTATTGGGAAAGTCATGCCCGGTGATCTTTTGTATTGGGAAAGTCATGCCCGGTGAACTTTTGTATTGGGAAAGTCATGCCCGGTGAACTTTTGTATTGGGAAAGTCATGCCCGGTGAACTTTTGTATTGGGAAAGTCATGCCCGGTGATCTTTTGTACTGGGAAAGTCATGCCCGGTCAACTTTTGTATTGGGAAAGTCATGCCCGGTGAACTTTTGTATGGGAAAAGTCATGCCCGGTCAACTTTTGTATTGGGAAAGTCATGCCCGGTCAACTTTTGTATGGGAAAAGTCATGCCCGGTGAACTTTTGTATTGGGAAAGTCATGCCCGGTCAACTTTTGTATTGGGAAAGTCATGCCCGGTCAACTTTTGTATTGGGAAAGTCATGCCCGGTGAACTTTTGTATTGGGAAAGTCATGCCCGGTGAACTTTTGTATTGGGAAAGTCATGCCCGGTGATCTTTTGTACTGGGAAAGTCATGCCCGGTGAACTTTTGTATTGGGAAAGTCATGCCCGGTGATCTTTTGTACTGGGAAAGTCATGCCCTGTGAACTTTTGCATGGGAAAAGTCATGCCCGGTGATCTTTTGTACTGGGAAAAGTCATGCCCGGTCAACTTTTGTATTAGGAAAGTCATGCCCGGTGAACTTTTGTACTGGGAAAATCATGCCCGGTGAACTTTTGTATTGGGAAAGTCATGCCCGGTGATCTTTTGTACTGGGAAAGTCATGCCCGGTGAACTTTTGTATTGGGAAAGTCATGCCCGGTGAACTTTTGTATTGGGAAAGTCATGCCCGGTGAACTTTTGTACTGGGAAAGTCATGCCCGGTCAACTTTTGTATTGGGAAAGTCATGCCCGGTGATCTTTTGTATTGGGAAAGTCATGCCCGGTGAACTTTTGTATTGGGAAAGTCATGCCCGGTGAACTTTTGTATTGGGAAAGTCATGCCCGGTGAACTTTTGTATTGGGAAAGTCATGCCCGGTGAACTTTTGTATTGGGAAAGTCATGCCCGGTGAACTTTTGTACTGGGAAAGTCATGCCCGGTGAACTTTTGTATTGGGAAAGTCATGCCCGGTGAACTTTTGTATTGGGAAAGTCATGCCCGGTGAACTTTTGTATTGGGAAACTCATGCCCGGTCAACTTTTGTATTGGGAAAGTCATGCCCGGTGATCTTTTGTACTGGGAAAGTCATGCCCGGTGAACTTTTGTATTGGGAAAGTCATGCCCGGTGATCTTTTGTATTGGGAAAGTCATGCCCGGTGAACTTTTGTATTGGGAAAGTCATGCCCGGTGAACTTTTGTATTGGGAAAGTCATGCCCGGTGAACTTTTGTATTGGGAAAGTCATGCCCGGTGAACTTTTGTATTGGGAAAGTCATGCCCGGTGAACTTTTGTATTGGGAAAGTCATGCCCGGTGAACTTTTGTATTGGGAAAGTCATGCCCGGTGAACTTTTGTATTGGGAAAGTCATGCCCGGTGAACTTTTGTATTGGGAAAGTCATGCCCGGTGAACTTTTTTATTGGGAAAGTCATGCCCGGTGATCTTTTGTACTGGGAAAGTCATGCCCGGTGATCTTTTGTACTGGGAAAGTCATGCCCGGTCAACTTTTGTATTGGGAAAGTCATGCCCGGTGATCTTTTGTACTGGGAAAGTCATGCTCGGTGAACTTTTGTACTGGGAAAGTCATGCCCGGTGAACTTTTGTATTGGGAAAGTCATGCCCGGTGAACTTTTGTATTGGGAAAGTCATGCCCGGTGAACTTTTGTATTGGGAAAGTCATGCCCAGTGAACTTTTGTATTGGGAAAGTCATGCCCGGTCAACTTTTGTATTGGGAAAGTCATGCCCGGTCAAGTTTTGTATTGGGAAAGTCATGCCCGGTCAACTTTTGTATTGGGAAAGTCATGCCCGGTGAACTTTTGTATTGGGAAAGTCATGCCCGGTCAACTTTTGTATTGGGAAAGTCATGCCCGGTCAACTTTTGTATTGGGAAAGTCATGCCCGGTGATCTTTTGTATTGGGAAAGTCATGCCCGGTGAACTTTTGTATTTGGAAAGTCATGCCCGGTGAACTTTTGTATTGGGAAAGTCATGCCCGGTCAACTTTTGTATTGGGAAAGTCATGCCCGGTCAACTTTTGTATTGGGAAAGTCATGCCCGGTGAACTTTTGTACTGGGAAAGTCATGCCCGGTGAACTTTTGTATTGGGAAAGTCATGCCCGGTGAACTTTTGTATGGGAAAAGTCATGCCCGGTGAACTTTTGTATTGGGAAAGTCATGCCCGGTAAACTTTTGTATTGGGAAAGTCATGCCCGGTGAACTTTTGTATTGGGAAAGTCATGCCCGGTGAACTTTTGTATTGGGAAAGTCATGCCCGGTGAACTTTTGTATAGGGAAAGTCATGCCCGGTGAACTTTTGTATGGGGAAAGTCATGCCCGGTGAACTTTTGTATTGGGAAAGTCATGCCCGGTGAACTTTTGTATTGGGAAAGTCATGCCCGGTGAACTTTTGTACTGGGAAAGTCATGCCCGGTGAACTTTTGTATTGGGAAAGTCATGCCCGGTGAACTTTTGTATTGGGAAAGTCATGCCCGGTCAACTTTTGTATTTGGAAAGTCATGCCCGGTCAACTTTTGTATTGGGAAAGTCATGCCCGGTGATCTTTTGTATTGGGAAAGTCATGCCCGGTGAACTTTTGTATTGGGAAAGTCATGCCCGGTGAACTTTTGTATTGGGAAAGTCATGCCCGGTGAACTTTTGTATTGGGAAAGTCATGCCCGGTGAACTTTTGTATTGGGAAAGTCATGCCCGGTGAACTTTTGTATTGGGAAAGTCATGCCCGGTGAACTTTTGTATTGGGAAAGTCATGCCCGGTGAACTTTTGTATGGGAAAGTCATGTCCGGTGAACTTTTGTACTGGGAAAGTCATGCCCGATGAACTTTTGTATTGGGAAAGTCATGCCTGGTGAACTTTTGTATTGGGAAAGTCATGCCCGGTGAACTTTTGTATTGGGAAAGTCATGCCCGGTGAACTTTTGTACTGGGAAAGTCATGCCCGGTCAACTTTTGTATTGGGAAAGTCATGCCCGGTGATCTTTTGTATTGGGAAAGTCATGCCCGGTGAACTTTTGTATTGGGAAAGTCACGCCCGGTGAACTTTTGTATTGGGAAAGTCATGCCCGGTGAACTTTTGTATTGGGAAAGTCATGCCCGGTGAACTTTTGTATTGGGAAAGTCATGCCCGGTGAACTTTTGTATTGGGAAAGTCATGCCCGGTGATCTTTTGTACTGGGAAAGTCATGCCCGGTGAACTTTTGTATGGGAAAAGTCATGCCCGGTGAACTTTTGTATTGGGATAGTCATGCCCGGTGAACTTTTGTACTGGGAAAGTCATGCCCGGTGAACTTTTGTATTGGGAAAGTCATGCCCGGTGAACTTTTGTATTGGGAAAGTCATGCCCGGTGAACTTTGGTACTGGGAAAGTCATGCCCGGTGAACTTTTGTATTGGGAAAGTCATGCCCGGTCAACTTTTGTATTGGGAAAGTCATGCCCGGTGAACTTTTGTACTGGGAAAGTCATGCCCGGTGAACTTTTGTATGGGAAAAGTCATGCCCGGTCAACTTTTGTATTGGGAAAGTCATGCCCGGTGAACTTTTGTACTGGGAAAGTCATGCCCGGTGAACTTTTGTATTGGGAAAGTCATGCCCGGTGAACTTTTGTACTGGGAAAGTCATGCCCGGTGAACTTTTGTATTGGGAAAGTCATGCCCGGTGAACTTTTGTATTGGGAAAGTCATGCCCGGTGATCTTTTGTATTGGGAAAGTCATGCCCGGTGAACTTTTGTATGGGAAAGTCATGCCCGGTGAACTTTTGTACTGGGAAAGTCATGCCCGGTGAACTTTAGTATTGGGAAAGTCATGCCCGGTGAACTTTTGTATTGGGAAAGTCATGCCCGGATAACTTTTGTATTGGGAAAGTCATGCCCGGTGAACTTTTGTATTGGGAAAGTCATGCCCGGTGAACTTTTGTATTGGGAAAGTCATGCCCGGTGAACTTTTGTATTGGGAAAGTCATGCCCGGTGAACTTTTGTATTGGGAAAGTCATGCCCGGTGAACTTTTGTATTGGGAAAGTCATGCCCGGTGAACTTTTGTATTGGGAAAGTCATGCCCGGTGAACTTTTGTACTGGGAAAGTCATGCCCGGTGAACTTTTGTACTGGGAAAGTCATGCCCGGTCAACTTTTGTATTGGAAAAGTCATGCTCGGTGATCTTTTGTACTGGGAAAGTCATGCCCGGTGAACTTTTGTACTGGGAAAGTCATGCCCGGTGAACTTTTGTATTGGGAAAGTCATGCCCGGTGAACTTTTGTATTGGGAAAGTCATGGCCGGTGAACTTTTGTATTGGGAAAGTCATGCCCGGTGAACTTTTGTACTGGGAAAGTCATGCCCGGTCAACTTTTGTATTGGGAAAGTCATGCCCGGTGAACTTTTGTATTGGGAAAGTCATGCCCGGTGAACTTTTGTATTGGGAAAGTCATGCCCGGTGAACTTTTGTACTGGGAAAGTCATGCCCGGTGAACTTTTGTATTGGGAAAGTCATGCCCGGTGAACTTTTGTATTGGGAAAGTCATGCCCGGTGAACTTTTATATTGGGAAAGTCATGCCCGGTGAACTTTTGTATTGGGAAAGTCATGCCCGGTGAACTTTTGTATTGGGAAAGTCATGCCCGGTGAACTTTTGTACTGGGAAAGTCATGCCCGGTAAACTTTTGTATTGGGAAAGTCATGCCCGGTCAACTTTTGTATTGGGAAAGTCATGCCCGGTGATCTTTTGTACTGGGAAAGTTATGCCCGGTGATCTTTTGGGAAAGTCATGCCCGGTGAACTTTTGTATTGGGAAAGTCATGCCCGGTGAACTTTTGTATTGGGAAAGTCATGCCCGGTGATCTTTTGTACTGGGAAAGTCATGCCCGGTCAACTTTTGTATTGGGAAAGTCATTACCGGTGATCTTTTGTATTGGGAAAGTCATGCCAGGTGAACTTTTGTATTGGGAAAGTCATGCCCGGTGAACTTTTGTATTGGGAAAGTCATGCCCGGTGAACTTTTGTATTGGGAAAGTCATGCCCGGTGAACTTTTGTATTGGGAAAGTCATGCCCGGTGAACTTTTGTACTGGGAAAGTCATGCCCGGTGAACTTTTGTATTGGGAAAGTCATGCCCGGTGAACTTTTGTATTGGGAAAGTCATGCCCGGTCAACTTTTGTATTTGGAAAGTCATGCCCGGTCAACTTTTGTATTGGGAAAGTCATGCCCGGTGATCTTTTGTATTGGGAAAGTCATGCCCGGTGAACTTTTGTATTGGGAAAGTCATGCCCGGTGAACTTTTGTATTGGGAAAGTCATGCCCGGTGAACTTTTGTATTGGGAAAGTCATGCCCGGTGAACTTTTGTATTGGGAAAGTCATGCCCGGTGAACTTTTGTATTGGGAAAGTCATGCCCGGTGAACTTTTGTATTGGGAAAGTCATGCCCGGTGAACTTTTGTATGGGAAATTCATGTCCGGTGAACTTTTGTACTGGGAAAGTCATGCCCGATGAACTTTTGTATTGGGAAAGTCATGCCTGGTGAACTTTTGTATTGGGAAAGTCATGCCCGGTGAACTTTTGTATTGGGAAAGTCATGCCCGGTGAACTTTTGTACTGGGAAAGTCATGCCCGGTCAACTTTTGTATTGGGAAAGTCATGCCCGGTGATCTTTTGTATTGGGAAAGTCATGCCCGGTGAACTTTTGTATTGGGAAAGTCACGCCCGGTGAACTTTTGTATTGGGAAAGTCATGCCCGGTGAACTTTTGTATTGGGAAATTCATGCCCGGTGAACTTTTGTATTGGGAAAGTCATGCCCGGTGAACTTTTGTATTGGGAAAGTCATGCCCGGTGATCTTTTGTACTGGGAAAGTAATGCCCGGTGAACTTTTGTATGGGAAAAGTCATGCCCGGTGAACTTTTGTATTGGGATAGTCATGCCCGGTGAACTTTTGTACTGGGAAAGTCATGCCCGGTGAACTTTTGTATTGGGAAAGTCATGCCCGGTGAACTTTTGTATTGGGAAAGTCATGCCCGGTGAACTTTGGTACTGGGAAAGTCATGCCCGGTGAACTTTTGTATTGGGAAAGTCATGCCCGGTCAACTTTTGTATTGGGAAAGTCATGCCCGGTGAACTTTTGTACTGGGAAAGTCATGCCCGGTGAACTTTTGTATGGGAAAAGTCATGCCCGGTCAACTTTTGTATTGGGAAAGTCATGCCCGGTGAACTTTTGTACTGGGAAAGTCATGCCCGGTGAACTTTTGTATTGGGAAAGTCATGCCCGGTGAACTTTTGTACTGGGAAAGTCATGCCCGGTGAACTTTTGTATTGGGAAAGTCATGCCCGGTGAACTTTTGTATTGGGAAAGTCATGCCCGGTGATCTTTTGTATTGGGAAAGTAATGCCCGGTGAACTTTTGTATGGGAAAGTCATGCCCGGTGAACTTTTGTACTGGGAAAGTCATGCCCGGTCAACTTTTGTATTGGAAAAGTCATGCCCGGTGATCTTTTGTATTGGGAAAGTCATGCCCGGTGATCTTTTGTACTGGGAAAGTTATGCCCGGTGATCTTTTGTACTGGGAAAGTCATGCCCGGTCAACTTTTGTATTGGGACAGTCATTACCGGTGATCTTTTGTATTGGGAAAGTCATGCCCGGTGAACTTTTATATTGGGAAAGTCATGCCCGGTGAACTTTTGTATTGGGAAAGTCATGCCCGGTGAACTTTTGTATTGGGAAAGTCATGCCCGGTGAACTTTTGTATTGGGAAAGTCATGCCCGGCGAACTTTTGTACTGGGAAAGTCATGCCCGGTGAACTTTTGTATTGGGAAAGTCATGCCCGGTGAACTTTTGTATTGGGAAAGTCATGCCCGGTCAACTTTTGTATTGGGAAAGTCATGCCCGGTCAACTTTTGTATTGGGAAAGTCATGCCCGGTGATCTTTTGTATTGGGAAAGTCATGCCCGGTGAACTTTTGTATTGGGAAAGTCATGCCCGGTGAACTTTTGTATTGGGAAAGTCATGCCCGGTGAACTTTTGTATTGGGAAAGTCATGCCCGGTGAACTTTTGTATTGGGAAAGTCATGCCCGGTGAACTTTTGTATTGGGAAAGTCATGCCCGGTGAACTTTTGTATTGGGAAAGTCATGCCCGGTGAACCTTTGTATTGGGAAAGTCATGCCCGGTGAACTTTTGTATTGGGAAAGTCATGCCCGGTGAACTTTTGTATTGGGAAAGTCATGCCCGGTGAACTTTTGTATGGGGAAAGTCATGCCCGGTGATCTTTTGTACTGGGAAAGTCATGCCCGGTGAACTTTTGTATGGGAAAAGTCATGCCCGGTGATCTTTTGTACTGGGAAAGTCATGCCCGGTGATCTTTTGTACTGGGAAAGTCATGCCCGGTCAACTTTTGTATTGGGAAAGTCATGCCCGGTGATCTTTTGTACTGGGAAAGTCATGCCCGGTGAACTTTTGTATTGGGAAAGTCATGCCCGGTGAACTTTTGTATTGGGAAAGTCATGCCCGGTGAACTTTTGTATTGGGAAAGTCATGCCCGGTGAACTTTTGTATTGGGAAAGTCATGCCCGGTCAACTTTCGTATTGGGAAAGTCATGCCCGGTCAACTTTTGTATTGGGAAAGTCATGCCCGGTCAACTTTTGTATTGGGAAAGTCATGCCCGATCAACTTTTGTATTTGGGAAAGTCATGCCCGGTCAATTTTTGTATTGGGAAAGTCATGCCCGGTGATCTTTTGTACTGGGAAAGTCATGCCCGGTAAACTTTTGTATTGGGAAAGTCATGCCCGGTGATCTTTTGTACTGGGAAAGTCATGCCCGGTCAACTTTTGTATTGGGAAAGTCATGCCCGGTGATCTTTTGAACTTTTGTGAATTGGGAATTGTATTGGGAAAGTCATGGAATTGTATTGGGAAAGTCATGGAATTGTATTGGGAAAGTCATGCCCGGTGAACTTTTGTATTGGGAAAGTCATGCCCGGTGAACTTTTGTATTGGGAAAGTCATGCCCGGTGAACTTTTGTATTGGGAAAGTCATGCCCGGTCAACTTTTGTATTGGGAAAGTCATGCCCGGTCAACTTTTGTATTGGGAAAGTCATGCCCGGTGAACTTTTGTATTGGGAAAGTCATGCCCGGTCAACGTTTGTATTGGGAAAGTCATGCCCGGTCAATTTTTGTATTGGGAAAGTCATGCCCGGTGATCTTTTGTATTGGGAAAGTCATGCCCGGTGAACTTTTTTATTGGGAAAGTCATGCCCGGTGAACTTTTGTATTGGGAAAGTCATGCCCGGTCAACTTTTGTATTGGGAAAGTCATGCCCGGTCAATTTTTATATTGGGAAAGTCATGCCCGGTGAACTTTTGTACTGGGAAAGTCATGCCCGGTGAACTTTTGTATTGGGAAAGTCATGCCCGGTGAACTTTTGTATGGGAAAAGTCATGCCCGGTGAACTTTTGTATTGGGAAAGTCATGCCCGGTGAACTTTTGTATTGGGAAAGTCATGCCCGGTGAACTTTTGTATTGGGAAAGTCATGCCCGGTGAACTTTTGTATTGGGAAAGTCATGCCCGGTGAACTTTTGTATTGGGAAAGTCATGCCCGGTGAACTTTTGTATTGGGAAAGTCATGCCCGGTGATCTTTTGTACTGGGAAAGTCATGCCCGGTGAACTTTTGTATGGGAAAAGTCATGCCCGGTGAACTTTTGTATTGGGAAAGTCATGCCCGGTGAACTTTTGTACTGGGAAAGTCATGCCCGGTGAACTTTTGTATGGGAAAAGTCATGCCCGGTGAACTTTTGTATGGGAAAAGTCATGCCCGGTGAACTTCTGTATTGGGAAAGTCATGCCCGGTGAACTTTTGTATTGGGAAAGTCATGCCCGGTGAACTTTTGTATTGGGAAAGTCATGCCCGGTCAACTTTTGTATTGGGAAAGTCATGCCCGGTGAACTTTTGTATTGGGAAAGTCATGCCCGGTGAACTTTTGTACTGGGAAAGTCATGCCCGGTGAACTTTTGTATTGGGAAAGTCATGCCCGGTGAACTTTTGTATGGGAAAAGTCATGCCCGGTGAACTTTTGTATTGGGAAAGTCATGCCCGGTGAACTTTTGTATTGGGAAAGTCATGCCCGGTGATGTTTTGTATTGGGAAAGTCATGCCCGGTGAACTTTTGTATTGGGAAAGTCATGCCCGGTGAACTTTTGTATTGGGAAAGTCATGCCCGGTGAACTTTTGTATTGGGAAAGTCATGCCCGGTGATCTTTTGTACTGGGAAAGTCATGCCCGGTGAACTTTTGTATGGGAAAAGTCATGCCCGGTGAACTTTTGTATTGGGAAAGTCATGCCCGGTGAACTTTTGTACTGGGAAAGTCATGCCCGGTGAACTTTTGTATTGGGAAAGTCATGCCCGGTGAACTTTTGTATTGGGAAAGTCATGCCCGGTGAACTTTTGTACTGGGAAAGTCATGCCCGGTGAACTTTTGTATTGGGAAAGTCATGCCCGGTCAACTTTTGTATTGGGAAAGTCATGCCCGGTGAACTTTTGTATGGGAAAAGTCATGCCCGGTCAACTTTTGTATTGGGAAAGTCATGCCCGGTGAACTTTTGTACTGGGAAAGTCATGCCCGGTGAACTTTTGTATTGGGAAAGTCATGCCCGGTGAACTTTGGTACTGGGAAAGTAATGCCCGGTGAACTTTTGTATTGGGAAAGTCATGCCCGGTGAACTTTTGTATTGGGAAAGTCATGCCCGGTGATCTTTTGTATTGGGAAAGTCATGCCCGGTGAACTTTTGTATGGGAAAGTCATGCCCGGTGAACTTTTGTACTGGGAAAGTCATGCCCGGTGAACTTTTGTGTTGGGAAAGTCATGCCCGGTGAACTTTTGTATTGGGAAAGTCATGCCCGGTGAACTTTTGTATTGGGAAAGTCATGCCCGGTGAACTTTTGTATTGGGAAAGTCATGCCCCGTGAACTTTTGTATTGGGAAAGTCATGAACGGTGAACTTTTGTATTGGGAAAGTCATGCCCGGTGAACTTTTGTATTGGGAAAGTCATGCCCGGTGAACTTTTGTATTGGGAAAGTCATGCCCGGTGAACTTTTGTACTGGGAAAGTCATGCCCGGTGAACTTTTGTACTGGGAAAGTCATGCCCGGTCAACTTTTGTATTGGGAAAGTCATGCCCGGTGATCTTTTGTACTGGGAAAGTCATGCCCGGTGAACTTTTGTACTGGGAAAGTCATGCCCGGTGAACTTTTGTATTGGGAAAGTCATGCCCGGTGAACTTTTGTATTGGGAAAGTCATGCCCGGTGAACTTTTGTATTGGGAAAGTCATGCCCGGTGAACTTTTGTACTGGGAAAGTCATGCCCGGTCAACTTTTGTATTGGGAAAGTCATGCCCGGTGAACTTTTGTATTGGGAAAGTCATGACCGGTGAACTTTTGTATTGGGAAAGTCATGCCCGGTGAACTTTTGTACTGGGAAAGTCATGCCCGGTGAACTTTTGTATTGGGAAAGTCATGCCCGGTCAACTTTTGTATTGGGAAAGTCATGCCCGGTGAACTTTTGTACTGGGAAAGTCATGCCCGGTGAACTTTTGTATTGGGAAAGTCATGCCCGGTCAACTTTTGTATTGGGAAAGTCATGCCCGGTGAACTTTTGTACTGGGAAAGTCATGCCCGGCGAACTTTTGTATTGGGAAAGTCATGCCCGGTCAACTTTTGTATTGGGAAAGTCATGCCCGGTGATCTTTTGTACTGGGAAAGTCATGCCCGGTGAACTTTTGTATTGGGAAAGTCATGCCCGGTGAACTTTTGTACTGGGAAAGTCATGCCCGGTGATCTTTTGTACTGGGAAAGTCATGCCCGGTCAACTTGTGTATTGGGAAAGTCATGCCCGGTGATCTTTTGTATTGGGAAAGTCATGCCCGGTGAACTTTTGTATTGGGAAAGTCATGCCCGGTGAACTTTTGTATTGGGAAAGTCATGCCCGGTGAACTTTTGTATTGGGAAAGTCATGCCCGGTGAACTTTTGTATTGGGAAAGTCATGCCCGGTGAACTTTTGTACTGGGAAAGTCATGCCCGGTGAACTTTTGTATGGGAAAAGTCATGCCCGGTGAACTTTTGTATTGGGAAAGTCATGCCCGGTGAACTTTTGTATTGGGAAAGTCATGCCCGGTGAACTTTTGTATTGGGAAAGTCATGCCCGGTGAACTTTTGTATTGGGAAAGTCATGCCCGGTGAACTTTTGTACTGGGAAAGTCATGCCCGGTGAACTTTTGTATTGGGAAAGTCATGCCCGGTGATCTTTTGTACTGGGAAAGTCATGCCCGGTCAACTTTTGTATTGGGAAAGTCATGCCCGGTGAACTTTTGTATGGGAAAAGTCATGCCCGGTGAACTTTTGAATTGGGAAAGTCATGCCCGGTGAACTTTTGTATTGGGAAAGTCATGCCCGGTGAACTTTAGTACTGGGAAAGTCATGCCCGGTGAACTTTTGTATTGAGAAAGTCATGCCCGGTGAACTTTTGTATTGGGAAAGTCATGCCCGGTCAACTTTTGTATTGGGAAAGTCATGCCCGGTGATCTTTTGTACTGGGAAAATCATGCCCGGTGAACTTTTGTATTGGGAAAGTCATGCCCGGTGAACTTTTGTATTGGGAAAGTCATGCCCGGTGAACATTTGTACTGGGAAAGTCATGCCCGGTCAACTTTTGTATTGGGAAAGTCATGCCCGGTCAACTTTTGTATTGGGAAAGTCATGCCCGGTGAACTTTTGTATTGGGAAAGTCATGCCCGGTGAACTTTTGTATTGGGAAAGTCATGCCCGGTGAACTTTTGTATGGGAAAAGTCATGCCCGGTGAACTTTTGTACTGGGAAAGTCATGCCCGGTGAACTTTTGTATTGGGAAAGTCATGCCCGGTGAACTTTTGTATGGGAAAAGTCATGCCCGGTGAACTTTTGTATTGGGAAAGTCATGTCCGGTGAACTTTTGTACTGGGAAAGTCGTGCCCGGTGAACTTTTGTATTGGGAAAGTCATGCCCGGTCAACTTTTGTATTGGGAAAGTCATGCCCGGTGAACTTTTGTACTGGGAAAGTCATGCCCGGTGAACTTTTGTATGGGAAAAGTCATGCCCGGTCAAATTTTGTATTGGGAAAGTCATGCCCGGTGAACTTTTGTACTGGGAAAGTCATGCCCGGTGAACTTTTGTATTGGGAAAGTCATGCCCGGTGAACTTTTGTATTGGGAAAGTCATGCCCGGTGATCTTTTGTATTGGGAAAGTCATGCCCGGTGAACTTTTGTATGGGAAAGTCATGCCCGGTGAACTTTTGTACTGGGAAAGTCATGCCCGGTGAACTTTTGTATTGGGAAAGTCATGCCCGGTGAACTTTTGTATGGGAAAAGTCATGCCCGGTGAACTTTTGTATTGGGAAAGTCATGCCCGGTGATCTTTTGTATTGGGAAAGTCATGCCCGGTGAACTTTTGTATTGGGAAAGTCATGCCCGGTGAACTTTTGTATTGGGAAAGTCATGCTCGGTGATCTTTTGTACTGGGAAAGTCATGCCCGGTGAACTTTTGTATTGGGAAAGTCATGCCCGGTGAACTTTTGTATTGGGAAAGTCGTGCCCGGTGAACTTTTGTACTGGGAAAGTCATGCCCGGTGAACTTTTGTATTGGGAAAGTCATGCCCCGTGAACTTTTGTATTGGGAAAGTCATGCCCGGTGAACTTTTGTATGGGAAAAGTCATGCCCGGTGAACTTTTGTATTGGGAAAGTCATGCCCGGTCAACTTTTGTATTAGGAAAGTCATGCCCGGTGAACTTTTGTATGTCATGCCCGGTGATCTTTTGTACTGGGAAAGTCATGCCCGGTCAACTTTTGTATTGGGAAAGTCATGCCCGGTGATCTTTTGTATTGGGAAAGTCATGCCCGGTGAACTTTTGTATTGGGAAAGTCATGCCCGGTGAACTTTTGTATTGGGAAAGTCATGCCCGGTGAACTTTTGTATTGGGAAAGTCATGTATTGGGAAAGTCATGCCCGGTGAACTTTAGTACTGGGAAAGTCATGCCCGGTGAACTTTTGTATTGAGAAAGTCATGCCCGGTGAACTTTTGTATTGGGAAAGTCATGCCCGGTCAACTTTTGTATTGGGAAAGTCATGCCCGGTGATCTTTTGTACTGGGAAAATCATGCCCGGTGAACTTTTGTATTGGGAAAGTCATGCCCGGTGAACTTTTGTATTGGGAAAGCCATGCCCGGTGAACATTTGTACTGGGAAAGTCATGCCCGGTCAACTTTTGTATTGGGAAAGTCATGCCCGGTCAACTTTTGTATTGGGAAAGTCATGCCCGGTGAACTTTTGTATTGGGAAAGTCATGCCCGGTGAACTTTTGTATTGGGAAAGTCATGCCCGGTGAACTTTTGTATGGGAAAAGTCATGCCCGGTGAACTTTTGTATTGGGAAAGTCATGCCTGGTGAACTTTTGTACTGGGAAAGTCATGCCCGGTGAACTTTTGTATTGGGAAAGTCATGCCCGGTGAACTTTTGTATTGGGAAAGTCATGCCCGGTGAACTTTTGTACTGGGAAAGTTGTGCCCGGTGAACTTTTGTATTGGGAAAGTCATGCCCGGTCAACTTTTGTATTGGGAAAGTCATGCCCGGTGAACTTTTGTACTGGGAAAGTCATGACCGGTGAACTTTTGTATGGGAAAAGTCATGCCCGGTCAAATTTTGTATTGGGAAAGTCATGCTCGGTGAACTTTTGTACTGGGAAAGTCATGCCCGGTGAACTTTTGTATTGGGAAAGTCATGCCCGGTGAACTTTTGTACTGGGAAAGTCATGCCCGGTGAACTTTTGTATTGGGAAAGTCATGCCCGGTGAACTTTTGTATTGGGAAAGTCATGCCCGGTGATCTTTTGTATTGGGAAAGTCATGCCCGGTGAACTTTTGTATGGGAAAGTCATGCCCGGTGAACTTTTGTACTGGGAAAGTCATGCCCGGTGAGCTTTTGTATTGGGAAAGTCATGCCCGGTGAACTTTTGTATGGGAAAAGTCATGCCCGGTGAACTTTTGTATTGGGAAAGTCATGCCCGGTGATCTTTTGTATTGGGAAAGTCATGCCCGGTGAACTTTTGTATTGGGAAAGTCATGCCCGGTGAACTTTTGTATTGGGAAAGTCATGCCCGGTGATCTTTTGTACTGGGAAAGTCATGCCCGGTGAACTTTTGTATTGGGAAAGTCATGCCCGGTGAACTTTTGTATTGGGAAAGTCGTGCCCGGTGAACTTTTGTACTGGGAAAGTCATGCCCGGTGAACTTTTGTATTGGGAAAGTCATGCCCCGTGAACTTTTGTATTGGGAAAGTCATGCCCGGTGAACTTTTGTATGGGAAAAGTCATGCCCGGTGAACTTTTGTATTGGGAAAGTCATGCCCGGTCAACTTTTGTATTAGGAAAGTCATGCCCGGTGAACTTTTGTATGGGAAAAGTCATGCCCGGTGAACTTTTGTATTGGGAAAGTCATGCCCGGTGAACTTTTGTACTGGGAAAGTCATGCCCGGTGAACTTTTGTATTGGGAAAGTCATGCCCGGTGAACTTTTGTATTGGGAAAGTCATGCCCGGTGATCTTTTGTATTGGGAAAGTCATGCCCGGTGAACTTTTGTATGGGAAAGTCATGCCCGGTGAACTTTTGTACTGGGAAAGTCATGCCCGGTGAGCTTTTGTATTGGGAAAGTCATGCCCGGTGAACTTTTGTATGGGAAAAGTCATGCCCGGTGAACTTTTGTATTGGGAAAGTCATGCCCGGTGATCTTTTGTATTGGGAAAGTCATGCCCGGTGAACTTTTGTATTGGGAAAGTCATGCCCGGTGAACTTTTGTATTGGGAAAGTCATGCCCGGTGATCTTTTGTACTGGGAAAGTCATGCCCGGTGAACTTTTGTATTGGGAAAGTCATGCCCGGTGAACTTTTGTATTGGGAAAGTCGTGCCCGGTGAACTTTTGTACTGGGAAAGTCATGCCCGGTGAACTTTTGTATTGGGAAAGTCATGCCCCGTGAACTTTTGTATTGGGAAAGTCATGCCCGGTGAACTTTTGTATGGGAAAAGTCATGCCCGGTGAACTTTTGTATTGGGAAAGTCATGCCCGGTCAACTTTTGTATTAGGAAAGTCATGCCCGGTGAACTTTTGTATGGGAAAAGTCATGCCCGGTGATCTTTTGTACTGGGAAAGTCATGCCCGGTGAACTTTCGTATTGGGAAAGTCATGCCCGGTGAACTTTTGTATTGGGAAAGTCATGCCCGGTGAACTTTTGTATTGGGAAAGTCATGCCCGGTCAACTTTTGTATTGGGAAAGTCATGCCCGGTGAACTTTTGTATTGGGAAAGTCATGCCCGGTGATCTTTTGTACTGGGAAAGTCATGCCCGGTGAACTTTTGTATTGGGAAAGTCATGCACGGTCAACTTTTGTATTGGGAAAGTCATGCCCGGTCAACTTTTGTATTGGGAAAGTCATGCGCGGTGATCTTTTGTACTGGGAAAGTCATGCCCGGTGAACTTTTGTATTGGGAAAGTCAAGCCCGGTGATCTTTTGTACTGGGAAAGTCATGCCCGGTGAACTTTTGTATTGGGAAAGTCATGCCCGGTCAACTTTTGTATTGGGAAAGTTATGCCCGGTGATCTTTTGTATTGGGAAAGTCATGCCCGGTGAACTTTTGTATTGGGAAAGTCATGCCCGGTGAACTTTTGTATTGGGAAAGTCATGCCCGGTGATCTTTTGTACTGGGAAAGTCATGCCCGGTCAACTTTTGTATTAGGAAAGTCATGCCCGATGAACTTTTGTACTGGGAAAGTCATGCCCGGTGAACTTTTGTATTGGGAAAGTCATGCCCGGTCAACTTTTGTATTGGGAAAGTCATGCCCGGTGATCTTTTGTATTGGGAAAGTCATGCCCGGTGAACTTTTGTATTGGGAAAGTCATGCCCGGTGAACTTTTGTATTGGGAAAGTCATGCCCGGTGAACTTTTGTACTGGGAAAGTCATGTCCGGTCAACTTTTGTATTGGGAAAGTCATGCCCGGTGAACTTTTGTATTGGGAAAGTCATGCCCGGTCAACTTTTTTACTGGGAAAGTCATGCCCGGTCAACTTTTGTATTGGGAAAGTCATGCCCGGTCAACTTTTGTATTGGGAAAGTCATGCCCGGTGAAATTTTGTATTGGGAAAGTCATGCCCGGTGATCTTTTGTACTGGGAAAGTCATGCCCGGTCAACTTTTGTATTGGGAAAGTCATGCCCGGTGAACTTTTGTATGGGAAAAGTCATGCCCGGTCAACTTTTGTATTGGGAAAGTCATGCCCGGTCAACTTTTGTATGAAAAAAGTCATGCCCGGTGAACTTTTGTATTGGGAAAGTCATGCCCGGTCAACTTTTGTATTGGGAAAGTCATGCCCGGTCAACTTTTGTATTGGGAAAGTCATGCCCGGTGAACTTTTGTATTGGGAAAGTCATGCCCGGTGAACTTTTGTATTGGGAAAGTCATGCCCGGTGATCTTTTGTACTGGGAAAGTCATGCCCGGTGAACTTTTGTATTGGGAAAGTCATGCCCGGTCAACTTTTGTATTGGGAAAGTCATGCCCGGTCAACTTTTGTATTGGGAAAGTCATGCCCGGTGATCTTTTGTACTGGGAAAGTCATGCCCGGTCAACTTTTGTATTAGGAAAGTCATGCCCGGTGAACTTTTGTGCTGGGAAAGTCATGCCCGGTGAACTTTTGTATTGGGAAAGTCATGCCCGGTCAACTTTTGTATTGGGAAAGTCATGCCCGGTGAACTTTTGTATTGGGAAAGTCATGCCCGGTGATCTTTTGTACTGGGAAAGTCATGCCCGGTGAACTTTTGTATTGGGAAAGTCATGCCCGGTCAACTTTTGTATTGGGAAAGTCATGCCCGGTGAACTTTTGTATGGGAAAAGTCATGCCCCGTGAACTTTTGTATGGGAAAAGTCATGCCCGGTGAACTTTTGTATTGGGAAAGTCATGCCCGGTGAACTTTTGTATGGGAAAAGTCATGCCCCGTGAACTTTTGTATGGGAAAAGTCATGCCCGGTGAACTTTTGTATTGGGAAAGTCATGCCCGGTGATCTTTTGTACTGGGAAAGTCATGCCCGGTGAACTTTTGTACTGGGAAAGTCATGCCCGGTCAACTTTTGTATTGGGAAAGTCATGCCCGGTGAACTTTTGTATTGGGAAAGTCATGCCCGGTGAACTTTTGTATTGGGAAAGTCATGCCCGGTGAACTTTTGTATTGGGAAAGTCATGCCCGGTCAACTTTTGTATTAGGAAAGTCATGCCCGGTGAACTTTTGTGCTGGGAAAGTCATGCCCGGTGAACTTTTGTATTGGGAAAGTCATGCCCGGTGAACTTTTGTATGGGAAAAGTCATGCCCCGTGAACTTTTGTATGGGAAAAGTCATGCCCGGTGAACTTTTGTATTGGGAAAGTCATGCCCGGTGATCTTTTGTACTGGGAAAGTCATGCCCGGTGAACTTTTGTATTGGGAAAGTCATGCCCGGTCAACTTTTGTATTGGGAAAGTCATGCCCGGTGAACTTTTGTATTGGGAAAGTCATGCCCGGTGAACTTTTGTACTGGGAAAGTCATGCCCGGTGATCTTTTGTATTGGGAAAGTCATGCCCGGTGAACTTTTGTATTGGGAAAGTCATGCCCGGTGAACTTTTGTACTGGGAAAGTCATGCCCGGTGAACTTTTGTACTGGGAAAGTCATGCCCGGTCAACGTTTGTATTGGAAAAGTCATGCCCGGCGATCTTTTGTACTGGGAAAGTCATGCCCGGTGAACTTTTGTACTGGGAAAGTCATGCCCGGTGAACTTTTGTATTGGGAAAGTCATGCCCGGTGAACTTTTGTATTGGGAAAGTCATGCCCGGTGAACTTTTGTATTGGGAAAGTCATGCCCGGTGAACTTTTGTACTGGGAAAGTCATGCCCGATCAACTTTTGTATTGGGAAAGTCATGCCCGGTGAACTTTTGTATTGGGAAAGTCATGCCCGGTGAACTTTTGTATTGGGAAAGTCATGCCCGGTGAACTTTTGTACTGGGAAAGTCATGCCCGGTGAACTTTTGTATTGGGAAAGTCATGCCCGGTGAACTTTTGTATTGGGAAAGTCATGCCCGGTGAACTTTTATATTGGGAAAGTCATGCCCGGTGAACTTTTGTATTGGGAAAGTCATGCCCGGTGAACTTTTGTATTGGGAAAGTCATGCTCGGTGAACTTTTGTACTGGGAAAGTCATGCCCGGTGAACTTTTGTATTGGGAAAGTCATGCCCGGTCAACTTTTGTATTGGGAAAGTCATGCCCGGTGATCTTTTGTACTGGGAAAGTCATGCCCGGTGAACTTTTGTATTGGGAAAGTCATGCCCGGTGATCTTTTGTACTGGGAAAGTCATGCCCGGTGAACTTTTGTATTGGGAAAGTCATGCCCGGTGAACTTTTGTATTGTGACGACCCGCTTCCCTACAGACCCTATTCCTTCAGGCCCAACGCTACCTTTTATTCCGGCTGTACTCAGGGCTGATGGGGGGGTGTTCTTACCTGAAGGAATCAGTCTAGGTCGATCAAGAAAAATTAAAATTTTTAGGTAGCATTAACTTAAAAGTGCAAATTGACGGGAGTAAACTTATTTCTTTCGGGAAGAAAAAGATACAGGGATAACTTGATGTTGTATGTCATCCCAAAGCCGAATAACCCACCCAACCATGCCGACTTGCTAACTTTTGTTGTCAGCCCAAACGCTATTTAACCTAACCCTTCAATTTCGTGGAAAGATAAAGTGAAAACTGTTTAAAAATTCATTTTAATCATTTAATTCCGAACAAAGATGATAAACAATATGTATTATATTATATCTAGAAATTATAACCCGCGAATAAGAATTATATATTACTATTTGTACAATATGCAAATTGATTAAAATACCATAAAAAAAATTGTGTTTTTTTTTTTTAAATAGTTCTTGGTAGTAGATAAAGTTAAGATGTTTGGATCACTCAACACATTTTGTTTTCACTAAAAGTTTTAAATACATACATATATTTCATTTAATACTTACGGTTTTCAATATCCTCACCAACAAGCGCTTGAAGATAGGAGCTTGAAAATCTTGATTATAATGCTTAGGTTGGGGTTTAAAAATGTGTTGAGGATGAGTTATAACGAAAAATTAGATAAAAATGGTATATAAAACTTAAATTAATTCCCGCTTCAGAAAATTATATGTAAGCTTCAGATTGGTCCATTGTTAGAATCAAATTACATATATTGTATTACTGTTGTTTAGCTTTCCTTGTTTGATATGCAGAAAATGTGGATAAATCATAAGCAGATATATTTCAAAATTCAGGCATGCGTTTTGAGAATCAATAGAATCTTATTTAAAATTGGCAGAGAAAATTCATTTCGGCGGAAAAATCCTCATTAATTTTGAATAAGGCAGAATCCTTTAAAGTTATTTCAGCAGAATTCTTTATAAATGTTTCAAAAGATTTGGCATATAAATGTCCAGGCGGATTTCTTTTATTTAATGTAGGCAATATCCTTTTTAAGAAAGATCCTGTTGTATAAATTTTCAGGAGAGTCCTCGTAAAAATTCCTGGCATTTAGCTTTTCGTTGAGTCCTCTTAATATTTAAAAATATGTATCATCCACAATTGTTCGAATATCATCCTTTTTTTTAAAATGTTCCGGTCGTATCCTTATAATATTTTGGTTGTATCCTTATAATATTTAGGTTGTATCCTTATAGTTCTTAAAGCGGAGTCCTTGATATATTTCTTTAAAATTATTTAATTATTTTTTTTTCTCTTCCGGACTTTTAAACCAACGATTT
Organism: Musca autumnalis; assembly: GCF_047663935.1. Taxonomy (NCBI): domain Eukaryota; kingdom Metazoa; phylum Arthropoda; class Insecta; order Diptera; family Muscidae; genus Musca; species Musca autumnalis. The sequence goes on from NW_027412044.1 coordinate 53,418, forward strand.
CAAATTCTATTTATTGAATCCCTATTTTTTCTTTTTTTTTTCGACAGGAAAACCTATCTATTCCAAAAGTATATTTCCTTGCCTTCTATATTTTATATGTATTTGTATAATATCAAAATTAAAACTTATAGTATAGTATAGTGCTTACAATTTCACACCGCGACTAAAAAAAAAAAAAAAAAAAAAGATTTTTAGTACCCATCTAAATCCAAATGTCCTTAGCGTGGTAAACGTTCTTCCTTCCATGTCTTCCAGCTCGTAGTAAACCTTACCAATCCGACGCACCACTTTCGCTCTAACACCAACCGGTGCTAACTTTGCACTATAGTAACCGACCTTGGAACTCTGAACAAAATTCCGTCTTATTACTTCTTGTCCTACATTAAATTCTCTAAATCGAGACCTTAAGTTGTAGCTTTTTTGATTTCTTTCATAGGCTTTCTTCATGTGTTCCCTTATTGACTCTCGTATTAACGAAAATTCGTCCTGTCTTTCTATTTTTGCGTCCGATTCGGCTAGGTGTTCTAATCTTCTTAAAATCTCGTAATCACCACCATGTGTTATCATTCTTTGTCCAAATACTATTTCATACGGAGTTTTCCCAATACTCTGATGAACACTGTTACGTAGAGAAGAGTTAACACTGCCTATGTACTTATCCCATTCTCTCTGATCTTCTCTAACATAGGATCGTAAAGCTTCATTCACCACACGATTCACGCGTTCGCTTGCATTAGATTGCGGACTGTACAATGCAGTAAGATTGTGCTTGATACCGTTTTTCTCTAAATATCGTTCAAAATCCTTGCTCCTAAACTGTGAACCATTGTCTGTCACAATCACTTCCGGAACACCATAACAACTAAAAATTTCTTTTTGAAGATATTCTAAAATTGGTTTGGTCATAAATTTCTTCAGTGGTTTCAAAAACGTAAATTTAGAAAAGTGATCCAAAATTATCAATATGCCAATTTGAGCAGATTTTGTTCGTGGTAGTGGTCCTATCAAATCAACATATAAACGTTGAAACGGTCTTTCTGTAATTACCATTTGTCCTAATGGTGGTTTTAGTAGTGTAGTAGGAGCCTTCGATGTTTTGCACATTTTGCATTGCTGGATATATCGTCGTACATTCACTACTAATCCTGGCCAGAAAAAGTATCTCCTTATACGCTCGAGTGTTCTCGCAATTCTACCATGGCCTGATTTCGGAATATCATGAGCCCAATACATTATTTGTTGTCTCAATTCTAATGGTACGTAAAGTTTCCATGATTCCGACTCGTCTACATCACCAGTTGAAAATTCCATTCGTTTGTAGATATACTGATCTACTACCCGGAAATCTGGTAAGTTTGATTTGGTACATTCTTCGCGTAATTTTGCATATTCAACACTTTCGAAAGAATCAGATTTCAAATCTATGGCTGGAATATTTTCTATGTCTATCGACTCTAGAAATTCCTCTCCTTCATAAGCCCTCGATAATGCATCAGGCACGACGTTGTATTTGCCACTACGATGCTCTATACTAAAATCAAAGCCTTGTAACTTTAGCGACCATCTGGCTAGTCGTCCGGATAGGTCCTTTTGTCCCATTAACCATTTTAAGCTTGCATGGTCGGTCACTACCTTAAATTCTTGACCCTCGATATAGGGTCGATACTTAGCTATTGCCATTACAACAGCTAAACATTCTAGTTCGGTTATTGAGTAATTTCTCTGACTCTTATTTAGCTTGTGAGACATAAATGCTATAGGCCTTTCCATGCCCTCCTCATCTTCTTGAGCCAATACTGCACCAATGCCATAAGTACTTGCATCACACTGTAGTATGAACGGTTTGTCATAATTCGGATGGATTAATACAGGAGCTGATGTTAACTTTTCTTTTAAGAGTTCGAAAGATCTCTGAGCATTTTCGGTCCAAACAAAAGCTTTCTTTTTAGAAAGAAGCTCTGTTAGAGGGAATGCAATCGTGGAATAATCCTGTATAAATCGGCGGTACCATCCTGTCATGCCCAAAAACCTTCGAACTTGTCGAATAGATTTAGGTACCGGTATATTTCTAATAGCACTAACCTTTTCCTCATCGACTTGCAGAGTTCCATTTCCTACTACATAACCTAAATATTTTACTCTGCTCAACGCAAACTCACTTTTCTTAACGTTTATAGTTAATCCCGCTTTTCGTAAATGGGTCGCTACTTCTAGAAGGTGGCTTATGTGTTCTTCAAAATTTTTGGAAACTATAAGGAGGTCATCCAAATACACGAAAACGTGTGACTTCATATTATACGGGATTACCATATCCATCAGCCTACAAAGAGTCTGAGGGGCATTACATAGCCCGAAGGGCATACGTGTAAATTGATAAAGCGGTCTATTAGGGACCGTAAAAGCCGTTTTCGGTTTTGAACTCTCATCCAGTTTTACTTGCCAAAAGGCATCCTTAAGATCTATCTTGGAAATACATCTTACTGGAGGAAGTCTGGCCAAAATACCATCAATATTTGGCATTGGGTAGGCATCCTTTTCTGTCACAGAGTTTAATCTGCGACTGTCTATGCACATTCTGACTTTACCAGGTTTTATTACGACCACTGTTGGTGATGACCAAGGGGAAGTGGGTGCCTCTTCTATTACCCCTAACGACATCATTCGATCAATTTCCCCACACAACTGTTTTTCTACTGCCGGGGATATGGGGTAATACCTCTGCTTTATTGGTTTTGCGTCACCTGTATCTATATGATGTTCTATTAATGACGTACATCCCAATCCTTCAATTTCCGAATCAGGAAAAGTGGATATTACGTTATTAAGCCTACGTTCTTATTCTGGTGTCAGTTGTAATCTATCTGGTTTCTTCTCCATGGCGTCAATCGACCCAATATATGGTAAAGCAATTTGTAATCCAAATTCCCTCCAAAAGTCATAACCGCAGATAACATCCTGTTGTATGGCTGGCACAATTAAAAATTCGAAAAGTTTGCATTTATTTTGAAATGAGACATTTAAAGTAATCGTTCCCAAGACGCTCTGCGTCTGACCGTCTGCAGTTTTTACACTCCCTTTAAATTTTTGGAATTCTTCTCTACTTTGAATCTCATTTGCATATTTCCCTCCTATAACGCTTTTACTTGCCCCACTGTCAAGTAAAGCAAAATGATTCGATTCCCCAATCTTGAGGTTTATATAGGGTCTGTTGTCGGAATTTCTAACTAAAAACGAGGATATTGTAATTCGCTTGTAGTCTCTCATTCTACGGTAATAATTCCTTATACGCCTAGTGGACCGTTTAATATGTCTTGTCTGTGCTTCATGTGTTTGGTTCTGAATATTATTAATCCGAATATGAAATGGCCTTAAAAGAGCGTTATCATTGTTTTGAATTTCTAAATTTAGTTTCTTTTCGGTTTTATCTTTGTTTTCAACGGATGTCCGATTTATTTTCTGCGGACATCCGACTTCGCGTTTCCCTGACTCTTTATACTACATTTAGGGCACGTCGGTTTATATGTATCACGTAAGCCACATCCATAGCAGAAGATGCGTCGTGTTTTCATGCAGTCTATAAATGTGTGCCCAGTTTCATCGCAATTCCAACATTTTATTATACGAAGAGCACAAATATCTTCCTCAGATTCATCCGGTTGAACTTGGGGAATATCAGTCATATCAGTTATTTCCGCTATTCGTGCCTTGAATAATCTCGAGTCTTTATGGGTCACTTCTTGCATAAACCGTTCATGTCTTCGAACTTCCTTTCGGAGCTGAGACATGCTGTCAATCTGAAAGTGAAGCAACTCATGTCTAACATCTGGTTTCAAATTTTTCAATACGGTCCCGCAAAGTTCCGATTCAGAAATGGGATGTCAGTCTTTACTCAGCCGCTCTTGCTAACGGACGTGTAATCGCATTGTAAAACGATAGTTCACAGAATATTAAGAATTCTATAACATTGTTGTTATCTTTGGTGCCCAAAAATCCACATAAAAAAAGACCATAAATTTGTTTGCACATTAAGTAGCAACAACATGGGTTCTAGTGAGAGTGATGATAGTGATGACTGTGACTGGCAAACAGTGCCAACTAACAAGCGAACTCTTCATCGGTCCCCAACTAGTCAAGAAACAAAAAAACAACGCACAACAGAAGATTTACCATCAACATCTAGCAACAAATTTGCTGTACTATGTAATGACAATGTAGAAAATGAAAATACGAAACAAGTGCATGAAGAAGACTCTTCTAAACCGCCTCCAATATTTGTGCCTAATGTTGAAAACATAGGCAAAATGATAAAGAACATTAGTACAGTTATACCTCATGAGGAATTCAACTATAAATCTTTGATGAATGATCAAATTAAAATTATGGTGAAGTCAATAGATTCTTACAGGAAGCTAGTGAAGTACTTAGAAGCACATAAAAAAGTTTTTCACACATTCCAAGTTAAAAAAGAACGTGCATTCAGAGTTGTCATAAAAAATCTTCATCACAGCTATCCAAAAGAGGACTTGAAAGCAATTTTAATTTCACTAGGACATGATGTTAGAAATGTCACAAATGTTAAAAGTCGTGTTGACAAAAAACCTCTATCCATGTTCTTTGTCGATCTCGACCCAAAAGATAACAACAAAGACATATATAACCTACGAAATATTGAAAATGCTATAGTTCAAGTTGAACCACCGAAGAAAACATTTGATTTGATTCAGTGTCACCGATGTCAATTGTTCGGGCATACGAAGTCTTATTGTAATCGACCATATCGCTGTGTTAAATGTGGGCTAGATCATCCTACAACCGAATGCACAAAAAATATTGAAACCGAACCAAAATGTACAAACTGCCTGGGAATACATACAGCAAATTACAAAGGATGTAAAATTTACCAACAATTATGGCAGAAGAAATACCAAAACAGTTCCTTTACAAGAGGTCGTGCACAGTTTTCAAATAATGCCTCAAATCACCCTTCGTTTTCTCAAAACCCATCTAATCCAAATGCTTTGTACTCCGACGTATTAAAACCAAATACGGATTCTCAACATGCCATGCCAAAACTCGAAGCCATGATTGCAAAACAAATTGAACTTACTAATACGTTAATTAGTATGATGTCTACATTAATAACAAAACTATGCAATTAAATATAAGAATAGCAATATGGAATGCCAACGGTGTTTCTAATCACACACAGTAACTCTCTGTATTCCTGTATAATCATCACATCGACATATGTCTCTTGTCTGAAACTCATTTTACATGTAGAAGCTTTTTTAAAATTAGAGGTTACGACCTCATTGTGGCAAATCATCCTGATAACCGAGCTCATGCTGGAGCTGCTGTGCTAATCAAATCATCAATACAATACGAACCGATGAGTAGTATTCGACTTAATTACATACAAGCCGCGGGCGTTAAAATACAATGCAATGGAGAAAATATTTCTTTTTACTCTATTTATTCCCCTCCAAGGCATTCCATTAACTGCCAGGAATACCATGAATTCTTTAATAAACTTGGGTCAAAGTTTTTAGTTGGAGGTGATTATAATGCCAAACACCCATGGTGGGCGTCGCGTTTAACAAACCCCAAAGGTAGGGAGCTTTATAAATGCATAAGCAAATACAACTACTCGGTTATATCGACAGGAAGTCCAACGTATTGGCCTAGTGATCCAACAAAAATACCTGATGTATTAGACTTTGTTGTATATAATGGAATCTGCAGTAGAAGTTTGGACATCATAGATAGCAATGATCTTAGCTCCGATCACTCTCCACTAATCTTAACATTTTGTTCTGTTTTAGAAACAGTAAAAAAGTCGGTTAATATTTTTACAAATAAAACCAATATCCCTTTGTTCAAAAGGTGGATTGAACAAAACGTTGATTTATCAACTGCTATACATTCAAATGAAGACTTGGATACTGCTGTGCAAAAATTCAGCAATTTGATTCATGAAGCTGCTTTCTTATCAACACCTGTCATCAAAGAGTCATTCAAGAAAGACAACTTATGTAATATATCGTATGAAATAAAGGAGTTTATTAGGCATAAAAGGAGGTTACGTCAAATTTGGAAGAACACCAGGCATCCAATCGATAAAGCAAATTTTAATCGAGCTTCAAAAGAACTTTCCATGTTATTAAAAGAATTTAGAAACAAAAATGTTACCGATTTTTTGAAATCTCTTGATATAAATGTCCCTTCAAGTAATGATTATAATCTCTGGCGCGCTACAAAATATCTAAAGAAGACACCAATTGTTAAAAACTCACCTTTAAAAGACGAAAATGGGAGCTGGTGTCATAATGATTGTGCTAAGTCCAAAGCTTTCTCCAAATACCTTGAAAAAACTTTTCAACACTTCAATCTTAACTCGAATGAAGATATACTTGAGGTAGATAGATTTCTAGAAACGCCATTGCAAATGGATGTTCCTATAGCACATATTTCCCCAAGAGAAATTCAAGAGGAAATATCAAGACTTAATAATAAGAAATCACCCGGATTTGATAAAATTGGAGCAAATGTGGCAAAATCCTTACCAAGGAGAGGCATTATATTCCTTTGTAGTATCTTTAACAGTATTTTGAGATTACAATACTTTCCCATGTTATGGAAATGTGCTGAAATAATTATGGTGCCAAAACCTACTGAACTAGTTTCTTCATTTCGGCCAATTAGTCTTTTGCCAATATTTTCAAAAATTTTTGAAAAACTCTTTTTACGAAGGTTAATGCCTATTTTAGATGCTAATAATATTATTCCTGATTACCAATTTGGATTCAGAAATAAACACGGCACACCGGAACAATGTCATCGTGTTGTCAACGTCATAAGAGATGCCCTTGAAAAGAAGAAATTTTGTTCGGGTGTATTTCTAGACATCAAGCAAGCCTTCGATAGAGTTTGGCACAAAGGGTTGCTTTACAAGTTAAAACGAACACTTCCTGCACCATTTCTTTTAATCCTTAAATCATATCTTAATCAACGCCAATTCTACGTTAAAATAAACAATGAAATATCAGAAATTTGCAATATTCAGGCCGGTGTCCCCCAGGGAAGTGTCCTGGCACCTGTGCTTTATAATATCTACACTTCAGACATGCCAATCAATGCTGATATAACTACCGCAACATACGCTGACGACACTGCTTTATTAGCAACTAACGATTGTCCAAATTAAACAGCAGAAACTTTGCAACAATCTGTATCCATTCTAGAAAATTGGTTAAACAAATGGAATATAAAGGTTAATGTTGAAAAATGTGTCAATGTGATATTTACGTTAAGAAGATCGGACTGCCCTGATATCGTCATGTATAATGATACCATTCCCAAATAAGACAGCGTCAAATACCTTGGTCTCCATATTGACAAACGGCTAACGTGGAAAACGCATATACAAAACAAAGTAAAACAAATGAAAATAAAAGTGAGGAAGATGTATTGGCTTCTTGGTCACAAGTCAGAGCTGAGTTTACATAATAAGCTTTTAATATATAAGGTTATAATAAAGCCCATCTGGACATATGGGATTCAGTTATGGGGTACTGCAAGCAATTCCAACTTGGAAATTCTGCAAAGGTTCCAGTCAAAAACACTTCGGATGATAACAAAAGCACCATGGTATATGTCAAACAAGAATATACATAACGACCTACAAATCAAGACCATAAAGGAAGAAATAAACGTAATATCGACCAAATATTTTCAAAAACTGAGTCATCATGTAAATACTCTTGCCATAATATTACTAGATGAAACTGAAACAGTATCAAGATTAAAAAGAAATAACATATTTGATCTCCCTTCTAGAAAATAAATAAAAATAATAATTAAAATAATAATAGGAATACAAAATGTTGTCATTTCAAAAATATTAAATTACACGTATTTATATTTGTAAATAGACATTGTTGAATTTTAAGAATTCATATTATGTAAAGTAAATGTTAAGTCCATTTTTTTTACAAAATTTACTTATTGTATTTTTATACAGATTGTAAATAAAACAAGTAAGAAAGTATCAGTCAGCTGAGCCGACAGAGATATACCCTCAGCCACGTACCCGAAGAAAAAAAGTTAACGCAATACTTCTGTAGGGTGTTTAGCTGTTGGGAAAATTTTCCAGGATGGAAAGGGCCGCAAAAAACTATATGTTGCAACAAAATTCAGAATGATCCAAGACGAGTGCATTTTTTCCAAACTTTGGGTAGGGTGTACCCATAGGAGTGATCCGATATAGTACATATTCAGACCTAATACAAATCTGTAGGAAATATTTTTTTCTTTATTAGTCTATGGATATTTTCCTTACAGACTATATAATTAAATATGTTGTACTTAATTTTCTGAATTTAAATATATTACAAATTTACTTTTCAATTTACAAAGTTTGAGCTAAATCGATTTCTCTCTTAAAGGGTTATTTTACACATTAGCCAGTTTAGGTGGCGCCGGTAGGATTTTCTGGACCTTTTTGGGTCATTTTCTCAGGAAGTATGGACTTTCCCACGAAAAAAAATTACAACGTCGTAACAGGGGGCGCAAGTGCAACCTGCTGCGTCACAAATTAATAAGATCAGAGAGGAGTTGTTAAACTATACTTTTTCCAAATTTTGTGTGGGAGGTACTCAAATGAGTGGACCGATATAGTCCATATTAGAACTCGATCTATGCCTGAAAGTAATATTACCAATAGCAAAGTTTGGCTCAATTCGGTTATTCCCTCCTAAAGTTATCATGCGCACAATCTTGGCGAAAAATTTTAAACCTTTGTGGGGGAGGTACCGGAAGGAGTGGACCGATATGGTCTATCTTCGAATTTAAACTAAGTTTGGACAAAATATTGATAGACCCAAAATTTTAACCAAATAAGTTGATCCGTTCGAGAGTTATCGTGCACTCCATCTACGACACATGGTATTATATGGGTTGTTTGCAGTTTTCGTGCTGATTTCTGAGGATATATGGACTTGCTCCTGAAAAAAATTATATCGTTATAATGGGGGTAGTGAATACAAGTGGCTGCAACAAAAATCGAAGCGGTTCGAGAGCAGGCCTTAAACTGCACTTAAGCAAAATTTTGTGTGGGAGGTACCAGAAAGAGTGAACCAATAGGTGCCATATTGGAACCTCATCTAAGTTTGGTAGAAATTACACGATGTGCAAAGTATGGACTAATTCGGTTACTCCCTTCAAGAGTTATCGTGCGGACAATTTTTCCGAACACTTTTGAACTTTTGTGGGGGAGGTACCTGAAGGAGTGGACCGATATGGCCCATCTTCGAACTTAAATCAAATCTGGGCAAAATATTTTGATACCCAAAATTTGAACCGAATCGATTGATCCGTTCGAGAGTTATCGTGCGCACCAGCCAGCCAGACAGACGGACAGACAGACAGACGGACGGACATTGCTAGATCGACTCAAAATTGTCTGAAACGGATATCGTACAAACATACTTGGGGTCTAAAACCATTATTTCGATGAGGCACATTTTTGGCCGTATCAAAGTGTAAATACCCACTTTAGCCTAAAGGCTGAAGGTATAATGAAAATGAAAAAAAAAAAAAAAAAAAAAAAGAAATGGGATGTTTCAGTCTATCAGTCATTGCAATTACCACCTCCAAATAGTCATCAATAGTCTCTTGGGGTTTTTGTTTACGTCGCCGTATCTCATCCATGATGTCAAAATCGCTAAAGTCATCTTTGAAATAACTTTTCAAAGCAGCGGTTAAAGTTTGCCAGCTAATGTCATCGGCGTTCCTATGGAATCTCCAATACCATTGCAAAGCCTTTCCGTCAAATATGCCGTGTGCATTCTTGCACAAAAGTTCAAAGTCTCCATTCAAAGTGTTAGAAGTCAAGGTATTTATTCTATAAATGAATTCTTCTACTCTCATATCGGACGAGTTTCCGGTATATTTAATTTTCCAGTTACGGATAATGTTTAGAACTCTTTCAGAATTCATCACCTCTGTACCACGTTGTTCTCCTGTCCTAGAATTTGTTAATTGAGGCGCATTCTGTTCTCCACGTTGTTCTCCTGTCCTAGAAGTTGACATTTGAGTCGTATTTAAGTTTAAATCTGAAGCCCCACCAGCTAATGTGTTGTTCACCCTTAACACTCTTAATTCATTTGTTATGACACTGGTCAACTCCTCCCTCAAATTAGTAACCGATTCGCTAATCAAAGACCTAATATGATTATCGTCTGGAACGGTTCGCGTACTTGTATTCCTACTGGGATTTCTGGAATTCTGGGCCCTAGTTATTCTTCGAGCTGAATTTTGCGTTCGAGCTGAATTTTCCGCTTGAGCTGAATTTTGCGTATCGTTATTTTGTAAATCTACTGTAAAGCTACAGTTGATTGGTTCATCCACGTCTAACACATTCAAATTTTCCCTACTTCTTGTAAGGGGCATGATTATCAAAAAAAAATAATTACCAGTCAATAAATTATATGCTCAAATTTAAGTTAAATATAGCAATATAAATGTTCAAATGTAAGGTTATTTCCACTACTCTTGAAGGTTTGAGTTAGAAAGCGTTAAATAAAATTATAAGATCAAATTCTCTCCGAAGAAACATTAATTTGAAACTCCGATAGAAATCGTCTAGGAGATTGGAAACAATGTACCTCATTACCAATAATCTCTACTATACGTATTCTATCTACACCGAAACAATAATTATTTTGAATAAGCGTTGAAATCTACTGAGGAGATTGGAAACGAAATAATCCATTACCAATAATCTCAACCAAGTGCATTTCACTCAAAACCCAAGAATAAAATCAAGGAGTATATTCCAATATGAACCAGAATAAATTCTCACCTAAGCTTTTCTATGGTATATTCTCTCTAGCCTCGTTATTTACTTAGTACACTTCGATATTGACCAAAATGAAATCAAAAGAATAAAGAGTTAGATTACAAAAACAAAAGAATCCGCCAATTTGCATAATAAATTAAATGATAAGGGATCCATCAAATTTTTAAATGTTTTATAAATGGTCTAATTTTCAAATTCTCTTCTCGATGGGCCCCACGTTGGGCGCCATAAAATTTCTGTGACGACCCGCTTCCCTACAGACCCTATTCCTTCAGGCCCAACGCTACCTTTTATTCCGGCTGTGCTCAGGGCTGATGGGGGGGTGTTCTTACCTGAAGGAATCAGTCTAGGTCGATCAAGAAAAATTAAAATTTTTAGGTAGCATTAACTTAAAAGTGCAAATTGCCGGGAGTAAACTTATTTCTTTCGGGAAGAAAAAGATACAGGGATAACTTGATGTTGTATGTCATCCCAAAGCCGAATAACCCACCCAACCATGCCGACTTGCTAACTTTTGTTGTCAGCCCAAACGCTATTTAACCTAACCCTTCAATTTCGTGGAAAGATAAAGTGAAAACTGTTTAAAAATTCATTTTAATCATTTAATTCCGAACAAAGATGATAAACAATATGTATTATATTATATCTAGAAATTATAACCCGCGAATAAGAATTATATATTACTATTTGTACAATATGCAAATTGATTAAAATACCATAAAAAAAATTTTCACTAAAAGTTTTAAATACATACATATATTTCATTTAATACTTACGGTTTTCAATATCCTCACCAACAAGCGCTTGAAGATAGGAGCTTGAAAATCTTGATTATAATGCTTAGGTTGGGGTTTAAAAATGTGTTGAGGATGAGTTATAACGAAAAATTAGATAAAAATGGTATATAAAACTTAAATTAATTCCCGCTTCAGAAAATTATATGTAAGCTTCAGATTGGTCCATTGTTAGAATCAAATTACATATATTGTATTACTGTTGTTTAGCTTTCCTTGTTTGATATGCAGAAAATGTGGATAAATCATAAGCAGATATATTTCAAAATTCAGGCATGCGTTTTGAGAATCAATAGAATCTTATTTAAAATTGGCAGAGAAAATTCATTTCGGCGGAAAAATCCTCATTAATTTTGAATAAGGCAGAATCCTTTAAAGTTATTTCAGCAGAATTCTTTATAAATGTTTCAAAAGATTTGGCATATAAATGTCCAGGCGGATTTCTTTTATTTAATGTAGGCAATATCCTTTTTAAGAAAGATCCTGTTGTATAAATTTTCAGGAGAGTCCTCGTAAAAATTCCTGGCATTTAGCTTTTCGTTGAGTCCTCTTAATATTTAAAAATATGTATCATCCACAATTGTTCGAATATCATCCTTTTTTTTAAAATGTTCCGGTCGTATCCTTATAATATTTTGGTTGTATCCTTATAATACTTAGGTTGTATCCTTATAGTTCTTAAAGCGGAGTCCTTGATATATTTCTTTAAAATTATTTAATTATTTTTTTTTTCTCTTCCGGACTTTTAAACCAACGATTTCAAATTCTATTTATTGAATCCCTATTTTTTTCTTTTTTTTCGACAGGAAAACCTATCTATTCCAAAAGTATATTTCCTTGCCTTCTATATTTTATATGTATTTGTATAATATCAAAATTAAAACTTATAGTGCTTACAGTATTGGGAAAGTCATGCCCGGTGATCTTTTGTACTGGGAAAGTCATGCCCGGTCAACTTTTGTATTGGGAAAGCCATGCCCGGTGATCTTTTGTATTGGGAAAGTCATGCCCGGTGAACTTTTGTATTGGGAAAGTCATGCCGGTGAACTTTTGTATTGGGAAAGTCATGCCCGGTGAACTTTTGTATTGGGAAAGTCATGCCCGGTGAACTTTTGTATTGGGAAAGTCATGCCCGGTGAACTTTTGTACTGGGAAAGTCATGCCCGGTGAACTTTTGTATTGGGAATGTCATGCCCGGTGAACTTTTGTATTGGGAAAGTCATGCCCGGTCAACTTTTGTATTGGGAAAGTCATGCCCGGTCAACTTTTGTATTGGGAAAGTCATGCCCGGTGATCTTTTGTATTGGGAAAGTCATGCCCGGTGAACTTTTGTATTGGGAAAGTCATGCCCGGTGAACTTTTGTATTGGGAAAGTCATGCCCGGTGAACTTTTGTATTGGGAAAGTCATGCCCGGTGAACTTTTGTATTGGGAAAGTCATGCCCGGTGAACTTTTGTATTGGGAAACTCATGCCCGGTGAACTTTTGTATTGGGAAAGACATGCCCGGTGAACCTTTGTATTGGGAAAGTCATGCCCGGTGAACTTTTGTATTGGGAAAGTCATGCCCGGTGAACTTTTGTATTGGGAAAGTCATGCCCGGTGAACTTTTGTATTGGGAAAGTCATGCCCGGTGATCTTTTGTACTGGGAAAGTCATGCCCGGTCAACTTTTGTATGGGAAAAGTCATGCCCGGTGATCTTTTGTACTGGGAAAGTCATGCCCGGTGATCTTTTGTACTGGGAAAGTCATGCCCGGTCAACTTTTGTATTGGGAAAGTCATGCCCGGTGATCTTTTGTACTGGGAAAGTCATGCCCGGTGAACTTTTGTATTGGGAAAGTCATGCCCGGTGAACTTTTGTATTGAGAAAGTCATGCCCGGTGAACTTTTGTATTGGGAAAGTCATGCCCGGTGAACTTTTGTATTGGGAAAGTCATGCCCGGTCAACTTTCGTATTTGGAAAGTCATGCCCGGTCAACTTTTGTATTGGGAAAGTCATGCCCGGTCAACTTTTGTATTGGGAAAGTCATGCCCGGTCAACTTTTGTATTTGGGAAAGTCATGCCCGGTCAATTTTTGTATTGGGAAAGTCATGCCCGGTGATCTTTTGTACTGGGAAAGTCATGCCCGGTCAACTTTTGTATTGGGAAAGTCATGCCCGGTCAACTTTTGTATTGGGAAAGTTATGCCCGGTGAACTTTTGTACTGGGAAAGTCATGCCCGGTGAACTTTTGTATTGGGAAAGTCATGCCCGGTGAACTTTTGTATGGGAAAAGTCATGCCCGGTGAACTTTTGTATTGGGAAAGTCATGCCCGGTGAACTTTTGTATTGGGAAAGTCATGCCCGGTGAACTTTTGTATTGGGAAAGTCATGCCCGGTGAACTTTTGTATTGGGAAAGTCATGCCCGGTGAACTTTTGTATTGTTAAAGTCATGCCCGGTCAACTTTTGTATTGGGAAAGTCATGCCCGGTCAACTTTTGTATTGGGAAAGTCATGCCCGGTGATCTTTTGTATTGGGAAAGTCATGCCCGGTGAACTTTTGTATTGGGAAAGTCATGCCCGGTGAACTTTTGTATTGGGAAAGTCATGCCCGGTGAACTTTTGTATTGGGAAAGTCATGCCCGGTGAACTTTTGTATTGGGAAAGTCATGCCCGGTGAACTTTTGTATTGGGAAACTCATGCCCGGTGAACTTTTGTATTGGGAAAGACATGCCCGGTGAACCTTTGTATTGGGAAAGTCATGCCCGGTGAACTTTTGTATTGGGAAAGTCATGCCCGGTGAACTTTTGTATGGGAAAAGTCATGCCCGGTGAACTTTTGTATTGGGAAAGTCATGCCCGGTGAACTTTTGTATTGGGAAAGTCATGCCCGGTGAACTTTTGTATTGGGAAAGTCATGCCCGGTGAACTTTTGTATTGGGAAAGTCATGCCCGGTGAACTTTTGTATGGGAAAAGTCATGCCCGGTGAACTTTTGTATTGGGAAAGTCATGCCCGGTCAACTTTTGTATTGGGAAAGTCATGCCCGGTGATCTTTTGTATTGGGAAAGTCATGCCCGGTGAACTTTTGTATTGGGAAAGTCATGCCCGGTGAACTTTTGTATTGGGAAAGTCATGCCCGGTGAACTTTTGTATTGGGAAAGTCATGCCCGGTGAACTTTTGTATTGGGAAAGTCATGCCCGGTGAACTTTTGTATTGGGAAACTCATGCCCGGTGAACTTTTGTATTGGGAAAGACATGCCCGGTGAACCTTTGTATTGGGAAAGTCATGCCCGGTGAACTTTTGTATTGGGAAAGTCATGCCCGGTGAACTTTTGTATTGGGAAAGTCATGCCCGGTGAACTTTTGTATTGGGAAAGTCATGCCCGGTGATCTTTTGTACTGGGAAAGTCATGCCCGGTCAACTTTTGTATGGGAAAAGTCATGCCCGGTGATCTTTTGTACTGGGAAAGTCATGCCCGGTGATCTTTTGTACTGGGAAAGTCATGCCCGGTCAACTTTTGTATTGGGAAAGTCATGCCCGGTGATCTTTTGTACTGGGAAAGTCATGCCCGGTGAACTTTTGTATTGGGAAAGTCATGCCCGGTGAACTTTTGTATTGAGAAAGTCATGCCCGGTGAACTTTTGTATTGGGAAAGTCATGCCCGGTGAACTTTTGTATTGGGAAAGTCATGCCCGGTCAACTTTCGTATTTGGAAAGTCATGCCCGGTCAACTTTTGTATTGGGAAAGTCATGCCCGGTCAACTTTTGTATTGGGAAAGTCATGCCCGGTCAACTTTTGTATTTGGGAAAGTCATGCCCGGTCAATTTTTGTATTGGGAAAGTCATGCCCGGTGATCTTTTGTACTGGGAAAGTCATGCCCGGTCAACTTTTGTATTGGGAAAGTCATGCCCGGTCAACTTTTGTATTGGGAAAGTTATGCCCGGTGAACTTTTGTACTGGGAAAGTCATGCCCGGTGAACTTTTGTATTGGGAAAGTCATGCCCGGTGAACTTTTGTATGGGAAAAGTCATGCCCGGTGAACTTTTGTATTGGGAAAGTCATGCCCGGTGAACTTTTGTATTGGGAAAGTCATGCCCGGTGAACTTTTGTATTGGGAAAGTCATGCCCGGTGAACTTTTGTATTGGGAAAGTCATGCCCGGTGAACTTTTGTATTGTTAAAGTCATGCCCGGTGAACTTTTGTATTGGGAAAGTCATGCCCGGTGAACTTTTGTATTGGGAAAGTCATGCACGGTGATCTTTTGTACTGGGAAAGTCATGCCCGGTGAACTTTTGTATAGGAAAAGTCATGCCCGGTGATCTTTTGTACTGGGAAAGTCATGCCCGGTGATCTTTTGTACTGGGAAAGTCATGCCCGGTCAACTTTTGTATTGGGAAAGTCATGCCCGGTGATCTTTTGTACTGGGAAAGTCATGCCCGGTGAACTTTTGTACTGGGAAAGTCATGCCCGGTGAAATTTTGTATTGGGAAAGTCATGCCCGGTGAACTTTTGTATTGGGAAAGTCATGCCCGGTGAACTTTTGTATTGGGAAAGTCATGCCCGGTGAACTTTTGTATTGGGAAAGTCATGCCCGGTCAACTTTTGTATTGGGAAAGTCATGCCCGGTCAACTTTTGTATTGGGAAAGTCATGCCCGGTCAACTTTTGTATTGGGAAAGTCATGCCCGGTGAACTTTTGTATTGGGAAAGTCATGCCCGGTCAACGTTTGTATTGGGAAAGTCATGCCCGGTCAATTTTTGTATTGGGAAAGTCATGCCCGGTGATCTTTTGTATTGGGAAAGTCATGCCCGGTGAACTTTTGTATTGGGAAAGTCATGCCCGGTGAACTTTTGTATTGGGAAAGTCATGCCCGGTCAACTTTTGTATTGGGAAAGTCATGCCCGGTCAACTTTTGTATTGGGAAAGTCATGCCCGGTTAACTTTTGTACTGGGAAAGTCATGCCCGGTGAACTTTTGTATTGGGAAAGTCATGCCCGGTGAACTTTTGTATGGGAAAAGTCATGCCCGGTGAACTTTTGTATTGGGAAAGTCATGCCCTGTGAACTTTTGTATTGGGAAAGTCATGCCCGGTGAACTTTTGTATTGGGTAAGTCATGCCCGGTGAACTTTTGTATTGGGAAAGTCATGCCCGGTGAACTTTTGTATTGGGAAAGCATGCCCGGTGAACTTTTGTATTGGGAAAGTCATGCCCGGTGATCTTTTGTACTGGGAAAGTCATGCCCGGTGAACTTTTGTATGGGAAAAGTCATGCCCGGTGAACTTTTGTATTGGGAAAGTCATGCCCGGTGAACTTTTGTACTGGCAAAGTCATGCCCGGTGAACTTTTGTATTGGGAAAGTCATGCCCGGTGAACTTTTGTATTGGGAAAGTCATGCCCGGTGAACTTTTGTACTGGGAAAGTCATGCCCGGTGAACTTTTGTATTGGGAAAGTCATGCCCGGTCAACTTTTGTATTGGGAAAGTCATGCCCGGTGAACTTTTGTACTGGGAAAGTCATGCCCGGTGAACTTTTGTATGGGAAAAGTCATGCCCGGTCAACTTTTGTATTGGGAAAGTCATGCCCGGTGAACTTTTGTACTGGGAAAGTCATGCCCGGTGAACTTTTGTATTGGGAAAGTCATGCCCGGTGAACTTTGGTACTGGGAAAGTCATGCCCGGTGAACTTTTGTATTGGGAAAGTCATGCCCGGTGAACTTTTGTATGGGAAAGTCATGCCCGGTGAACTTTTGTACTGGGAAAGTCATGCCCGGTGAACTTTTGTATTGGGAAAGTCATGCCCGGTGAACTTTTGTATTGGGAAAGTCATGCCCGGTGAACTTTTGTATTGGGAAAGTCATGCCCGGTGAACTTTTGTATTGGGAAAGTCATGCCCGGTGAACTTTTGTATTGGGAAAGTCATGAACGGTGAACTTTTGTATTGGGAAAGTCATGCCCGGTGAACTTTTGTATTGGGAAAGTCATGCCCGGTGAACTTTTGTATTGGGAAAGTCATGCCCGGTGAACTTTTGTACTGGGAAAGTCATGCCCGGTGAACTTTTGTACTGGGAAAGTCATGCCCGGTCAACTTTTGTATTGGGAAAGTCATGCGCGGTGAACTTTTGTATTGGGAAAGTCATGCCCGGTGAACTTTTGTATTGGGAAAGTCATGTCCGGTGAACTTTTGTATTGGGAAAGTCATGCCCTCTGAACTTTTGTATTGGGAAAGTCATGCCCGGTGAACTTTTGTACTGGGAAAGTCATGCCCGGTGAACTTTTGTATGGGAAAAGTCATGCCCGGTGAACTTTTGTATTGGGAAAGTCATGCCCGGTGAACTTTTGTATTGGGAAAGTCATGCCCGGTGAACTTTTGTATTGGGAAAGTCATGCCCGGTGAACTTTTGTATTGGGAAAGTCATGCCCGGTGAACTTTTGTACTGGGAAAGTCATGCCCGGTGAACTTTTGTATTGGGAAAGTCATGCCCGGTGATCTTTTGTACTGGGAAAGTCATGCCCGGTGAACTTTTGTATGGGAAAAGTTATGCCCGGTGATCTTTTGTACTGGGAAAGTCATGCCCGGTCAACTTTTGTATTGGGAAAGTCATGCCCGGTGAACTTTTGTATGGGAAAAGTCATGCCCGGTGAACTTTTGTATTGGGAAAGTCATGCCCGGTGAACTTTTGTATTGGGAAAGTCATGCCCGGTGAACTTTAGTACTGGGAAAGTCATGCCCGGTGAACTTTTGTATTGGGAAAGTCATGCCCGGTGAACTTTTGTATTGGGAAAGTCATGCCCGGTCAACTTTTGTATTGCCCGGTGATCTTTTGTATTGGGAAAGTCATGCCCGGTGAACTTTTGTATTTGGAAAGTCATGCCCGGTGAACTTTTGTATTGGGAAAGTCATGCCCGGTGAACATTTGTACTGGGAAAGTCATGCCCGGTCAACTTTTGTATTGGGAAAGTCATGCCCGGTGAACTTTTGTACTGGGAAAGTCATGCCCGGTGAACTTTTGTATGGGAAAAGTCATGCCCGGTGAACTTTTGTATTGGGAAAGTCATGCCCGGTGAACTTTTGTACTGGGAAAGTCATGCCCGGTGAACTTTTGTATTGGGAAAGTCATGCCCGGTGAACTTTTGTATTGGGAAAGTCATGCCCGGTGAACTTTTGTACTGGGAAAGTCGTGCCCGGTGAACTTTTGTATTGGGAAAGTCATGCCCGGTCAACTTTTGTATTGGGAAAGTCATGCCCGGTGAACTTTTGTACTGGGAAAGTCATGCCCGGTGAACTTTTGTATGGGAAAAGTCATGCCCGGTCAAATTTTGTATTGGGAAAGTCATGCCCGGTGAACTTTTGTACTGGGAAAGTCATGCCCGGTGAACTTTTGTATTGGGAAAGTCATGCCCGGTGAACTTTTGTACTGGGAAAGTCATGCCCGGTGAACTTTTGTATTGGGAAAGTCATGCCCGGTGAACTTTTGTATTGGGGAAGTCATGCCCGGTGATCTTTTGTATTGGGAAAGTCATGCCCGGTGAACTTTTGTACTGGGAAAGTCATGCCCGGTGAACTTTTGTATTGGGAAAGTCATGCCCGGTGAACTTTTGTATGGGAAAAGTCATGCCCGGTGAACTTTTGTATTGGGAAAGTCATGCCCGGTGATCTTTTGTATTGGGAAAGTCATGCCCGGTGAACTTTTGTATTGGGAAAGTCATGCCCGGTGAACTTTTGTATTGGGAAAGTCATGCCCGGTGATCTTTTGTACTGGGAAAGTCATGCCCGGTGAACTTTTGTATTGGGAAAGTCATGCCCGGTGAACTTTTGTATTGGGAAAGTCATGCCCGGTGAACTTTTGTACTGGGAAAGTCATGCCCGGTGAACTTTTGTATTGGGAAAGTCATGCCCGGTGAACTTTTGTATTGGGAAAGTCATGCCCGGTCAACTTTTGTATTAGGAAAGTCATGCCCGGTGAACTTTTGTATGGGAAAAGTCATGCCCGGTGATCTTTTGTACTGGGAAAGTCATGCCCGGTGATCTTTTGTACTGGGAAAGTCATGCCCGGTGAACTTTTGTATTGGGAAAGTCATGCCCGGTCAACTTTTGTATGGGGAAAGTCATGCCCGGTCAACTTTTGTATTGGGAAAGTCATGCGCGGTGATCTTTTGTACTGGGAAAGTCATGCCCGGTGAACTTTTGTATTGGGAAAGTCAAGCCCGGTGATCTTTTGTACTGGGAAAGTCATGCCCGGTCAACTTTTGTATTAGGAAAGTCATGCCCGGTGAACTTTTGTACTGGGAAAGTCATGCCCGGTGAACTTTTGTATTGGGAAAGTCATGCCCGGTCAACTTTTGTATTGGGAAAGTCATGCCCGGTGATCTTTTGTACTGGGAAAGTCATGCCCGGTGAACTTTTGTATTGGGAAAGTCATGCCCGGTGTACTTTTGTATTGGGAAAGTCATGCCCGGTGATCTTTTGTACTGGGAAAGTCATGCCCGGTCAACTTTTGTATTAGGAAAGTCATGCCCGATGAACTTTTGTACTGGGAAAGTCATGCCCGGTGAACTTTTGTATTTGGAAAGTCATGCCCGGTCAACTTTTGTATTGGGAAAGTCATGCCCGGTGATCTTTTGTATTGGGAAAGTCATGCCCGGTGAACTTTTGTATTGGGAAAGTCATGCCCGGTGAACTTTTGTATTGGGAAAGTCATGCCCGGTGAACTTTTGTATTGGGAAAGTCATGCCCGGTGAACTTTTGTACTGGGAAAGTCATGCCCGGTCAACTATTGTATTGGGAAAGTCATGCCCGGTGAACTTTTGTATTGGGAAAGTCATGCCCGGTCAACTTTTGTATTGCCCGGTGATCTTTTGTATTGGGAAAGTCATGCCCGGTGAACTTTTGTATTGGGAAAGTCATGCCCGGTGAACTTTTGTATTGGGAAAGTCATGCCCGGTGAACATTTGTACTGGGAAAGTCATGCCCGGTCAACTTTTGTATTGGGAAAGTCATGCCCGGTCAACTTTTGTATTGGGAAAGTCATGCCCGGTGAACTTTTGTATTGGGAAAGTCATGCCCGGTGAACTTTTGTATTGGGAAAGTCATGCCCGGTGAACTTTTGTATGGGAAAAGTCATGCCCGGTGAACTTTTGTATTGGGAAAGTCATGCCCGGTGAACTTTTGTACTGGGAAAGTCATGCCCGGTGAACTTTTGTATTGGGAAAGTCATGCCCGGTGAACTTTTGTATTGGGAAAGTCATGCCCGGTGAACTTTTGTACTGGGAAAGTCGTGCCCGGTGAACTTTTGTATTGGGAAAGTCATGCCCGGTCAACTTTTGTATTGGGAAAGTCATGCCCGGTGAACTTTTGTACTGGGAAAGTCATGCCCGGTGAACTTTTGTATGGGAAAAGTCATGCCCGGTCAAATTTTGTATTGGGAAAGTCATGCCCGGTGAACTTTTGTACTGGGAAAGTCATGCCCGGTGAACTTTTGTATTGGGAAAGTCATGCCCGGTGAACTTTTGTACTGGGAAAGTCATGCCCGGTGAACTTTTGTATTGGGAAAGTCATGCCCGGTGAACTTTTGTATTGGGGAAGTCATGCCCGGTGATCTTTTGTATTGGGAAAGTCATGCCCGGTGAACTTTTGTATGGGAAAGTCATGCCCGGTGAACTTTTGTACTGGGAAAGTCATGCCCGGTGAACTTTTGTATTGGGAAAGTCATGCCCGGTGAACTTTTGTATGGGAAAAGTCATGCCCGGTGAACTTTTGTATTGGGAAAGTCATGCCCGGTGATCTTTTGTATTGGGAAAGTCATGCCCGGTGAACTTTTGTATTGGGAAAGTCATGCCCGGTGAACTTTTGTATTGGGAAAGTCATGCCCGGTGATCTTTTGTACTGGGAAAGTCATGCCCGGTGAACTTTTGTATTGGGAAAGTCATGCCCGGTGAACTTTTGTATTGGGAAAGTCATGCCCGGTGAACTTTTGTACTGGGAAAGTCATGCCCGGTGAACTTTTGTATTGGGAAAGTCATGCCCGGTGAACTTTTGTATTGGGAAAGTCATGCCCGGTCAACTTTTGTATTAGGAAAGTCATGCCCGGTGAACTTTTGTATGGGAAAAGTCATGCCCGGTGATCTTTTGTACTGGGAAAGTCATGCCCGGTGATCTTTTGTACTGGGAAAGTCATGCCCGGTGAACTTTTGTATTGGGAAAGTCATGCCCGGTCAACTTTTGTATTGGGAAAGTCATGCCCGGTGAACTTTTGTATTGGGAAAGTCATGCCCGGTCAACTTTTGTATTGGGAAAGTCATGCCCGGTGATCTTTTGTACTGGGAACGTCATGCCCGGTGAACTTTTGTATTGGGAAAGTCATGCCCGGTGTACTTTTGTATTGGGAAAGTCATGCCCGGTGATCTTTTGTACTGGGAAAGTCATGCCCGGTCAACTTTTGTATTAGGAAAGTCATGCCCGATGAACTTTTGTACTGGGAAAGTCATGGCCGGTGAACTTTTGTATTTGGAAAGTCATGCCCGGTCAACTTTTGTATTGGGAAAGTCATGCCCGGTGATCTTTTGTATTGGGAAAGTCATGCCCGGTGAACTTTTGTATTGGGAAAGTCATGCCCGGTGAACTTTTGTATTGGGAAAGTCATGCCCGGTGAACTTTTGTATTGGGAAAGTCATGCCCGGTGAACTTTTGTACTGGGAAAGTCATGCCCGGTCAACTTTTGTATTGGGAAAGTCATGCCCGGTGAACTTTTGTATTGGGAAAGTCATGCCCGGTGAACTTTTGTATTGGGAAAGTCATGCCCGGTCAACTTTTGTACTGGGAAAGTCATGCCCGGTCAACTTTTGTATTGGGAAAGTCATGCCCGGTCAACTTTTGTATTGGGAAAGTCATGCCCGGTGAACTTTTGTATTGGGAAAGTCATGCCCGGTGATCTTTTGTACTGGGAAAGTCATGCCCGGTCAACTTTTGTATTGGGAAAGTCATGCCCGGTGAACTTTTGTATGGGAAAAGTCATGCCCGGTCAACTTTTGTATTGGGAAAGTCATGCCCGGTCAACTTTTGTATGGGAAAAGTCATGCCCGGTGAACTTTTGTATTGGGAAAGTCATGCCCGGTCAACTTTTGTATTGGGAAAGTCATGCCCGGTGAACTTTTGTACTGGGAAAGTCATGCCCGGTGAACTTTTGTATTGGGAAAGTCATGCCCGGTGAACTTTTGTATTGGGAAAGTCATGCCCGGTGAACTTTTGTATGGGAAAAGTCATGCCCGGTGAACTTTTGTATGGGAAAAGTCATGCCCGGTGAACTTTTGTACTGGGAAAGTCATGCCCGGTGAACTTTTGTATTGGGAAAGTCATGCCCGGTGAACTTTTGTATTGGGAAAGTCATGCCCGGTGAACTTTTGTATTGGGAAAGTCATGCCCGGTGAACTTTTGTATTGGGAAAGTCATGCCCGGTCAACTTTTGTATTGGGAAAGTCATGCCCGGTCAACTTTTGTATGGGAAAAGTCATGCCCGGTGAACTTTTGTATTGGGAAAGTCATGCCCGGTGATCTTTTGTACTGGGAAAGTCATGCCCGGTGAACTTTTGTATTGGGAAAGTCATGCCCGGTGAACTTTTGTATTGGGAAAGTCATGCTCGGTGATCTTTTGTACTGGGAAAGTCATGCCCGGTGAACTTTTGTATTGGGAAAGTCATGCCCGGTGAACTTTTGTATTGGGAAAGTCATGCCCGGTGAACATTTGTATTGGGAAAGTCATGCCCGGTCAACTTTTGTATTGGGAAAGTCATGCCCGGTCAACTTTTGTATTGGGAAAGTCATGCCCGGTGAACTTTTGAATTGGGAAAGTCATGCCCGGTGAACTTTTGTATTGGGAAAGTCATGCCCGGTGAACTTTTGTATGGGAAAAGTCATGCCCGGTGAACTTTTGTATTGGGAAAGTCATGCCCGGTGAACTTTTGTACTGGGAAAGTCATGCCCGGTGAACTTTTGTATTGGGAAAGTCATGCCCGGTGAACTTTTGTATTGGGAAAGTCATGCCCGGTGAACTTTTGTACTGGGAAAGTCGTGTCCGGTGAACTTTTGTATTGGGAAAGTCATGCCCGGTCAACTTTTGTATTGGGAAAGTCATGCCCGGTGAACTT
The DNA here is from genome assembly GCF_047663935.1 of Musca autumnalis. NCBI lineage: Eukaryota > Metazoa > Arthropoda > Insecta > Diptera > Muscidae > Musca > Musca autumnalis. Next base: position 77,195 of record NW_027412044.1, read on the forward strand.
TTGTACTGGGAAAGTCATGCCCGGTGAACTTTTGTACTGGGAAAGTCATGCCCGGTGAACTTTTGTATGGGAAAAGTCATGCCCGGTCAAATTTTGTATTGGGAAAGTCATGCCCGGTGAAATTGTGTACTGGGAAAGTCATGCCCGTTGAACTTTTGTATTGGGAAAGTCATGCCCGGTGAACTTTTGTACTGGGAAAGTCATGCCCGGTGAACTTTTGTACTGGGAAAGTCATGCCCGGTGAACTTTTGTATTGGGAAAGTCATGCCCGGTGATCTTTTGTATTGGGAAAGTCATGCCCGGTGAACTTTTGTATGGGAAAGTCATGCCCGGTGAACTTTTGTACTGGGAAAGTTATGCCCGGTGAACTTTTGTATTGGGAAAGTCATGCCCGGTGAACTTTTGTATGGGAAAAGTCATGCCCGGTGAACTTTTGTATTGGGAAAGTCATGCCCGGTGATCTTTTGTATTGGGAAAGTCATGCCCGGTGAACTTTTGTATTGGGAAAGTCATGCCCGGTGAACTTTTGTATTGGGAAAGTCATGCCCGGTGATCTTTTGTACTGGGAAAGTCATGCCCGGTGAACTTTTGTATTGGGAAAGTCATGCCCGGTGAACTTTTGTATGGGAAAAGTCATGCCCGGTGAACTTTTGTATTGGGAAAGTCATGCCCGGTCAACTTTTGTATTAGGAAAGTCATGCCCGGTGAACTTTTGTATGGGAATAGTCATGCCCGGTGATCTTTTGTACTGGGAAAGTCATGCCCGGTGAACTTTCGTATTGGGAAAGTCATGCCCGGTGAACTTTTGTATTGGGAAAGTCATGCCCGGTGAACTTTTGTATTGGGAAAGTCATGCCCGGTCAACTTTTGTATTGGGAAGTCATGCCCGGTGAACTTCTGTATTGGGAAAGTCATGCCCGGTGATCTTTTGTACTGGGAAAGTCATGCCCGGTGAACTTTTGTATTGGGAAAGTCATGCCCGGTCAACTTTTGTATTGGGAAAGTCATGCCCGGTGAACTTTTGTATTGGGAAAGTCATGCCCGGTGATCTTTTGTACTGGGAAAGTCATGCCCGGTGAACTTTTGTATTGGGAAAGTCATGCCCGGTGAACTTTTGTATTGGGAAAGTCATGCCCGGTGAACTTTTGTACTGGGAAAGTCATGCCCGGTGAACTTTTGTATTGGGAAAGTCATGCCCGGTGAACTTTTGTATTGGGAAAGTCATGCCCGGTCAACTTTTGTATTAGGAAAGTCATGCCCGGTGAACTTTTGTATGGGAAAAGTCATGCCCGGTGATCTTTTGTACTGGGAAAGTCATGCCCGGTGATCTTTTGTACTGGGAAAGTCATGCCCGGTGAACTTTTGTATTGGGAAAGTCATGCCCGGTCAACTTTTGTATTGGGAAAGTCATGCCCGGTGAACTTTTGTACTGGGAAAGTCATGCCCGGTGAACTTTTGTATTGGGAAAGTCATGCCCGGTCAACTTTTGTATTGGGAAAGTCATGCCCGGTGATCTTTTGTACTGGGAAAGTCATGCCCGGTGAACTTTTGTATTGGGAAAGTCATGCCCGGTGTACTTTTGTATTGGGAAAGTCATGCCCGGTGATCTTTTGTACTGGGAAAGTCATGCCCGGTCAACTTTTGTATTAGGAAAGTCATGCCCGATGAACTTTTGTACTGGGAAAGTCATGCCCGGTGAACTTTTGTATTTGGAAAGTCATGCCCGGTCAACTTTTGTATTGGGAAAGTCATGCCCGGTGATCTTTTGTATTGGGAAAGTCATGCCCGGTGAACTTTTGTATTGGGAAAGTCATGCCCGGTCAACTTTTGTATTGGGAAAGTCATGCCCGGTGAACTTTTGTATTGGGAAAGTCATGCCCGGTGAACTTTTGTACTGGGAAAGTCATGCCCGGTCAACTTTTGTATTGGGAAAGTCATGCCCGGTGAACTTTTGTATTGGGAAAGTCATGCCCGGTGAACTTTTGTATTGGGAAAGTCATGCCCGGTCAACTTTTGTACTGGGAAAGTCATGCCCGGTCAACTTTTGTATTGGGAAAGTCATGCCCGGTCAACTTTTGTATTGGGAAAGTCATGCCCGGTGAACTTTTGTATTGGGAAAGTCATGCCCGGTGATCTTTTGTACTGGGAAAGTCATGCCCGGTCAACTTTTGTATTGGGAAAGTCATGCCCGGTGAACTTTTGTATGGGAAAAGTCATGCCCGGTCAACTTTTGTATTGGGAAAGTCATGCCCGGTCAACTTTTGTATGGGAAAAGTCATGCCCGGTGAACTTTTGTATTGGGAAAGTCATGCCCGGTCAACTTTTGTATTGGGAAAGTCATGCCCGGTGAACTTTTGTACTGGGAAAGTCATGCCCGGTGAACTTTTGTATTGGGAAAGTCATGCCCGGTGAACTTTTGTATTGGGAAAGTCATGCCCGGTGAACTTTTGTATGGGAAAAGTCATGCCCGGTGAACTTTTGTATGGGAAAAGTCATGCCCGGTGAACTTTTGTACTGGGAAAGTCATGCCCGGTGAACTTTTGTATTGGGAAAGTCATGCCCGGTGAACTTTTGTATTGGGAAAGTCATGCCCGGTGAACTTTTGTATTGGGAAAGTCATGCCCGGTGAACTTTTGTATTGGGAAAGTCATGCCCGGTCAACTTTTGTATTGGGAAAGTCATGCCCGGTCAACTTTTGTATGGGAAAAGTCATGCCCGGTGAACTTTTGTATTGGGAAAGTCATGCCCGGTGATCTTTTGTACTGGGAAAGTCATGCCCGGTGAACTTTTGTATTGGGAAAGTCATGCCCGGTGAACTTTTGTATTGGGAAAGTCATGCTCGGTGATCTTTTGTACTGGGAAAGTCATGCCCGGTGAACTTTTGTATTGGGAAAGTCATGCCCGGTGAACTTTTGTATTGGGAAAGTCATGCCCGGTGAACATTTGTATTGGGAAAGTCATGCCCGGTCAACTTTTGTATTGGGAAAGTCATGCCCGGTCAACTTTTGTATTGGGAAAGTCATGCCCGGTGAACTTTTGTATTGGGAAAGTCATGCCCGGTGAACTTTTGTATTGGGAAAGTCATGCCCGGTGAACTTTTGTATGGGAAAAGTCATGCCCGGTGAACTTTTGTATTGGGAAAGTCATGCCCGGTGAACTTTTGTACTGGGAAAGTCATGCCCGGTGAACTTTTGTATTGGGAAAGTCATGCCCGGTGAACTTTTGTATTGGGAAAGTCATGCCCGGTGAACTTTTGTACTGGGAAAGTCGTGCCCGGTGAACTTTTGTATTGGGAAAGTCATGCCCGGTCAACTTTTGTATTGGGAAAGTCATGCCCGGTGAACTTTTGTACTGGGAAAGTCATGCCCGGTGAACTTTTGTATGGGAAAAGTCATGCCCGGTCAAATTTTGTATTGGGAAAGTCATGCCCGGTGAACTTTTGTACTGGGAAAGTCATGCCCGTTGAACTTTTGTATTGGGAAAGTCATGCCCGGTGAACTTTTGTACTGGGAAAGTCATGCCCGGTGAACTTTTGTATTGGGAAAGTCATGCCCGGTGAACTTTTGTATTGGGAAAGTCATGCCCGGTGATCTTTTGTATTGGGAAAGTCATGCCCGGTGAACTTTTGTATGGGAAAGTCATGCCCGGTGAACTTTTGTACTGGGAAAGTCATGCCCGGTGAACTTTTGTATTGGGAAAGTCATGCCCGGTGAACTTTTGTATGGGAAAAGTCATGCCCGGTGAACTTTTGTATTGGGAAAGTCATGCCCGGTGATCTTTTGTATTGGGAAAGTCATGCCCGGTGAACTTTTGTATTGGGAAAGTCATGCCCGGTGAACTTTTGTATTGGGAAAGTCATGCCCGGTGATCTTTTGTACTGGGAAAGTCATGCCCGGTGAACTTTTGTATTGGGAAAGTCATGCCCGGTGAACTTTTGTATTGGGAAAGTCATGCCCGGTGAACTTTTGTACTGGGAAAGTCATGCCCGGTGAACTTTTGTATTGGGAAAGTCATGCCCGGTGAACTTTTGTATTGGGAAAGTCATGCCCGGTGAACTTTTGTATGGGAAAAGTCATGCCCGGTGAACTTTTGTATTGGGAAAGTCATGCCCGGTCAACTTTTGTATTAGGAAAGTCATGCCCGGTGAACTTTTGTATGGGAATAGTCATGCCCGGTGATCTTTTGTACTGGGAAAGTCATGCCCGGTGAACTTTCGTATTGGGAAAGTCATGCCCGGTGAACTTTTGTATTGGGAAAGTCATGCCCGGTGAACTTTTGTATTGGGAAAGTCATGCCCGGTCAACTTTTGTATTGGGAAAGTCATGCCCGGTGAACTTCTGTATTGGGAAAGTCATGCCCGGTGATCTTTTGTACTGGGAAAGTCATGCCCGGTGAACTTTTGTATTGGGAAAGTCATCCCCGGTCAACTTTTGTATTGGGAAAGTCATGCCCGGTCAACTTTTGTATTGGGAAAGTCATGCGCGGTGATCTTTTGTACTGGGAAAGTCATGCCCGGTGAACTTTTGTATTGGGAAAGTCAAGCCCGGTGATCTTTTGTACTGGGAAAGTCATGCCCGGTCAACTTTTGTATTAGGAAAGTCATGCCCGGTGAACTTTTGTACTGGGAAAGTCATGCCCGGTGAACTTTTGTATTGGGAAAGTCATGCCCGGTCAACTTTTGTATTGGGAAAGTCATGCCCGGTGATCTTTTGTACTGGGAAAGTCATGCCCGGTGAACTTTTGTATTGGGAAAGTCATGCCCGGTGAACTTTTGTATTGGGAAAGTCATGCCCGGTGATCTTTTGTACTGGGAAAGTCATGCCCGGTCAACTTTTGTATTAGGAAAGTCATGCCCGATGAACTTTTGTACTGGGAAAGTCATGCCCGGGAACTTTTGTATTGGGAAAGTCATGCCCGGTCAGCTTTTGTATTGGGAAAGTCATGCCCGGTGATCTTTTGTATTGGGAAAGTCATGCCCGGTGAACTTTTGTATTGGGAAAGTCATGCCCGGTGAACTTTTGTATTGGGAAAGTCATGCCCGGTGAACTTTTGTATTGGGAAAGTCATGCCCGGTGAACTTTTGTACTGGGAAAGTCATGCCCGGTCAACTTTTGTATTGGGAAAGTCATGCCCGGTGAACTTTTGTATTGGGAAAGTCATGCCCGGTGAACTTTTGTATTGGGAAAGTCATGCCCAGTCAACTTTTGTACTGGGAAAGTCATGCCCGGTCAACTTTTGTATTGGGAAAGTCATGCCCGGTCAACTTTTGTATTGGGAAAGTCATGCCCGGTGAACTTTTGTATTGGGAAAGTCATGCCCGGTGATCTTTTGTACTGGGAAAGTCATGCCCGGTCAACTTTTGTATTGGGAAAGTCATGCCCGGTGAACTTTTGTATGGGAAAAGTCATGCCCGGTGAACTTTTGTATTGGGAAAGTCATGCCCGGTGATCTTTTGTACTGGGAAAGTCATGCCCGGTCAACTTTTGTATTAGGAAAGTCATGCCCGGTGAACTTTTGTACTGGGAAAGTCATGCCCGGTGAACTTTTGTATTGGGAAAGTCATGCCCGGTCAACTTTTGTATTGGGAAAGTCATGCCCGGTGATCTTTTGTACTGGGAAAGTCATGCCCGGTGAACTTTTGTATTGGGAAAGTCATGCCCGGTGAACTTTTGTATGGGAAAAGTCATGCCCCGTGAACTTTTGTATGGGAAAAGTCATGCCCGGTGAACTTTTGTATTGGGAAAGTCATGCCCGGTGATCTTTTGTACTGGGAAAGTCATGCCCGGTGAACTTTTGTATTGGGAAAGTCATGCCCGGTCAACTTTTGTATTGGGAAAGTCATGCCCGGTGAACTTTTGTATTGGGAAAGTCATGCCCGGTGAACTTTTGTACTGGGAAAGTCATGCCCGGTGATCTTTTGTATTGGGAAAGTCATGCCCGGTGATCTTTTGTACTGGGAAAGTCACGCCCGGTGAACTTTTGTACTGGGAAAGTAATGCCCGGTGAACTTTTGAATTGGGAAAGTCATGCCCGGTGATCTTTTGTACTGGGAAATTCATCCCCGGTGAACTTTTGTATGGGAAAAGTCATGCCCGGTGAACTTTTGTATGGGAAAAGTCATGCCCGGTGAACTTTTGTACTGGGAAAGTCATGCCCGGTGAACTTTTGTATTGGGAAAGTCATGCCCGGTGAACTTTTGTATTGGGAAAGTCATGCCCGGTGAACTTTTGTATTGGGAAAGTCATGCCCGGTGAACTTTTGTATTGGGAAAGTCATGCCCGGTCAACTTTTGTATTGGGAAAGTCATGCCCGGTCAACTTTTGTATGGGAAAAGTCATGCCCGGTGAACTTTTGTATTGGGAAAGTCATGCCCGGTGAACTTTTGTATTGGGAAAGTCATGCCCGGTGAACTTTTGTATTGGGAAAGTCATGCCCGGTCAACTTTTGTATTGGGAAAGTCATGCCCGGTCAACTTTTGTATTGGGAAAGTCATGCCCGGTCAACTTTTGTATTGGGAAAGTCATGCCCGGTGAACTTTTGTATTGGGAAAGTCATGCCCGGTGAACTTTTGTATTGGGAAAGTCATGCCCGGTGATCTTTTGTACTGGGAAAGTCATGCCCGGTCAACTTTTGTATTGGGAAAGTCATGCCCGGTGAACTTTTGTATGGGAAAAGTCATGCCCGGTGAACTTTTGTATTGGGAAAGTCATGCCCGGTCAACTTTTGTATTGGGAAAGTCATGCCCGGTGAACTTTTGTATTTGGAAAGTCATGCCCGGTGAACTTTTGTATTGGGAAAGTCATGCCCGGTGAACTTTTGTATTGGGAAAGTCATGCCCGGTGAACTTTTGTATTGGGAAAGTCATGCCCGGTGAACTTTTGTATTGGGAAAGCCATGCCCGGTGAACTTTTGTATTGGGAAAGTCATGCCCGGTGAACTTTTGTATTGGGAAAGTCATGCCCGGTGAACTTTTGTATTGGGAAAGTCATGCCCGGTGAACTTTTGTATTGGGAAAGTCATGCCCGGTGAACTTTCGTACTGGGAAAGTCATGCCCGGTGAACTTTTGTATTGGGAAAGTCATGCCCGGTGAACTTTTGTACTGGGAAAGTCATGCCCGGTGAACTTTTGTATTGGGAAAGTCATGCCCGGTGAACTTTTGTATTGGGAAAGTCATGCCCGGTGATCTTTTGTACTGGGAAAGTCATGCCCGGTCAACTTTTGTATTGGGAAAGTCATGCCCGGCGATCTTTTGTATTGGGAAAGTCATGCCCGGTGATCTTTCGTACTGGGAAAGTCATGCCCGGTCAACTTTTGTATTGGGAAAGTCATGCCCGGTGATCTTTTGTATTGGGAAAGTCATGTCCGGTGAACTTTTGTATTGGGAAAGTCATGCCCGGTGAACTTTTGTATTGGGAAAGTCATGCCCGGTGAACTTTTGTATTGGGAAAGTCATGCCCGGTGAACTTTTGTATTGGGAAAGTCATGCCCGGTGAACTTTTGTATTGGGAAAGTCATGCCCGGTGAACTTTTGTATTGGGAAAGTCATGCCCGGTGAACTTTTGTACTGGGAAAGTCATGCCCGGTGAACTTTTGTATTGGGAAAGTCATGCCCGGTGAACTTTTGTATTGGGAAAGTCATGCCCGGTGAACTTTTGTATTGGGAAAGTCATGGCCGGTGAACTTTTGTACTGGGAAAGTCATGCCCGGTGAACTTTTGTACTGGGAAAGTCATGCCCGGTCAACTTTTGTATTGGGAAAGTCATGCCCGGTGATCTTTTGTACTGGGAAAGTCATGCCCGGTGAACTTTTGTACTGGGAAAGTCATGCCTGGTGAACTTTTGTATTGGGAAAGTCATGCACGGTGAACTTTTGTATTGGGAAAGTCATGCCCGGTGAACTTTTGTATTGGGAAAGTCATGCCCGGTGAACTTTTGTATTGGGAAAGTCATGCCCGGTGAACTTTTGTATTGGGAAAGTCATGCCCGGTGAACTTTTGTATTGGGAAAGTCATGCCCGGTCAACTTTTGTATTGGGAAAGTCATGCCCGGTGAACTTTTGTATTGGGAAAGTCATGCCCGGTGAACTTTTGTATTGGGAAAGTCATGCCCGGTGATCTTTTGTACTGGGAAAGTCATGCCCGGTGAACTTTTGTATTGGGAAAGTCATGCCCGGTGATCTTTTGTACTGGGAAAGTCATGCCCGGTGAACTTTTGTATTGGGAAAGTCATGCCCGGTCAACTTTTGTATTGGGAAAGTCATGCCCGGTCAACTTTTGTATTGGGAAAGTCATGCCCGGTGATCTTTTGTACTGGGAAAGTCATGCCCGGTGAACTTTTGTATTGGGAAAGTCATGCCCGGTGAACTTTTGTATTGGGAAAGTCATGCCCGGTGAACTTTTGTACTGGGAAAGTCATGCCCGGTGAACTTTTGTATTGGGAAAGTCATGCCCGGTGAACTTTTGTATTGGGAAAGTCATGCCCGGTGAACTTTTGTATTGGGAAAGTCATGCCCGGTGAACATTTGTATTGGGAAAGTCATGCCCGGTGATCTTTTGTACTGGGAAAGTCATGCCCGGTGAACTTTTGTATTGGGAAAGTCATGCCCGGTGAAATTTTGTATGGGAAAAGTCATGCCCGGTCAACTTTTGTATTGGGAAAGTCATGCCCGGTGATCTTTTGTACTGGGAAAGTCATGCCCGGTGAACTTTTGTATGGGAAAAGTCATGTCCGGTGAACTTTTGTATTGGGAAAGTCATGCCCGGTGATATTTTGTATTGGGAAAGTCATGCCCGGTGAACTTTTGTATTGGGAAAGTCATGCCCGGTGAACTTTTGTATTGGGAAAGTCATGCCCGGTCAACTTTTGTACTGGGAAAGTCATGTCCGGTGAACTTTTGTATTGGGAAAGTCATGCCCGGTGATCTTTTGTACTGGGAAAGTCATGCCCGGTCAACTTTTGTATTGGGAAAGTCATGCCCGGTGAACTTTTGTATTGGGAAAGTCATGCCCGGTGATCTTTTGTACTGGGAAAGTCATGCCCGGTGAACTTTTGTATGGGAAAATTCATGCCCGGTGAACTTTTGTATGGGAAAAGTCATGCCCGGTGAACTTTTGTATTGGGAAAGTCATGCCCGGTGAACTTTTGTATTGGGAAAGTCATGCCCGGTGAACTTTTGTACTGGGAAAGTCATGCCCGGTGAACTTTTGTATTGGGAAAGTCATGCCCGGTCAACTTTTGTATTAGGAAAGTCATGCCCGGTGAACTTTTGTACTGGGAAAGTCATGCCCGGTGAACTTTTGTATGGGAAAAGTCATGCCCGGTGATCTTTTGTACTGGGAAAGTCATGCCCGGTCAACTTTTGTATGGGAAAAGTCATGCCCGGTGAACTTTTGTATTGGGAAAGTCATGCCCGGTGAACTTTTGTATTGGGAAAGTCATGCCCGGTGAACTTTTGTATTGGGAAAGTCATTCCCGGTGAACTTTTGTATTGGGAAAGTCATGCCCGGTGATCTTTTGTACTGGGAAAGTCATGCCCGGTGAACTTTTGTATTGGGAAAGACATGCCCGGTGAACTTTTGTACTGGGAAAGACATGCCCGGTGAACTTTTGTACTGGGAAAGTCATGCCCGGTGAACTTTTGTATTGGGAAAGTCATGCCCGGTCAACTTTTGTATTGTGAAAGTCATGCCCGGTGAACTTTTGTATTGGGAAAGTCATGCCCGGTGAACATTTGTACTGGGAAAGTCATGCCCGGTGATCTTTTGTATTGGGAAAGTCATGCCCGGTGAACTTTTGTATTGGGAAAGTCATGCCCGGTGAACTTTTGTATTGGGAAAGTCATGCCCGGTGAACTTTTGTATTGGGAAAGTCATGCCCGGTGATCTTTTGTACTGGGAAAGTCATGCCCGGTGAACTTTTGTATGGGAAAAGTCATGCCCGGTGAACTTTTGTATTGGGAAAGTCATGCCCGGTGAACTTTTGTATTGGGAAAGTCATGCTCGGTGAACTTTTGTACTGGGAAAGTCATGCCCGGTGAACTTTTGTATTGGGAAAGTCATGCCCGGTGAACTTTTGTATTGGGAAAGTCATGCCCGGTCAACTTTTGTATTGGGAAAGTCATGCCCGGTGAACTTTTGTATGGGAAAAGTCATGCCCGGTGAACTTTTGTATTGGGAAAGTCATGCCCGGTGATCTTTTGTACTGGGAAAGTCATGCCCGGTGAACTTTTGTATTGGGAAAGTCATGCCCGGTGAACTTTTGTTTTGGGAAAGTCATGCCCGGTGAACATTTGTACTGGGAAAGTCATGCCCGGTGATCTTTTGTACTGGGAAAGTCATGCCTTATCAACTTTTGTATTGGGAAAGTCATGCCCGGTGAACTTGTGTATGGAAAAAGTCATGCCCGGTGAACTTTTGTATTGGGAAAGTCATGCCCGGTCAACTTTTGTATTGGGAAAGTCATGCCCGGTGAACTTTTGTATGGGAAAAGTCATGCCCGGTGAACTTTTGTATTGGGAAAGTCATGCCCGGTGATCTTTTGTATTGGGAAAGTCATGCCCGGTGAACTTTTGTATTGGGAAAGTCATGCCCGGTGAACTTTTGTATTGGGAAAGTCATGCCCGGTCAACTTTTGTATTAGGAAAGTCATGCCCGGTGAACTTTTGTATGGGAAATGTCATGCCCGGTGATCTTTTGTACTGGGAAAGTCATGCCAGGTGAACTTTTGTATTGGGAAAGTCATGCCCGGTCAACTTTTGTATTAGGAAAGTCATGCCCGGTGAACTTTTGTACTGGGAAAGTCATGCCCGGTGAACTTTTGTATTGGGGAAGTCATGCCCGGTCAACTTTTGTATTAGGAAAGTCATGCCCGGTGATCTTTTGTACTGGGAAAGTCATGCCCGGTGAACTTTTGTATTGGGAAAGTCATGCCCGGTGATCTTTTGTACTGGGAAAGTCATGCCCGGTCAACTTTTGTATTGGGAAAGTCATGCCCGGTGATCTTTTGTACTGGGAAAGTCATGCCCGGTGAAATTTGTATTGGGAAAGTCATGCCCGGTGAACTTTTGTATTGGGAAAGTCATGCCCGGTGATCTTTTGTACTGGGAAAGTCATGCCCGGTGAACTTTTGTATGGGAAAAGTCATGCCCGGTGAACTTTTGTATGGGAAAAGTCATGCCCGGTCAACTTTTGTATTGGGAAAGTCATGCCCTTGTATTGGGAAAGTCATGCCCGGTCAACTTTTGTATTGGGAAAGTCATGCCCGGTGAACTTTTGTATTGGGAAAGTCATGCCCGGTGAACTTTTGTATTGGGAAAGTCATGCCCGGTGAACTTTTGTATTGGGAAAGTCATGCCCGGTGAACTTTTGTACTGGGAAAGTCATGCCCGGTGAACTTTTGTATTGGGAAAGTAATGCCCGGTGAACTTTTGTACTGGGAAAGTCATGCCCGGTGAACTTTTGTATTGGGAAAGTCATGCCCGGTGAACTTTTGTATTGGGAAAGTCATGCCCGGTGATCTTTTGTACTGGGAAAGTCATGCCCGGTCAACTTTTGTATTGGGAAAGTCATGCCCGGTGATCTTTTGTATTGGGAAAGTCATGCCCGGTGATCTTTTGTACTGGGAAAGTCATGCCTGGTCAACTTTTGTATTGGGAAAGTCATGCCCGGTGATCTTTTGTATTGGGAAAGTCATGCCCGTTGAACTTTTGTATTGGGAAAGTCATGCCCGGTGAACTTTTGTATTGGGAAAGTCATGCCCGGTGAACTTTTGTATTGGGAAAGTCATGCCCGGTGAACTTTTGTATTGGGAAAGTCATGCCCGGTGAACTGTTGTATTGGGAAAGTCATGCCCGGTGAACTTTTGTATTGGGAAAGTCATGCCCGGTGATCTTTTGTACTGGGAAAGTCATGCCCGGTGAACTTTTGTATTGGGAAAGTCATGCCAGGTGATCTTTTGTACTGGGAAAGTCATGCCCGGTGAACTTTTGTATTGGGAAAGTCATGCCCGGTCAACTTTTGTATTGGGAAAGTCATGCCCGGTCAACTTTTGTATTGGGAAAGTCATGCCCGGTGATCTTTTGTACTGGGAAAGTCATGCCCGGTGAACTTTTGTACTGGGAAAGTCATGCCCGGTGAACTTTTGTATTGGGAAAGTCATGCCCGGTGAACTTTTGTATTGGGAAAGTCATGCCCGGTCAACTTTTGTATTGGGAAAGTCATGCCCGGTGAACTGTTTTATTGGGAAAGTCATGCCCGGTGATCTTTTGTACTGGGAAAGTCATGCCCGGTGAACTTTTGTATTGGGAAAGTCATGCCCGGTGAACTTTTGTATTGGGAAAGTCATGCCCGGTCAACTTTTGTATTGGGAAAGTCATGCCCGGTGATCTTTTGTATTGGGAAAGTCATGCCCGGTGAACTTTTGTATGGGAAAAGTCATGCCCGGTGAACTTTTGTATTGGGAAAGTCATGCCCGGTGAACTTTTGTATGGGAAAGTCATGCCCGGTGAACTTTTGTATTGGGAAAGTCATGCCCGGTGAACTTTTGTATTGGGAAAGTCATGCCCGGTGAACTTTTGTATTGGGAAAGTCATGCCCGGTGAACTTTTGTATTGGGAAAGTCATGCCCGGTGATCTTTTGTACTGGGAAAGTCATGCCCGGTGAACTTTTGTATGGGAAAAGTCATGCCCGGTGAACTTTTGTATTGGGAAAGTCATGCCCGGTGAACTTTTGTATTGGGAAAGTCATGCCCGGTGATCTTTTGTATTGGGAAAGTCATGCCCGGTCAACTTTTGTATTGGGAAAGTCATGCCCGGTGAACTTTTGTATTGGGAAAGTCATGCCCGGTCAACTTTTGTATTGGGAAAGTCATGCCCGGTGATCTTTTGTACTGGGAAAGTCATGCCCGGTGAACTTTTGTATTGGGAAAGTCATGCCCGGTGAACATTTGTACTGGGAAAGTCATGCCCGGTGATCTTTTGTACTGGGAAAGTCATGCCCGGTCAACTTTTGTATTGGGAAAGTCATGCCCGGTGAACTTTTGTATGGGAAAAGTCATGCCCGGTGAACTTTTGTATTGGGAAAGTCATGCCCGGTCAAATTTTGTATTGGGAAAGTCATGCCCGGTGAACTTTTGTATTGGGAAAGTCATGCCCGGTGAACTTTTGTATTGGGAAAGTCATGCCCGGTGAACTTTTGTATTGGGAAAGTCATGCCCGGTGAACTTTTGTATTGGGAAAGTCATGCCCGGTGAACTTTTGTACTGGGAAAGTCATGCCCGGTGAACTTTTGTATGGGAAAAGTCATGCCCGGTGAACTTTTGTATGGGAAAAGTCATGCCCGGTGATCTTTTGTACTGGGAAAGTCATGCCCGGTCAACTTTTGTATGGGAAAAGTCATGCCCGGTGAACTTTTGTATTGGGAAAGTCATGCCCGGTGAACTTTTGTATTGGGAAAGTCATGCCCGGTGAACTTTTGTATTGGGAAAGTCATGCCCGGTGAACTTTTGTATTGGGAAAGTCATGCCCGGTGAACTTTTGTATTGGGAAAGTCATTCCCGGTGAACTTTTGTATTGGGAAAGTCATGCCCGGTGATCTTTTGTACTGGGAAAGTCATGCCCGGTGAACTTTTGTATTGGGAAAGTCATGCCCGGTGAACTTTTGTATTGGGAAAGACATGCCCGGTGAACTTTTGTACTGGGAAAGTCATGCCCGGTGAACTTTTGTATTGGGAAAGTCATGCCCGGTCAACTTTTGTATTGTGAAAGTCATGCCCGGTGAACTTTTGTATTGGGAAAGTCATGCCCGGTGAACATTTGTACTGGGAAAGTCATGCCCGGTGATCTTTTGTATTGGGAAAGTCATGCCCGGTGAACTTTTGTATTGGGAAAGTCATGCCCGGTGAACTTTTGTATTGGGAAAGTCATGCCCGGTGAACTTTTGTATTGGGAAAGTCATGCCCGGTGATCTTTTGTACTGGGAAAGTCATGCCCGGTGAACTTTTGTATGGGAAAAGTCATGCCCGGTGAACTTTTGTATTGGGAAAGTCATGCCCGGTGAACTTTTGTATTGGGAAAGTCATGCTCGGTGAACTTTTGTACTGGGAAAGTCATGCCCGGTGAACTTTTGTATTGGGAAAGTCATGCCCGGTGAACTTTTGTATTGGGAAAGTCATGCCCGGTCAACTTTTGTATTGGGAAAGTCATGCCCGGTGAACTTTTGTATGGGAAAAGTCATGCCCGGTGAACTTTTGTATTGGGAAAGTCATGCCCGGTGATCTTTTGTACTGGGAAAGTCATGCCCGGTGAAATTTTGTATTGGGAAAGTCATGCCCGGTGAACTTTTGTTTTGGGAAAGTCATGCCCGGTGAACATTTGTACTGGGAAAGTCATGCCCGGTGATCTTTTGTACTAGGAAAGTCATGCCTTATCAACTTTTGTATTGGGAAAGTCATGCCCGGTGAACTTGTGTATGGAAAAAGTCATGCCCGGTGAACTTTTGTATTGGGAAAGTCATGCCCGGTCAACTTTTGTATTGGGAAAGTCATGCCCGGTGAACTTTTGTATGGGAAAAGTCATGCCCGGTGAACTTTTGTATTGGGAAAGTCATGCCCGGTGATCTTTTGTATTGGGAAAGTCATGCCCGGTGAACTTTTGTATTGGGAAAGTCATGCCCGGTGAACTTTTGTATTGGGAAAGTCATGCCCGGTCAACTTTTGTATTAGGAAAGTCATGCCCGGTGAACTTTTGTATGGGAAAAGTCATGCCCGGTGATCTTTTGTACTGGGAAAGTCATGCCAGGTGAACTTTTGTATTGGGAAAGTCATGCCCGGTCAACTTTTGTATTAGGAAAGTCATGCCCGGTGAACTTTTGTACTAGGAAAGTCATGCCCGGTGAACTTTTGTATTGGGAAAGTCATGCCCGGTCAACTTTTGTATTAGGAAAGTCATGCCCGGTGATCTTTTGTACTGGGAAAGTCATGCCCGGTGAACTTTTGTATTGGGAAAGTCATGCCCGGTGATCTTTTGTACTGGGAAAGTCATGCCCGGTCAACTTTTGTATTGGGAAAGTCATGCCCGGTGATCTTTTGTACTGGGAAAGTCATGCCCGGTGAAATTTGTATTGGGAAAGTCATGCCCGGTGAACTTTTGTATTGGGAAAGTCATGCCCGGTGATCTTTTGTACTGGGAAAGTCATGCCCGGTGAACTTTTGTATGGGAAAAGTCATGCCCGGTGAACTTTTGTATGGGAAAAGTCATGCCCGGTCAACTTTTGTATTGGGAAAGTCATGCCCTTGTATTGGGAAAGTCATGCCCGGTCAACTTTTGTATTGGGAAAGTCATGCCCGGTGAACTTTTGTATTGGGAAAGTCATGCCCGGTGAACTTTTGTATTGGGAAAGTCATGCCCGGTGAACTTTTGTATTGGGAAAGTCATGCCCGGTGAACTTTTGTACTGGGAAAGTCATGCCCGGTGAACTTTTGTATTGGGAAAGTAATGCCCGGTGAACTTTTGTACTGGGAAAGTCATGCCCGGTGAACTTTTGTATTGGGAAAGTCATGCCCGGTGAACTTTTGTATTGGGAAATTCATGCCCGGTGATCTTTTGTACTGGGAAAGTCATGCCCGGTCAACTTTTGTATTGGGAAAGTCATGCCCGGTGATCTTTTGTATTGGGAAAGTCATGCCCGGTGATCTTTTGTACTGGGAAAGTCATGCCTGGTCAACTTTTGTATTGGGAAAGTCATGCCCGGTGATCTTTTGTATTGGGAAAGTCATGCCCGTTGAACTTTTGTATTGGGAAAGTCATGCCCGGTGAACTTTTGTATTGGGAAAGTCATGCCCGGTGAACTTTTGTATTGGGAAAGTCATGCCCGGTGAACTTTTGTATTGGGAAAGTCATGCCCGGTGAACTTTTGTATTGGGAAAGTCATGCCCGGTGAACTTTTGTATTGGGAAAGTCATGCCCGGTGATCTTTTGTACTGGGAAAGTCATGCCCGGTGAACTTTTGTATTGGGAAAGTCATGCCCGGTGATCTTTTGTACTGGGAAAGTCATGCCCGGTGAACTTTTGTATTGGGAAAGTCATGCCCGGTCAACTTTTGTATTGGGAAAGTCATGCCCGGTCAACTTTTGTATTGGGAAAGTCATGCCCGGTGATCTTTTGTACTGGGAAAGTCATGCCCGGTGAACTTTTGTACTGGGAAAGTCATGCCCGGTGAACTTTTGTATTGGGAAAGTCATGCCCGGTGAACTTTTGTATTGGGAAAGTCATGCCCGGTCAACTTTTGTATTGGGAAAGTCATGCCCGGTCAACTTTTGTATTGGGAAAGTCATGCCCGGTGAACTGTTTTATTGGGAAAGTCATGCCCGGTGATCTTTTGTACTGGGAAAGTCATGCCCGGTGAACTTTTGTATTGGGAAAGTCATGCCCGGTGAACTTTTGTATTGGGAAAGTCATGCCCGGTCAACTTTTGTATTGGGAAAGTCATGCCCGGTGATCTTTTGTACTGGGAAAGTCATGCCCGGTGAACTTTTGTATGGGAAAAGTCATGCCCGGTGAACTTTTGTATTGGGAAAGTCATGCCCGGTGAACTTTTGTATGGGAAAGTCATGCCCGGTGAACTTTTGTATTGGGAAAGTCATGCCCGGTGAACTTTTGTATTGGGAAAGTCATGCCCGGTGAACTTTTGTATTGGGAAAGTCATGCCCGGTGAACTTTTGTATTGGGAAAGTCATGCCCGGTGATCTTTTGTACTGGGAAACTCATGCCCGGTGAACTTTTGTATGGGAAAAGTCATGCCCGGTGAACTTTTGTATTGGGAAAGTCATGCCCGGTGAACTTTTGTATTGGGAAAGTCATGCCCGGTGATCTTTTGTATTGGGAAAGTCATGCCCGGTCAACTTTTGTATTGGGAAAGTCATGCCCGGTGAACTTTTGTATTGGGAAAGTCATGCCCGGTGAACTTTTGTATTGGGAAAGTCATGCCCGGTCAACTTTTGTATTGGGAAAGTCATGCCCGGTGATCTTTTGTACTGGGAAAGTCATGCCCGGTGAACTTTTGTATTGGGAAAGTCATGCCCGGTGAACATTTGTACTGGGAAAGTCATGCCCGGTGATCTTTTGTACTGGGAAAGTCATGCCCGGTCAACTTTTGTATTGGGAAAGTCATGCCCGGTGAACTTTTGTATGGGAAAAGTCATGCCCGGTGAACTTTTGTATTGGGAAAGTCATGCCCGGTCAAATTTTGTATTGGGAAAGTCATGCCCGGTGAACTTTTGTATTGGGAAAGTCATGCCCGGTGAACTTTTGTATTGGGAAAGTCATGCCCGGTGATCTTTTGTACTGGGAAAGTCATGCCCGCTGAACTTTTGTATTGGGAAAGTCATGCCCGGTGATCTTTTGTACTGGGAAAGTCATGCCCGGTGAACTTTTGTATTGGGAAAGTCATGCCCGGTCAACTTTTGTATTGGGAAAGTCATGCCCGTTCAACTTTTGTATTGGGAAAGTCATGCCCGGTGATCTTTTGTACTGGGAAAGTCATGCCCGGTGAACTTTTGTATTGGGAAAGTCATGCCCGGTCAACTTTTGTATTGGGAAAGTCATGCCCGGTGATCTTTTGTACTGGGAAAGTCATGCCCGGTGAACTTTTGTATTGGGAAGGTCATGCCCGGTGAACTTTTGTATTGGGAAAGTCATGCCCGGTGAACTTTTGTACTGGGAAAGTCATGCCCGGTGAACTTTTGTATTGGGAAAGTCATGCCCGGTGAACTTTTGTATTGGGAAAGTCATGCCCGGTGAACATTTGTACTGGGAAAGTCATGCCCGGTCAACTTTTGTATTGGGAAAGTCATGCCCGGTGATCTTTTGTACTGGGAAAGTCATGCCCGGTGAACTTTTGTATTGGGAAAGTCATGCCCGGTGAACTTTTGTATTGGGAAAGTCATGCCCGGTTAACTTTTGTATTGGGAAAGTCATGACCGGTGATCTTTTGTACTGGGAAAGTCATGCCCGGTGAACTTTTGTATGGGAAAAGTCATGCCCGGTGATCTTTTGTATTGGGAAAGTCATGCCCGGTGATCTTTTGTACTGGGAAAGTCATGCCCGGTGAACTTTTGTATTGGGAAAGTCATGCCCGGTGAACTTTTGTATTGGGAAAGTCATGCCCGGTGAACTTTTGTATGGGAAAAGTCATGCCCGGTGAACTTTTGTATGGGAAAAGTCATGCCCGGTGAACTTTTGTATTGGGAAAGTCATGCCCGGTGAACTTTTGTATGGGAAAGTCATGCCCGGTGAACTTTTGTATTGGGAAAGTCATGCCCGGTGAACTTTTGTATTGGGAAAGTCATGCCCGGTGAACTTTTGTATTGGGAAAGTCATGCCCGGTGAACTTCTGTATTGGGAAAGTCATGCACGGTGAACTTTTGTATTGGGAAAGTCATGCCCGGTGATCTTTTGTTCTGGGAAAGTCATGCCCGGTGAACTTTTGTATGGGAAAAGTCATGCCCGGTGAACTTTTGTATTGGGAAAGTCATGCCCGGTGAACTTTTGTATTGGGAAAGTCATGCCCGGTGATCTTTTGTATTGGGAAAGTCATGCCCGGTCAACTTTTGTATTGGGAAAGTCATGCCCGGTGAACTTTTGTATTGGGAAAGTCATGCCCGGTGAACTTTTGTATTGGGAAAGTCATGCCCGGTGATCTTTTGTACTGGGAAAGTCATGCCCGGTGAACTTTTGTATTGGGAAAGTCATGCCCGGTGAACTTTTGTACTGGGAAAGTCATGCCCGGTGAACATTTGTACTGGGAAAGTCATGCCCGGTGATCTTTTGTACTGGGAAAGTCATGCCCGGTGAACTTTTGTATGGGAAAAGTCATGCCCGGTGAACTTTTGTATTGGGAAAGTCATGCCCGGTCAACTTTTGTATTGGGAAAGTCATGCCCGGTGAACTTTTGTATGGGAAAATCATGCCCGGTGAACTTTTGTATTGGGAAAGTCATGCCCGGTGATCTTTTGTATTGGGAAAGTCATGCCCGGTGAACTTTTGTATTGGGAAAGTCATGCCCGGTGAACTTTTGTAATGGGAAAGTCATGCCCGGTGAACTTTTGTATTGGGAAAGTCATGCCCGGTGATCTTTTGTACTGGGAAAGTCATGCCCGGTCAACTTTTGTATTGGGAAAGTCATGCCCGGTGAACTTTTGTATGGGAAAAGTCATGCCCGGTGAACTTTTGTATTGGGAAAGTCATGCCCGGTCAACTTTTGTATTGGGAAAGTCATGCCCGGTGATCTTTTGTACTGGGAAAGTCATGCCCGGTGAACTTTTGTATGGGAAAAGTCATGCCCGGTGATCTTTTGTACTAGGAATGTCATGCCCGGTGAACTTTTGTATGGGAAAAGTCATGCCCGGTGATCTTTTGTACTGGGAAAGTCATGCCCGGTCAACTTTTGTATTAGGAAAGTCATGCCCGGTGAACTTTTGTATGGGAAAAGTCATGCCCGGTGAACTTTTGTATTGGGAAAGTCATGCCCGGTGAACTTTTGTATTGGGAAAATCATGCCCGGTGAACTTTTGTATTGGGAAAGTCATGCCCGGTGAACTTTTGTATTGTGAAAGTCATGCCCGGTGAACTTTTGTATGGGAAAAGTCATGCCTGGTGAACTTTTGTATTGGGAAAGTCATGCCCGGTGAACTTTTGTATTGGGAAAGTCATGCCCGGTGAACTTTTGTACTGGGAAAGTCATGCCCGGTAAACTTTTGTACTGGGAGAGTCATGCCCGGTGAACTTTTGTATTGGGAAAGTCATGCCCGGTCAACTTTTGTATTGGGAAAGTCATGCCCGGTGAACTTTTGTACTGGGAAAGTCATGCCCGGTGAACTTTTGTATGGGAAAAGTCATGCCCGGTCAACTTTTGTATTGGGAAAGTCATGCCCGGTGAACTTTTGTACTGGGAAAGTCATGCCCGGTGAACTTTTGTATTGGGAAAGTCATGCCCGGTGAACTTTTGTATTGGGAAAGTCATGCCCGGTGAACTTTTGTATTGGGAAAGTCATGCCCGGTGAACTTTTGTATTGGGAAAGTCATGCCCGGTGAACTTTTGTATTGGGAAAGTCATGCCCGGTGAACTTTTGTATTGGGAAAGTCATGCCCGGTCAACTTTTGTATTGGGAAAGTCATGCCCGGTCAACTTTTGTATGGGAAAAGTCATGCCCGGTGAACTTTTGTATGGGAAAAGTCATGTCCGGTGAACTTTTGTATGGGAAAAGTCATGCCCGGTGATCTTTTGTACTGGGAAAGTCATGCCCGGTGAACTTTTGTATGGGAAAAGTCATGCCCGGAGATCTTTTGTACTGGGAAAGTCATGCCCGGTCAACTTTTGTATTAGGAAAGTCATGCCCGGTGAACTTTTGTACTGGGAAAGTCATGCCCGGTGATCTTTTGTACTGGGAAAGTCATGCCCGGTAAACTTTTGTATTGGGAAAGTCATGCCCGGTGAACTTTTGTATGGGAAAAGTCATGCCCGGTGAACTTTTGTATGGGAAAAGTCATGCCCGGTGATCTTTTGTACTGGGAAAGTCATGCCCGGTGAACTTTTGTATTGGGAAAGTCATGCCCGGTGAACTTTTGTATTGGGAAAGTCATGCCCGGTGATCTTTTGTACTGGGAAAGTCATGTCCGGTCAACTTTTGTATTGGGAAAGTCATGCCCGGTGATCTTTTGTATTGGGAAAGTCATGCCCGGTGAACTTTTGTATTAGGAAAGTCATGCCCGGTGAACTTTTGTATTGGGAAAGTCATGCCCGGTCAACTTTTGTATTAGGAAAGTCATGCCCGGTGAACTTTTGTACTGGGAAAGTCATGCCCGGTGAACTTTTGTATTGGGAAAGTCATGCCCGGTCAACTTTTGTATTGGGAAAGTCATGCCCGGTGATCTTTTGTACTGGGAAAGTCATGCCCGGTGAACTTTTGTATTGGGAAAGTCATGCCCGGTGAACTTTTGTATGGGAAAAGTCATGCCCGGTGAACTTTTGTATGGGAAAAGTCATGCCCGGTGATCTTTTGTACTGGGAAAGTCATGCCCGGTGAACTTTTGTATGGGAAAAGTCATGCCCGGTGATCTTTTGTACTGGGAAAGTCATGCCCGGTCAACTTTTGTATTAGGAAAGTCATGCCCGGTGAACTTTTGTACTGGGAAAGTCATGCCCGGTGAACTTTTGTATTGGGAAAGTCATGCCCGGTCAACTTTTGTATTGGGAAAGTCATGCCCGGTGATCTTTTGTACTGGGAAAGTCATGCCCGGTGAACTTTTGTATTGGGAAAGTCATGCCCGGTGATCTTTTGTACTGGGAAAGTCATACCCGGTCAACTTTTGTATTGGGAAAGTCATGCCCGGTGATCTTTTGTATTGGGAAAGTCATGCCCGGTGAACTTTTGTATTGGGAAAGTCATGCCCGGTGAACTTTTGTAT
Organism: Musca autumnalis; assembly: GCF_047663935.1. NCBI lineage: Eukaryota > Metazoa > Arthropoda > Insecta > Diptera > Muscidae > Musca > Musca autumnalis. The sequence continues at coordinate 98,656 of NW_027412044.1, forward strand.
TGGGAAAGTCATGCCCGGTGAACTTTTGTATTGGGAAAGTCATGCCCGGTGAACTTTTGTATTGGGAAAGTCATGCCCGGTGAACTTTTGTACTGGGAAAGTCATGCCCGGTGAACTTTTGTATTGGGAAAGTCATGCCCGGTGAACTTTTGTATTGGGAAAGTCATGCCCGGTCAACTTTTGTATTGGGAAAGTCATGCCCGGTCAACTTTTGTATTGGGAAAGTCATGCCCCGTGATCTTTTGTATTGGGAAAGTCATGCCCGGTGAACTTTTGTATTGGGAAAGTCATGCCCGGTGAACTTTTGTATTGGGAAAGTCATGCCAGGTGAACTTTTGTATTGGGAAAGTCATGCCCGGTGAACTTTTGTATTGGGAAAGTCATGCCCGGTGAACTTTTGTATTGGGAAAGTCATGCCCGGTGAACTTTTGTATTGGGAAAGTCATGCCCGGTGAACTTTTGTGTTGGGAAAGTCATGCTCGGTGAACTTTTGTATTGGGAAAGTCATGCCCGGTGAACATTTGTACTGGGAAAGTCATGCCCGGTCAACTTTTGTATTGGGAAAGTCATGCCCGGTGATCTTTTGTACTGGGAAAGTCATGCCCGGTGAACTTTTGTATTGGGAAAGTCATGCCCGGTCAACTTTTGTATTGGGAAAGTCATGCCCGGTCAACTTTTGTATTGGGAAAGTCATGCCCGGTGATCTTTTGTACTGGGAAAGTCATGCCCGGTGAACTTTTGTATGGGAAAAGTCATGCCCGGTGAACTTTTGTATTGGGAAAGTCATGCCCGGTGAACTTTTGTATTGGGAAAGTCATGCCCGGTCAACTTTTGTATTGGGAAAGTCATGCCCGGTGATCTTTTGTACAGGGAAAGTCATGCCCGGTGAACTTTTGTATTGGGAAAGTCATGCCAGGTGAACTTTTGTATTGGGAAAGTCATACCCGGTGATCTTTTGTACTGGGAAAGTCATGCCCGGTGAACTTTTGTATGGGAAAAGCCATGCCCGGTGAACTTTTGTATGGGAAAAGTCATGCCCGGTCAACTTTTGCATTGGGAAAGTCATGCCCGGTCAACTTTTGTATTGGAAAAGTCATGCCCGGTGATCTTTTGTACTGGGAAAGTCATGCCCGGTGAACTTTTGTATTGGGAAAGTTATGCCCGGTGATCTTTTGTACTGGGAAAGTCATGCCCGGTCAACTTTTGTATTAGGAAAGTCATGCCCGGTGAACTTTTGTATGGGAAAAGTCATGCCCGGTTGTAAATAATTATGGGATGCCCGGTGTATCCAACAGATTGCCGCAACTAGTCTGTATGTTGATATTTAAAAGAAGCAGACGATCTGCTTTGGTTGAGTGGTTTTTTCACACTAACTCTTTATTTTCAATATTTTCACTTAGCAGCTAATCTACAAATTATTTCTTAACCTAGACTATCACTAATTCTTATCTCTAAACCCTTCATTGACCAAACCAAACAATCCGTTGATCAATGAAGAATTTTCCAGCATCATGTGTGTCATAAAAAGAGTCATAAAATCTTAAGTGCGACCGCTCGTAATGCACACACAACACTAGTGATAACAGCTCCCGCTGCATGTGGTATCTCAAACGCTATCTTCTAAGTGCCCTGGACATAATTTACCATTTATAACTAATGCTCATAAGAATATTTATTGATTTAGGCGGCTGGAAACTCAAGCGGGAAATTTATTTTTAATTATCAGAATTTCCAGCGCCTCGACACAAAAAGTAAAAAGTATGTACAAAAGTATTTTGTACATTCTCGCGGCCGGCATAAAAAATAGTTCGGAGTTTAATTATTAGGTTTGAGATATGTATAAATACATGAAATTAGAAAATTAAAGATTAGTTGTGGACTGTATCTAAGATAGCTATAAAACCGTTTAATAATTAGAAGAAATTTATGTTTAAGAATTATACATTATACCGGCATAAAAAGTGTAATTACAATGAAGAAAAAATATATGTATGTCCATTCTCAGTGGACTGTATAAGTTCGAGAAAAAAGTTGCAAATGTGTGTTTAAGAATTAAACATTCTGGGGCGGGCCTTAAAAATAATAATATTAACAAAGATTGAGAACAAAAAATATATATAAGATACAAATTTAAATTAAAAAATGTATATGAATAATAAAAAATGATACCAATATCTGCATTTACGTAATCGCACCTGTAAAACGTCGTAAACATTTCTCGAAAGAATCTCTAGTGCGTCTCCCTCCAGCTTTATCGGTCGTTGTAATCTTCCATACTTCTGATTTATTTGGCAACTCTATCAGCCATGCTCGTCTTCCATGCCCTTTATCATTCTCTGATTCGTAGTTCAGCTCGCGCCGTCTTAATTTATCCGCACAAAAGCCTCTTTTCGCTTCAGGACTAGGCGTCCTTTCGCTTCCAACCGCATTCTCGGTATGATTTGTTTCAGGAACTTCTGGTTCCTCTTGTAGGATCGTAAAGGACGATGTTTCAGCAGACGATGATGGCAGTGTATATATTTGATCGCTGTTGATTAAATTCGTCCAGGTATTCTTGTCATCGGAAGAAGCATCGACATCAGCAATAATTCCCATATCGGCGTCATTGTCGTTGTTAGGATAACATGGCATTGGTGCCTTCGTTTGTAGCTTTTTTTTTTTTTTTTTTTTATCATTTCATTTATGGTAACATGGGGCGCCTTCGCCACTGGGGCGGGTACGCCATCGCCGATTTTCTCGCAAAATACAAGTGCCAGAAAAAATCCGTTAAAAGCAAAATTGTGAGTTTAATGAAGATCTATCATCTCCCAAAAGTTGGCAGTTGTGTCATAAGTATGATAGCGGACGCACGCGGTTTTGTGTTTTGAGGGTATTGGGAAAAATAATTATGGTAGATGTTTTTTGTGATATCTTCTTTACCTTTTGTGATATCAAAAATATATTTTATACCGTTAGAAGACAACTACTGAAGAATAGAAATCTCAATAATTTGCATGAAAAAAACAATAACAAATGTCAAAATATTCATATTATGAGATATGTTGGGGGTGGGGCGCCTACGCCATGATAGGGGTGTGGTGGGTTAATGTCAGAAATTTGTCATGTTTAACTTAAATTATTTATGCCATAGATATACCACACTATAATGTGAAGTTAAAATCAAATAGTATCATAAACGTTTCTTATTTTGGTTATATTGTGATTTTTGTACCTAAATTCAAGGAACCTATTGCAATTAACCGATAGAATCGGTTACTATTTGTGAATTTTAGAATCATTTTTGATTATTCAATAGAAAACATGTTCCTTTTTCGCATAATGTTGATATTTAAGGAAAAAGTGTGGTAAATTACAGTTTTAAAGTCCGTTGGAAAATGTTCAATATCGATGGCGAAGCTGCCCCATGGGTGGGGAGGCTTCGCCACTGTTTAAACATTTTTTAAATTCTCAAAAATAATATTTTGAAAACAAAATTATAACCACTTATATATCAAAACTTATAGTCAAGATACGCTAATATTTGTACCAAAGATAATATTTGAAAAAACTTTAACGGTGTCGGTATGAGATCATTTTGAACAAAAACGTGGCGAAGGCGCCCCATGTTACCATATTTAAGCATTTCTAAATTAATTGTGGCCCCAGCGCCTAAAGGCTTTGTAGGGGCAAAGAAAAAATTTGACAACCAAAAAAAATTAACATTATATGTTTCTAACACAATTTACAATCATACGATGAAATGAATTTACATTAGAAGTGTATCTAGTTTGCTTAGTAAATATTGCTTCAATTTAGTTTTAAAATTTGATACGGTTCTTATGTTTTTTATTTCCGATGGCAATTTATTGAATTCATTTGGTCCAGCATAGCCAATTTTTTGTTTTGTTACTTCAAAACGGCATCTCTCTGTCTGCAGGAGTCGACACTGTCGAGTGTTTCTTGTGGACCTCTCTATGTTTTCATGAAATTCAATCGATGTGGGGTGAGTGTTTGATATGGATTTATAAACAAATCGCAATATGTGTTGCATATATAAACCCTTTATGGGTAAAACACTTTTTGCTTTCTTTTTATAAAGCCTTAATGTGGAATAACGTCTCGGTAAATTCAAAGATAACTTGAGCGCCTTGTTCTGCAAACGCTGTAGCTCTTTCAATAAGGTGCTATTCATACTGCCATAAATTCCCGGGAGATAAGTCAAGTGAGAATGTATTAACGTTTTATATAACATGAACTTAACCTCACTACTAAAAAGTCTTCGAAATTTAAAAAGGATTCCAATAGCAGATGAAATCTTAGATTTAATTTCTTCCACATGCGAGTTCCACAACATATTACTATTCATATTTAGACCCAAGTACTTTATTGTCTTTGATTCGGTAACTGGGACCCCATTTATATGAACAAACATTGCGTCGCCAACTAGATGTGGTTTAAAACGAACAAATTTGGTCTTGGAAGAGTTTAGTACCAGGTTGTTTAATCTAGCATATTCTGCCAACAATACTGCATCATATTCAATTTGTGTACGTAAAACTTGTTCATCTTTATATCTATAAAATAGGCTGACATCATCAGCATACATCACCAGCTTCCCGAAGAACTGCATGTTTTTCAGATCATTGATATATATCTTAAACAGAAGCGGACCCAAAACGCTGCCTTGTGGAACGCCATATTTTATTGGAAGACAATGGCTTTCGCTATTCGATACTTTAACGTATTGACATCTATTGGCCAAAAAATCTTTGAAAAACATTAATGTATTTTGCCAAAATCCAATCGACTGCAATTTTTTGATGAGTATACTATGATCTACGAGATCGAACGCTTTCGTGAAATCGAAAAATACTCCAGCAACTCCTTTATATCCCAAATCAATTCCGTTGCATATATATTCCACAATGTTAAAAATAGCTGCGTCAGTTCCTGATGATTTTCTAAATCCATACTGGTCAATGAACAAGATGTTTTTCTCCTCAATGTACTTGGTAATCTGTGCAGCAATCAACTTTTCAAAAACCTTATCCAATACTGATAAAATAGCAATAGGCCTAAAATCACAAACACTTCTGGAGTCAGGTTTTTTAGGCACAGGCGATACCTTGTGTGTCTTTAAAATATCAGGATATTTGCTACATTCTACCATCCCATTGAATATTTTGACGAGTATAGCAGCAGTCTCATTTTTTCTAATTAACAGCATCCTTGGTTTGATATTGTCTGCACCACAACTTTTTGCGAAATCTAATGCTTCAAGCTCCCATATGACATCATTAAAACGAACACCTGTTAGCTGAAATTGGCTAGGTTCGAATCTTAGAGTACCATATAAGTTAAGGTCATCACCCGGATAACGTACAATATCATCTCGTAGTTTATCCACAGAATTGATGAAATACATATTTAATTTGTTTGCTTTTTCGACATCTTCCATAATAACACTATCTTCCTCATCAATAATATCAGCTAACGTCTTTTTACTCCTGCCTAATTCATGGTTTAAAAATTGCCAGACTTTCCTCATATTGCCGTTGCACGATTTGATGCTGCTTTTATAAAAATCATCTCTCAAATTTTTGCTGCAGAACTTTATTACATTGCTTATTCTTTTTAATCTATCATTTATATTACGATCATGTCGATTCTTCCGTCTGAGATGCAGCAATTTATTTTTAAAATTTATTAGGGATTCCAATTGGTCTGACATCCAAGGAGCAATACTTCTGCGTTTATTTTGTTGTTTTTCTACAGTTACCGTGCTCTGATACTCGGCCGAGTGCAACATGTCCACAAAAGCCTCACATAACGTCGAAGAATTATTAATCGTAGATAATGTTCCCATATTTCCATCCAAGTACTCAGCAAATCTGGAATAATTTACCTTTTTTATACTCTTCACTGAACTTTGATTTGCACAGTCTGTGTTTATGAAGCAACTCAATATATTATGATCAGATAGATGACTCTCAATACTATGCACCAAAATACAATCATTGTTGTTGCAGAAAATCCAGTCAATACATTTTTTTTGAACTTGGCCTCGTAATATGGTTATGACAAGATTTTATATTGTATTCCTCTAGAAGATTTACCATCCGCGTTGTCTGCCTGGTCTTGCTTAATAAATCAATATTGAAGTCACCAACCATCAAAATAAGTCCTCTGTCAAAATTCCTCAGCACTGTTTCCAACTTTGCGGCAAATGTATCCAGAAGACACTTTGGCGACCGATACAGCGATGTGAATGTCAACTTAGAATTCCGTACCAGGATATCGGGTAACTCCACCGTAATAACCTCCACACCATCCTCACTTCTGTTCAACAATGTTTTATATCTCAAAGAAGAATCAATAAAAACAGACGTTCCACCATATCCATCTGACCTTTCACAATTAATAACCCTGTAGCCATCGATTTGATACAAGTTTATATACTGACTGCTGAACCAAGTCTCTTGTATGGCAATAATTTCAGGTAATTTATCAAGTTTAGATAACTCATGTTTAAATTTGTTAAATTTTTCAATAGACGATACACTTCTAATGTTTACAGATAGAATATTTATAAATTTTTCAGTTTTATTATGAATATAAGTGTTATAATAATCTAAATTGCGAAAATACTTTGAATTCATCATTAATAATTATGAAGTTAAAAAATCGCATACTTGAATATTATATGTTCTATGCATCAATTTGGCGAATGAAAACCATATTCTTCTTCTTCTTCATCATCATCATCTGTCGCTTCGTCGTCTTCATCATCATCATCACTAAGATCCACTTCAATCACCTTACGCTCATTCTTCCCCTTTGAAACAGTCTTCTTTAAAAGTTCATCTACGTCAGACATAGTTTTCATACGAATTTGCCTAGAATTTTCGTTCATCTTTACAAAAACTTTTCCTCCATTGGTGTAAACAAATTTGTATCCAACGGATCTCAGTGAATTTGCATGCTTAAAAACATCCATCGTATCTTTTGAAATAAAATCATTAATGTAAACAGCTTTAGTTTCATCCTTCTCTCTAAGCTTCTTCTTCTCTAGCATAAATGTTGTTTTTGCTTTCTTGCTTGCAAACTTGACAACAACAGATTTTTTGTTTGTTGTTGTATTTCGCTTGTTTAAAAAATAAGCATCTTCAACATCGTCTTTACTAATTGCAGCTCCAATTTGGTTTGCCACTGCAATAACAACATCAGTTGGCTGGGCTCTCTCATCAGCTGTTGTTATACCATTAATCACGCAATCCTTCTCTACACGAACATCATTTAAAAAGGCAACAGTAGACTCCAATTTTTTTACGTTTTCTCTCAAACATTCATTTTCTCTTTTCAACGATTTTATTGTTTTTGTGTTCTTTTTGACACCTTTCAAAATTTCATCATACTGAGAGGACATAAAACTCATGGTTTTCTTTACGTCTCTCATTTCCGACAGTAAAGTTTTCATGTCTGCTTTATCATCATCCGCAGGTAAACAACGTTGACATTTAAAAGGGATAGACTTATTCTCAAATAATCTCTCAACCTCCACTTTATTCAGCTGTGTACACTGAGCGTGGAGACTTTTCTTGCATGCATCGCACTCCAACATATCGTCGATCTCCAAAATGTCCGTCTTTCCATCATTCAAATTCTCCTTCTTTTCTATCGTTTTAGTACTTTTAATGGAATCATCTTCCTCAGGAGATAATGTTGAAAAATGTTCGTCACTTGTTGCTGCTGCCGCTGATTCATGGCCTGACTCGTAGCGCAGTTCACTCTTCTGCCTCCATTTCTCCACCGAATATGACTTGCTCACTCCTAATCTCGGTGTTATTTCGCTTTCCGCAGTAGATTCGTTGGTATCTTTTGATTCAGCTCCCTCTGGATTCTTTTTTAGAGTAGTAGTAAAGGATGATGCTTCAGCTGCAGGTGACCAGGAGTATCGTTGTTCACTATTACTTGAATTGGTTGAGGCATTCTTTAAATTGTCATCGGAAGAAGAAGCTGTTAGAAACCAGAAATATTTTGCTGAATAGTCAATTCTTTGGTCGCACTCATTCTTCACCTCGAAATCGTTTGACTTCTTCTCGAAATCGTCATCGGAACAAGCATCCAATTTAGCAGCTGGTGGTGACCACTTTGATGACAAGCAGTACTTCGCTGAATAATCAATGTGTTGATGTTGGTCGCATACCTTCTTGAAATTGTCATCGGAAGAAGCATCGACGACAGCAATAATTTCCTTATTGGCGTCATTGTCGTTGTTCGAATTATATGGTATTGTTTCATCCTCGAAATTACTCTCATTGCTGGCATCAACTTCCTCCGCAGTTGTAGGTTGCTTCGTTTTATCATCAAAACTATCAACAAGTGTATCAAATGGCAATTGCGGAAATTTGTTTTTCCCTACATTTACGGGATCCTCAGACTCGTTCGTTTCTCCGGACGTTTTCTTTTGACTCCTATCTGAATCATAACATTTTTTGGAATCTCCATTGATATCATATGATTTCGTGGGCATTCCTTTCGATTTACCCGAAAAATCAAACGTACGATCTTCGTAGTCATTATTCGCTCTAACATTTTCTTTTAAGGCACCTAGCCTTAACATAATTTTCCTTTCCTTTTCGAAGAAAACCTGTTTTGCCCACTTCCACATCAGTTCGACGAAGCCATCCTCTCCACCTTCCATTATAAATTCGTTATATATATCTTGAAGTCGTTCCATCTGGTAACCCAGCCGTTTGTATTTTACTCGTAAAAAGAAGACTCCTTCGATTTCTTCGGCTTCCTTCATCAGCTCGTCGAAACGTGTTAGATTGACCTTAAAGAATTTCCGCAGCCACCCCAACCGCTTCTCAACATGGGATTTTCCTTCTTCAGTCATTGTTCCTCTTTTCCGTTTTCTGTGTACTTTTGAATCTTCGTTTGTCTTCTCCTCTCTCGTCGTTCGATTTTCTTCTTCGTTTTACTTCTTCGTTATTCGTATCGTTCTCCTTCGCCTCGTTTCTCGCAGTTCTACTTTCGCTTCTTCGGTTTTCGTATTCGTTCGTCTCAACTTCTTTCTGCACGTAGATCGCTCGTCGTTTATATAGATTTCTTCATCTTTTCTCCGCCGGTTTCCCTTTTCATCACCAAAGGAAAGGCTCGATGGACCAATTGTAAATAAGGTATATGGGATGCACGGTGCATCCACCAGACTGCCGCAACTAGTCTGTATGTTGATATTTAAAAGAAGCAGACGATCTGCTTTGGTTGATTGGTTTTTTCACACTAACTCTTTATTTTCAATATTTTCACTTAGCAGCTAATCTACAAATTATTTCTTAACCTAGACTATCACTAATTCTTATCTCTAAACCCTTCATTGACCAAACCAAACAATCCGTTGATCAATGAAGAATTTTCCAGCATCATGTGTGTCATAAAAAGAGTCATAAAATCTTAAGTGCGACCGCTCGTAATGCACACACAACACTAGTGATAACAGCTCCCGCTGCATGTGGTATCTCAAACGCTATCTTCTAAGTGCCCTGGACATAATTTACCATTTATAACTAATGCTCATAAGAATATTTATTGATTTAGGCGGCTGGAAACTCAAGCGGGAAATTTATTTTTAATTATCAGAATTTCCAGCGCCTCGACACAAAAAGTAAAAAGTATGTACAAAAGTATTTTGTACACCGGTGATCTTTTGTACTGGGAAAGTCATGCCCGGTGAACTTTTGTAATGGGAAAGTCATGCCCGGTCAACTTTTGTATTAGGAAAGTCATGCCCGGTGAACTTTTGTACTGGGAAAGTCATGCCCGGTGAACTTTTGTATTGGGAAAGTCATGCCCGGTCAACTTTTGTATTGGGAAAGTCATGCCCGGTGATCTTTTGTACTGGGATAGTCATGCCCGGTGAACTTTTGTATTGGGAAAGTCATGCCCGGTGATCTTTTGTACTGGGAAAGTCATGCCCGGTGAACTTTTGTATTGGGAAAGTCATGCCCGGTGAACTTTTGTATTGGGAAAGTCATGCCCGGTGAACTTTTGTACTGGGAAAGTCATGCCCGGTGAACTTTTGTATTGGGAAAGTCATGCCCGGTGAACTTTTGTATTGGGAAAGTCATGCCCGGTGAACATTTGTACTGGGAAAGCCATGCCCGGTCAACTTTTTTATTGGGAAAGTCATGCCCGGTGATCTTTTGTACTGGGAAAGTCATGCCCGGTGAACTTTTGTATTGGGAAAGTCATGCCCGGTGAACTTTTGTATTGGGAAAGTCATGCCCGGTCAACTTTTGTATTGGGAAAGTCATGCCCGGTGATCTTTTGTACTGGGAAAGTCATGCCCGGTGAACTTTTGTATGGGAAAAGTCATGCCCGGTGAACTTTTGTGTTGGGAAAGTCATGCCCGGTGAACTTTTGTATTGGGAAAGTCATGCCCGGTCAACTTTTGTATTGGGAAAGTCATGCCCGGTGATCTTTTGTACTGGGAAAGTCATGCCCGGTGAACTTTTGTATTGGGAAAGTCATGCCCGGTGAACTTTTGTATTGGGAAAGTCATGCCCGGTGATCTTTTGTACTGGGAAAGTCATGCCCGGTGAACTTTTGTATGGGAAAAGTCATGCCCGGTGAACTTTTGTATGGGAAAAGTCATGCCCGGTGAACTTTTGTATTGGGAAAGTCATGCCCGCTGAACTTTTGTATTGGGAAAGTCATGCCCGGTGAACTTTTGTATTGGGAAAGTCATGCCCGGTGAACTTTTGTACTGGGAAAGTCATGCCCGGTGAACTTTTGTACTGGGAAAGTCATGCCCGGTCAACTTTTGTATTGGGAAAGTCATGCCCGGTGATCTTTTGTACTGGGAAAGTCATGCCCGGTGAACTTTTGTACTGGGAAAGTCATGCCCGGTGAACTTTTGTATTGGGAAAGTCATGCCCGGTCAACTTTCGTATTGGGAAAGTCATGCCCGGTGAACTTTTGTATTGGGAAAGTCATGCCCGGTGAACTTTTGTATTGGGAAAGTCATGCCCGGTGAACTTTTGTATTGGGAAAGTCATGCCCGGTGAACTTTTGTATTGGGAAAGTCATGCCCGGTGAACTTTTGTATTGGGAAAGTCATGCCCGGTGATCTTTTGTACTGGGAAAGTCATGCCCGGTCAACTTTTGTATTGGGAAAGTCATGCCCGGTGAACTTTTGTATGGGAAAAGTCATGCCCGGTGAACTTTTGTATTGGGAAAGTCATGCCCGGTGATCTTTTGTACTGGGAAAGTCATGCCCGGTCAAATTTCGTATTAGGAAAGTCATGCCCGGTGAACTTTTGTATGGGAAAAGTCATGCCCGGTGAACTTTTGTATTGGGAAAGTCATGCCCGGTCAACTTTTGTATTGGGAAAGTCATGCCCGGTGATCTTTTGTATTGGGAAAGTCATGCCCGGTGAACTTTTGTATTGGGAAAGTCATGCCCGGTCAACTTTTGTATTGGAAAAGTCATGCCCGGTGAACTTTTGTATTGGGAAAGTCATGCCCGGTGAACTTTTGTATTGGGAAAGTCATGCCCGGTGATCTTTTGTACTGGGAAAGTCATGCCCGGTGAACTTTTGTATTGGGAAAGTCATGCCCGGTGATCTTTTGTACTGGGAAAGTCATGCCCGGTGAACTTTTGTATTGGGAAAGTCATGCCCGGTCAACTTTTGTATTGGCAAAGTCATGCCCGGTGAACTTTTGTATTGGGAAAGTCATGCCCGGTGATCTTTTGTACTGGGAAAGTCATGCCCGGTGAACTTTTGTGTTGGGAAAGTCATGCCCGGTGAACTTTTGTATTGGGAAAGTCATGCCCGGTGAACTTTTGTACTGGGAAAGTCATGCCCGGTGAACTTTTGTATTGGGAAAGTCATGCCCGGTGAACTTTTGTATTGGGAAAGTCATGCCCGGTGAACATTTGTACTGGGAAAGTCATGCCCGGTCAACTTTTGTATTGGGAAAGTCATGCCCGGTGATCTTTTGTACTGGGAAAGTCATGCCCGGTGAACTTTTGTATTGGGAAAGTCATGCCCGGTGAACTTTTGTATTGGGAAAGTCATGCCCGTGAACTTTTGTATTGGGAAAGTCATGCCCGGTGAACTTTTGTATTGGGAAAGTCATGCCCGGTGAACTTTTGTATGGGAAAAGTCATGCCCGGTGATCTTTTGTACTGGGAAAGTCATGCCCGGTGATCTTTTGTACTGGGAAAGTCATGCCCGGTCAACTTTTGTATTGGGAAAGTCATGTCCGGTGATCTTTTGTACTGGGAAAGTCATGCCCGGTGAACTTTTGTACTGGGAAAGTCATGCCCGGTGAACTTTTGTATTGGGAAAGTCATGCCCGGTGAACTTTTGTATTGGGAAAGTCATGCCCGGTGAACTTTTGTATTGGGAAAGTCATGCCCGGTGAACTTTAGTATTGGGAAAGTCATGCCCGGTGAACTTTTGTACTGGGAAAGTCATGCCCGGTGAACTTTTGTATTGGGAATGTCATGCCCGGTGAACTTTTGTATTGGGAAAGTCATGCCCGGTGAACTTTTGTATTGGGAAAGTCATGCCCGGTGAACTTGTGTATGGGAAAAGTCATGCCCGGTGAACTTTTGTATGGGAAAAGTCATGCCCGGTGAACTTTTGTATTGGGAAAGTCATGCCCGGTCAACTTTTGTATTGGGAAAATCATGCCCGGTGATCTTTTGTACTGGGAAAGTCATGCCCGGTCAACTTTTGTATTGGGAAAGTCATGCCCGGTGAACTTTTGTATGGGAAAAGTCATGCCCGGTCAACTTTTGTATTGGGAAAGTCATGCCCGGTCAACTTTTGTATGGGAAAAGTCATGCCCGGTGAACTTTTGTATTGGGAAAGTCATGCCCGGTCAACTTTTGTATTGGGAAAGTCATGCCCGGTCAACTTTTGTATTGGGAAAGTCATGCCCGGTCAACTTTTGTATTGGGAAAGTCATGCCCGGTGATCTTTTGTACTGGGAAAGTCATGCCCGGTGAACTTTTGTACTGGGAAAGTCATGCCCGTTGAACTTTTGTACTGGGAAAGTCATGTCCGGTCAACTTTTGTATTGGGAAAGTCATGCCCAGTGATCTTTTGTACTGGGAAAGTCATGCCCGGTGAACTTTTGTACTGGGAAAGTCATGCCCGGTGAACTTTTGTATTGGGAAAGTCATGCCCGGTGAACTTTTGTATTGGGAAAGTCATGCCCGGTCAACTTTTGTATTGGGAAAGTCATGCCCGGTGATCTTTTGTACTGGGAAAGTCATGCCCGGTCAACTTTTGTATTAGGAAAGTCATGCCCGGTGAACTTTTGTACTGGGAAAGTCATGCCCGGTGAACTTTTGTATTGGGAAAGTCATGCCCGGTCAACTTTTGTATTGGAAAAGTCATGCCCGGTGATCTTTTGTACTGGGAAAGTCATGCCCGGTGAACTTTTGTACTGGGAAAGTCATGCCCGATGAACTTTTGTATTGGGAAAGTCATGCCCGGTGATCTTTTGTACTGGGAAAGTCATGCCCGGTGAACTTTTGTATGGGAAAAGTCATGCCCGGTCAACTTTTGTATTGGGAAAGTCATGCCCGGTCAACTTTTGTATTGGGAAAGTCATGCCCGGTGAACTTTTGTACTGGCCCGGTGAACTTTTGTACTGTGAAAGTCATGCCCGGTGAACTTTTGTATTGGGAAAGTCATGCCCGGTGAACTTTTGTATTGGGAAAGTCATGCCCGGTGAACTTTTGTATTGGGAAATTCATGCCCGGTGAACTTTTGTATTGGGAAAGTCATGCCCGGTCAACTTTTGTATTGAGAAAGTCATGCCCGGTGAACTTTTGTACTGGGAAAGTCATGCCCGGTCAACTTTTGTACTGGGAAAGTCATGCCCGGTGAACTTTTGTACTGGGAAAGTCATGCCCGGTGAACTTTTGTACTGGGAAAGTCATGCCCGGTGAACTCTTGTATTGGGAAAGTCATGCCCGGTCAACTTTTGTACTGGGAAAGTCATGCCCGGTGAACTTTTGTACTGGGAAAGTCATGCCCGGTCAACTTTTGTATTGGGAAAGTCATGCCCGGTGATCTTTTGTACTGGGAAAGTCATGCCCGGTGAACTTTTGTACTGGGAAAGTCATGCCCGGTGAACTTTTGTATTGGGAAAGTCATGCCCGGTGAACTTTTGTATTGGGAAAGTCATGCCCGGTGAACTTTTGTATTGGGAAAGTCATGCCCGGTGAACTTTTGTATTGGGAAAGTCATGCCCGGTGAACTTTTGTATTGGGAAAGTCATGCCCGGTGAACTTTTGTATTGGGAAAGTCATGCCCGGTGAACATTTGTATTGGGAAAGTCATGCCCGGTGAACTTTTGTATTGGGAAAGTCATGCCCGGTGAACTTTTGTACTGGGAAAGTCATGCCCGGTGAACTTTTGTATTGGGAAAGTCATGCCCGGTGAACTTTTGTATTGGGAAAGTCATGCTCGGTGAACTTTTGTATGGGAAAAGTCATGCCCGGTGAACTTTTGTATGGGAAAAGTCATGCCCGGTGAACTTTTGTATTGGGAAAGTCATGCCCGGTCAACTTTTGTATTGGGAAAATCATGCCCGGTGATCTTTTGTACTGGGAAAGTCATGCCCGGTCAACTTTTGTATTGGGAAAGTCATGCCCGGTGAACTTTTGTATGGGAAAAGTCATGCCCGGTCAACTTTTGTATTGGGAAAGTCATGCCCGGTCAACTTTTGTATGGGAAAAGTCATGCCCGGTGAACTTTTGTATTGGGAAAGTCATGCCCGGTCAACTTTTGTATTGGGAAAGTCATGCCCGGTCAACTTTTGTATTGGGAAAGTCATGCCCGGTCAACTTTTGTATTGGGAAAGTCATGCCCGGTGAACTTTTGTATTGGGAAAGTCATGCCCGGTGAACTTTTGTATTGGGAAAGTCATGCCCGGTGAACTTTTGTATTTGGAAAGTCATGCCCGGTCAACTTTTGTATTGGGAAAGTCATGCCCGGTCAACTTTTGTATTGGGAAAGTCATGCCCGGTCAACTTTTGTATTGGGAAAGTCATGCCCGGTGAACTTTTGTATTGGGAAAGTCATGCCCGGTGAACTTTTGTATTTGGAAAGTCATGCCCGTTGAACTTTTGTACTGGGAAAGTCATGTCCGGTCAACTTTTGTATTGGGAAAGTCATGCCCAGTGATCTTTTGTACTGGGAAAGTCATGCCCGGTGAACTTTTGTACTGGGAAAGTCATGCCCGGTGAACTTTTGTATTGGGAAAGTCATGCCCGGTGAACTTTTGTATTGGGAAAGTCATGCCCGGTCAACTTTTGTATTGGGAAAGTCATGCCCGGTGATCTTTTGTACTGGGAAAGTCATGCCCGGTCAACTTTTGTATTAGGAAAGTCATGCCCGGTGAACTTTTGTACTGGGAAAGTCATGCCCGGTGAACTTTTGTATTGGGAAAGTCATGCCCGGTCAACTTTTGTATTGGAAAAGTCATGCCCGGTGATCTTTTGTACTGGGAAAGTCATGCCCGGTGAACTTTTGTACTGGGAAAGTCATGCCCGGTGAACTTTTGTATTGGGAAAGTCATGCCCGGTGATCTTTTGTACTGGGAAAGTCATGCCCGGTGAACTTTTGTATGGGAAAAGTCATGCCCGGTCAACTTTTGTATTGGGAAAGTCATGCCCGGTCAACTTTTGTATTGGGAAAGTCATGCCCGGTGAACTTTTGTATGGGAAAAGTCATGCCCGGTCAACTTTTGTATTGGGAAAGTCATGCCCGGTCAACTTTTGTATTGGGAAAGTCATGCCCGGTGAACTTTTGTACTGGCCCGGTGAACTTTTGTATTGGGAAAGTCATGCCCGGTGAACTTTTGTATTGGGAAAGTCATGCCCGGTCAACTTTTGTATTGGGAAAGTCATGCCCGGTGAACTTTTGTACTGGGAAAGTCATGCCCGGTCAACTTTTGTACTGGGAAAGTCATGCCCGGTGAACTTTTGTACTGGGAAAGTCATGCCCGGTGAACTTTTGTACTGGGAAAGTCATGCCCGGTGAACTCTTGTATTGGGAAAGTCATGCCCGGTCAACTTTTGTACTGGGAAAGTCATGCCCGGTGAACTTTTGTACTGGGAAAGTCATGCCCGGTCAACTTTTGTATTGGGAAAGTCATGCCCGGTGATCTTTTGTACTGGGAAAGTCATGCCCGGTGAACTTTTGTACTGGGAAAGTCATGCCCGGTGAACTTTTGTATTGGGAAAGTCATGCCCGGTGAACTTTTGTATTGGGAAAGTCATGCCCGGTGAACTTTTGTATTGGGAAAGTCATGCCCGGTGAACTTTTGTATTGGGAAAGTCATGCCCGGTGAACTTTTGTATTGGGAAAGTCATGCCCGGTGAACTTTTGTATTGGGAAAGTCATGCCCGGTGAACATTTGTATTGGGAAAGTCATGCCCGGTGAACTTTTGTATTGGGAAAGTCATGCCCGGTGAACTTTTGTATTGGGAAAGTCATGCCCGGTGATCTTTTGTACTGAGAAAGTCATGCCCGGTCAACTTTTGTATTCGGAAAGTCATGCCCGGTGATCTTTTGTATTGGGAAAGTCATGCCCGGTGAACTTTTGTATTGGGAAAGTCATGCCCGGTGAACTTTTGTATTGGGAAAGTCATGCCCGGTGAACTTTTGTATTGGGAAAGTCATGCCCGGTGAACTTTTGTATTGGGAAAGTCATGCCCGGTGAACTTTTGTATTGGGAAAGTCATGCCCGCTGAACTTTTGTATTGGGAAAGTCATGCCCGGTGAACATTTGTATTGGGAAAGTCATGCCCGGTGAACTTTTGTATTGGGAAAGTCATGCCCGGTGAACTTTTGTACTGGGAAAGTCATGCCCGGTGAACTTTTGTATTGGGAAAGTCATGCCCGGTGAACTTTTGTATTGGGAAAGTCATGCCCGGTGAACTTTTGTATTGGGAAAGTCATGCCCGGTGAACTTTTGTATGGGAAAAGTCATGCCCGGTGAACTTTTGTATGGGAAAAGTCATGCCCGGTGAACTTTTGTATTGGGAAAGTCATGCCCGGTCAACTTTTGTATTGGGAAAGTCATGCCCGGTGATCTTTTGTACTGGGAAAGTCATGCCCGGTCAACTTTTGTATTGGGAAAGTCATGCCCGGTGAACTTTTGTATGGGAAAATTCATGCCCGGTCAACTTTTGTACTGGGAAAGTCATGCCCGGTGATCTTTTGTACTGGGAAAGTCATGCCCGGTGAACTTTTGTATTGGGAAAGTCATGCCCGGTCAACTTTTGTATTGGGAAAGTCATGCCCGGTGATCTTTTGTACTGGGAAAGTCATGCCCGGTCAACTTTTGTATTGGGAAAGTCATGCCCGGTGAACTTTTGTATGGGAAAATTCATGCCCGGTCAACTTTTGTACTGGGAAAGTCATGCCCGGTGATCTTTTGTACTGGGAAAGTCATGCCCGGTCAACTTTTGTATTGGGAAAGTCATGCCCGGTGATCTTTTGTACTGGGAAAGTCATGCCCGGTCAACTTTTGTATTGGGAAAGTCATGCCCGGTCAACTTTTGTATTGGGAAAGTCATGCCCGGTGATCTTTTGTACTGGGAAAGTCATGCCCGGTGAACTTTTGTATGGGAAAAGTCATGCCCGGTGAACTTTTGTATGGGAAAAGTCATGCCCGGTGAACTTTTGTATTAGGAAAGTCATGCCCGGTGAACTTTTGTACTGGGAAAGTCATGCCCGGTGAACTTTTGTATTGGGAAAGTCATGCCCGGTCAACTTTTGTATTGGAAAAGTCATGCCCGGTGATCTTTTGTACTGGGAAAGTCATGCCCGGTGAACTTTTGTACTGGGAAAGTCATGCCCGGTGAACTTTTGTATTGGGAAAGTCATGCCCGGTGATCTTTTGTACTGGGAAAGTCATGCCCGGTGAACTTTTGTATGGGAAAAGTCATGCCCGGTCAACTTTTGTATTGGGAAAGTCATGCCCGGTCAACTTTTGTATTGGGAAAGTCATGCCCGGTGAACTTTTGTACTGGGAAAGTCATGCCCGGTGAACTTTTGTATTGGGAAAGTCATGCCCGGTGATCTTTTGTACTGGGAAAGTCATGCCCGGTGAACTTTTGTATTGGGAAAGTCATGCCCGGTGAACTTTTGTACTGGGAAAGTCATGCCCGGTGAACTTTTGTACTGGGAAAGTCATGCCCGGTCAACTTTTGTATTGGGAAAGTCATGCCCGGTGATCTTTTGTACTGGGAAAGTCATGCCCGGTGAACTTTTGTACTGGGAAAGTCATGCCCGGTGAACTTTTGTATTGGGAAAGTCATGCCCGGTGAACTTTTGTATTGGGAAAGTCATGCCCGGTGAACTTTTGTATTGGGAAAGTCATGCCCGGTGAACTTTTGTATTGGGAAAGTCATGCCCGGTGAACTTTTGTATTGGGAAAGTCATGCCCGGTGAACTTTTGTATTGGGAAAGTCATGCCCGGTGAACTTTTGAATTGGGAAAGTCATGACCGGTGAACTTTTGTATTGGGAAAGTCGTGCCCGGTGATCTTTTGTATGGGAAAAGTCATGCCCGGTGAACTTTTGTATGGGAAAAGTCATGCCCGGTGAACTTTTGTATGGGAAAAGTCATGCCCGGTGAACTTTTGTATTAGGAAAGTCATGCCCGGTGAACTTTTGTACTGGGAAAGTCATGCCCGGTGAACTTTTGTATTGGGAAAGTCATGCCCGGTCAACTTTTGTATTGGGAAAGTCATGCCCGGTGATCTTTTGTACTGGGAAAGTCATGCCCGGTGAACTTTTGTACTGGGAAAGTCATGCCCGGTGAACTTTTGTATTGGGAAAGTCATGCCCGGTGATCTTTTGTACTGGGAAAGTCATGCCCGGTGAACTTTTGTATGGGAAAAGTCATGCCCGGTCAACTTTTGTATTGGGAAAGTCATGCCCGGTCAACTTTTGTATTGGGAAAGTCATGCCCGGTGAACTTTTGTATTGGGAAAGTCATGCCCAGTGAACTTTTGTATTGGGAAAGTCATGCCCGGTGAACTTTTGTATGGGAAAAGTCATGACCGCTGAACTTTTGTATGGGAAAAGTCATGCCCGGTGAACTTTTGTATTGGGAAAGTCATGCCCGGTGAACTTTTGTACTGTGAAAGTCATGCCCGGTGAACTTTTGTATTGGGAAAGTCATGCCCGGTGAACTTTTGTATTGGGAAAGTCATGCCCGGTGAACTTTTGTATTGGGAAAGTCATGCCCGGTGAACTTTTGTATTGGGAAAGTCATGCCCGGTCAACTTTTGTATTGGGAAAGTCATGCCCGGTGAACTTTTGTACTGGGAAAGTCATGCCCGGTGAACTTTTGTACTGGGAAAGTCATGCCCGGTGAACTTTTGTATTGGGAAAGTCATGCCCGGTGAACTTTTGTACTGGGAAAGTCATGCCCGGTGAACTTTTGTACTGGGAAAGTCATGCCCGGTCAACTTTTGTATTGGGAAAGTCATGCCCGGTGACCTTTTGTACTGGGAAAGTCATGCCCGGTGAACTTTTGTATTGGGAAAGTCATGCCCGGTGAACTTTTGTATTGGGAAAGTCATGCCCGGTGAACTTTTGTATTGGGAAAGTCATGCCCGGTGAACTTTTGTATTGGGAAAGTCATGCCCGATGAACTTTTGTATTGGGAAAGTCATGCCCGGTGAACTTTTGTATTGGGAAAGTCATGCCCGGTGAACTTTTGTATTGGGAAAGTCATGCCCTGTGAACTTTTGTATTGGGAAAGTCATGCCCGGTGATCTTTTGTACTGGGAAAGTCATGCCCGGTCAACTTTTGTATTGGGAAAGTCATGCCCGGTGATCTTTTGTATTGGGAAAGTCATGCCCGGTGAACTTTTGTATTGGGAAAGTCATGCCCGGTGAACTTTTGTATTGGGAAAGTCATGCCCGGTGAACTTTTGTATTGGGAAAGTCATGCCCGGTGAACTTTTGTATTGGGAAAGTCATGCCCGGTGAACTTTTGTATTGGGAAAGTCATGCCCGGTGAACTTTTGTATTGGGAAAGTCATGCCCGGTGAACATTTGTATTGGGAAAGTCATGCCCGGTGAACTTTTGTATTGGGAAAGTCATGCCCGGTGAACTTTTGTACTGGGAAAGTCATGCCCGGTGAACTTTTGTATTGGGAAAGTCATGCCCGGTGAACTTTTGTATTGGGAAAGTCATGCCCGGTGAACTTTTGTATTGGGAAAGTCATGCCCGGTGAACTTTTGTATGGGAAAAGTCATGCCCGGTGAACTTTTGTATGGGAAAAGTCATGCCCGGTGAACTTTTGTATTGGGAAAGTCATGCCCGGTCAACTTTTGTATTGGGAAAGTCATGCCCGGTGATCTTCTGTACTGGGAAAGTCATGCCCGGTCAACTTTTGTATTGGGAAAGTCATGCCCGGTGAACTTTTGTATTGGGAACGTCATGCCCGGTGAACTTTTGTACTGTGAAAGTCATGCCCGGTGAACTTTTGTATTGGGAAAGTCATGCCCGGTGAACTTTTGTATTGGGAAAGTCATGCCCGGTGAACTTTTGTATTGGGAAAGTCATGCCCGGTGAACTTTTGTATTGGGAAAGTCATGCCCGATCAACTTTTGTATTGGGAAAGTCATGCCCGATGAACTTTTGTACTGGGAAAGTCATGCCCGGTGAACTTTTGTACTGGGAAAGTCATGCCCGGTGAACTTTTGTATTGGGAAAGTCATGCCCGGTGAACTTTTGTACTGGGAAAGTCATGCCCGGTGAACTTTTGTACTGGGAAAGTCATGCCCGGTCAACTTTTGTATTGGGAAAGTCATGCCCGGTGATCTTTTGTACTGGGAAAGTCATGCCCGGTGAACTTTTGTACTGGGAAAGTCATGCCCGGTGAACTTTTGTACTGGGAAAGTCATGCCCGGTGAACTTTTGTATTGGGAAAGTCATGCCCGGTGAACTTTTGTACTGGGAAAGTCATGCCCGGTGAACTTTTGTACTGGGAAAGTCATGCCCGGTCAACTTTTGTATTGGGAAAGTCATGCCCGGTGATCTTTTGTACTGGGAAAGTCATGCTCGGTGAACTTTTGTACTGGGAAAGTCATGCCCGGTGAACTTTTGTATTGGGAAAGTCATGCCCGGTGAACTTTTGTATTGGGAAAGTCATGCCCGGTGAACTTTTGTATTGGGAAAGTCATGCCCCGTGAACTTTTGTATTGGGAAAGTCATGCCCGGTGAACTTTTGTATTGGGAAAGTCATGCCCGGTGAACTTTTGTATTGGGAAAGTCATGCCCGGTGAACTTTTGTATTGGGAAAGTCATGCCCGGTGAACTTTTGTATTGGGAAAGTCATGCCCGGTGATCTTTTGTACTAGGAAAGTCATGCCCGGTCAACTTTTGTATTGGGAAAGTCATGCCCGGTGATCTTTTGTATTGGGAAAGTCATGCCCGGTGAACTTTTGTATTGGGAAAGTCATGCCCGGTATTGGGAAAGTCATGCCCGGTGAACTTTTGTATTGGGAAAGTCATGCCCGGTGAACTTTTGTATTGGGAAAGTCATGCCCGGTGAACTTTTGTATTGGGAAAGTCATGCCCGGTGAACTTTTGTATTGGGAAAGTCATGCCCGGTGAACTTTTGTATTGGGAAAGTCATGCCCGGTGAACTTTTGTATGGGAAAAGTCATGCCTGGTGAACTTTTGTATTGGAAAAGTCATGCCCGGTGAACTTTTGTAATGGGAAAGTCATGCCCGGTGAACTTTTGTACTGCGAAAGTCATGCCCGGTGAACTTTTGTATTGGGAAAGTCATGCCCGGTGAACTTTTGTATTGGGAAAGTCATGCCCGGTGAACTTTTGTATTGGAAAAGTCATGCCCGGTGAACTTTTGTATTGGGAAAGTCATGCCCGGTGAACATTTGTATTGGGAAAGTCATGCCCGGTGAACTTTTGTATTGGGAAAATCATGCCCGGTGAACTTTTGTACTGGGAAAGTCATGCCCGGTGAACTTTTGTATTGGGAAAGTCATGCCCGGTGAACTTTTGTATTGGGAAAGTCATGCCCGGTCAACTTTTGTATTGGGAAAGTCATGCCCGGTCAACTTTTGTATGGGAAAAGTCATGCCCGGTGAACTTTTGTATGGGAAAAGTCATGCCCGGTGAACTTTTGTATTGGGAAAGTCATGCCCAGTCAACTTTTGTATTGGGAAAGTCATGCCCGGTGATCTTTTGTACTGGGAAAGTCATGCCCGGTCAACTTTTGTATTGGGAAAGTCATGCCCGGTGAACTTTTGTATGGGAAAAGTCATGCCCGGTCAACTTTTGTACTGGGAAAGTCATGCCCGGTGATCTTTTGTACTGGGAAAGTCATGCCCGGTCAACTTTTGTATTGGGAAAGTCATGCCCGGTGATCTTTTGTACTGGGAAAGTCATGCCCGGTCAACTTTTGTATTGGGAAAGTCATGCCCGGTGAACTTTTGTATTGGGAAAGTCATGCCCGGTGATCTTTTGTACTGGGAAAGTCATGCCCGGTGAACTTTTGTATGGGAAAAGTCATGCCCGGTGAACTTTTGTATGGGAAAAGACATGCCCGGTGAACTTTTGTATTAGGAAAGTCATGCCCGGTGAACTTTTGTACTGGGAAAGTCATGCCCGGTGAACTTTTGTATTGGGAAAGTCATGCCCGGTCAACTTTTGTATTGGAAAAGTCATGCCCGGTGATCTTTTGTACTGGGAAAGTCATGCCCGGTGAACTTTTGTACTGGGAAAGTCATGCCCGGTGAACTTTTGTATTGGGAAAGTCATGCCCGGTGATCTTTTGTACTGGGATAGTCATGCCCGGTGAACTTTTGTATGGGAAAAGTCATGCCCGGTCCACTTTTGTATTGGGAAAGTTATGCCCGGTCAACTTTTGTATTGGGAAAGTCATGCCCGGTGAACTTTTGTACTGGGAAAGTCATGCCCGGTGAACTTTTGTATTGGGAAAGTCATGCCCGGTGAACTTTTGTATGGGAAAAGTCATGCCCGGTGAACTTTTGTATGGGAAAAGTCATGCCCGGTGAACTTTTGTATTGGCAAAGTCAAGCCCGGTGAACTTTTGTACTGTGAAAGTCATGCCCGGTGAACTTTTGTATTGGGAAAGTCATGCCCGGTGAACTTTTGTATTGGGAAAGTCATGCCCGGTGAACTTTTGTATTGGGAAAGTCATGCCCGGTGAACTTTTGTATTGGGAAAGTCATGCCCGGTGAACTTTTGTATTGGGAAAGTCATGCCCGGTGAACTTTTGTACTGGGAAAGTCATGCCCGGTGAACTTTTGTACTGGGAAAGTCATGCCCGGTGAACTTTTTTATTGGGAAAGTCATGCCCGGTGAACTTTTGTACTGGGAAAGTCATGCCCGGTGAACTTTTGTACTGGGAAAGTCATGCCCGGTCAACTTTTGTATTGGGAAAGTCATGCCCGGTGATCTTTTGTACTGGGAAAGTCATGCCCGGTGAACTTTTGTACTGGGAAAGTCATGCCCGGTGAACTTTTGTATTGGGAAAGTCATGCCCGGTGAACTTTTGTATTGGGAAAGTCATGCCCGGTGAACTTTTGTATTGGGAAAGACATGCCCGGTGAACTTTTGTATTGGGAAAGTCATGCCCGGTAAACTTTTGTATTGGGAAAGTCATGCCCGGTGAACTTTTGTATTGGGAAAGTCATGCCCGGTGAACTTTTGTATTGGGAAAGTCATGCCCGGTGAACTTTTGTATTGGGAAAGTCATGCCCGGTGATCTTTTGTACTGGGAAAGTCATGCCCGGTCAACTTTTGTATTGGGAAAGTCATGCCCGGTGATCTTTTGTATTGGGAAAGTCATGCCCGGTGAACTTTTGTATTGGGAAAGTCATGCCCGGTGAACTTTTGTATTGGGAAAGTCATGCCCGGTGAACTTTTGTATTGGGAAAGTCATGCCCGGTGAACTTTTGTATTGGGAAAGTCATGCCCGGTGAACTTTTGTATTGGGAAAGTCATGCCCGGTGAACTTTTGTATTGGGAAAGTCATGCCCGGTGAACATTTGTATTGGGAAAGTCATGCCCGGTGGACTTTTGTATTGGGAAAGTCATGCCCGGTGAACTTTTGTACTGGGAAAGTCATGCCCGGTGAACTTTTGTATTGGGAAAGTCATGCCCGGTGAACTTTTGTATTGGGAAAGTCATGCCCGGTGAACTTTTGTATTGGGAAAGTCATGCCCGGTGAACTTTTGTATGGGAAAAGTCATGCCCGGTGAACTTTTGTATGGGAAAAGTCATGCCCGGTGAACTTTTGTATTGGGAAAGTCATGCCCGGTCAACTTTTGTATTGGGAAAGTCATGCCCGGTGATCTTTTGTACTGGGAAAGTCATGCCCGGTCAACTTTTGTATTGGGAAAGTCATGCCCGGTGAACTTTTGTATGGGAAAAGTCATGCCCGGTCAACTTTTGTACTGGGAAAGTCATGCCCGGTGATCTTTTGTACTGGGAAAGTCATGCCCGGTCAACTTTTGTATTGGGAAAGTCATGCCCGGTGATCTTTTGTACTGGGAAAGTCATGCCCGGTCAACTTTTGTATTGGGAAAGTCATGCCCGGTGATCTTTTGTACTGGGAAAGTCATGCCCGGTCAACTTTTGTATTGGGAAAGTCATGCCCGGTGAACTTTTGTATGGGAAAAGTCATGCCCGGTCAACTTTTGTACTGGGAAAGTCATGCCCGGTGAACTTTTGTACTGGGAAAGTCATGCCCGGTGAACTTTTGTATTGGGAAAGTCATGCCCGGTGAACTTTTGTATTGGAAAAGTCATGCCCGGTGAACTTTTGTATTGGGAAAGTCATGCCCGGTGAACTTTTGTATTGGGAAAGTCATGCCCGGTAAACTTTTGTATTGGGAAAGTCATGCCCGGTGAACTTTTGTATTGGGAAAGTCATGCCCGGTGAACTTTTGTATTGGGAAAGTCATGCCCGGTGAACTTTTGTATTGGGAAAGTCATGCCCGGTGATCTTTTGTACTGGGAAAGTCATGCCCGGTCAACTTTTGTATTGGGAAAGTCATGCCCGGTGATCTTTTGTATTGGGAAAGTCATGCCCGGTGAACTTTTGTATTGGGAAAGTCATGCCCGGTGAACTTTTGTATTGGGAAAGTCATGCCCGGTGAACTTTTGTATTGGGAAAGTCATGCCCGGTGAACTTTTGTATTGGGAAAGTCATGCCCGGTGAACTTTTGTATTGGGAAAGTCATGCCCGGTGAACTTTTGTATTGGGAAAGTCATGCCCGGTGAACATTTGTATTGGGAAAGTCATGCCCGGTGAACTTTTGTATTGGGAAAGTCATGCCCGGTGAACTTTTGTACTGGGAAAGTCATGCCCGGTGAACTTTTGTATTGGGAAAGTCATGCCCGGTGAACTTTTGTATTGGGAAAGTCATGCCCGGTGAACTTTTGTATTGGGAAAGTCATGCCCGGTGAACTTTTGTATGGGAAAAGTCATGCCCGGTGAACTTTTGTATGGGAAAAGTCATGCCCGGTGAACTTTTGTATTGGGAAAGTCATGCCCGGTCAACTTTTGTATTGGGAAAGTCATGCCCGGTGATCTTTTGTACTGGGAAAGTCATGCCCGGTCAACTTTTGTATTGGGAAAGTCATGCCCGGTGAACTTTTGTATTGGGAAAGTCATGCCCGGTGATCTTTTGTACTGGGAAAGTCATGCCCGGTGAACTTTTGTATGGGAAAAGTCATGCCCGGTGAACTTTTGTATGGGAAAAGTCATGTCCGGTGAACTTTTGTATTGGGAAAGACATGCCCGGTGAACTTTTGTATTGGGAAAGTCATGCCCGGTGAACTTTTGTACTGGGAAAGTCATGCCCGGTGAACTTTTGTACTGGGAAAGTCATGCCCGGTGAACTTTTTTATTGGGAAAGTCATGCCCGGTGAACTTTTGTACTGGGAAAGTCATGCCCGGTGAACTTTTGTACTGGGAAAGTCATGCCCGGTCAACTTTTGTATTGGGAAAGTCATGCCCGGTGATCTTTTGTACTGGGAAAGTCATGCCCGGTGAACTTTTGTACTGGGAAAGTCATGCCCGGTGAACTTTTGTATTGGGAAAGTCATGCCCGGTGAACTTTTGTATTGGGAAAGTCATGCCCGGTGAACTTTTGTATTGGGAAAGACATGCCCGGTGAACTTTTGTATTGGGAAAGTCATGCCCGGTAAACTTTTGTATTGGGAAAGTCATGCCCGGTGAACTTTTGTATTGGGAAAGTCATGCCCGGTGAACTTTTGTATTGGGAAAGTCATGCCCGGTGAACTTTTGTATTGGGAAAGTCATGCCCGGTGATCTTTTGTACTGGGAAAGTCATGCCCGGTCAACTTTTGTATTGGGAAAGTCATGCCCGGTGATCTTTTGTATTGGGAAAGTCATGCCCGGTGAACTTTTGTATTGGGAAAGTCATGCCCGGTGAACTTTTGTATTGGGAAAGTCATGCCCGGTGAACTTTTGTATTGGGAAAGTCATGCCCGGTGAACTTTTGTATTGGGAAAGTCATGCCCGGTGAACTTTTGTATTGGGAAAGTCATGCCCGGTGAACTTTTGTATTGGGAAAGTCATGCCCGGTGAACATTTGTATTGGGAAAGTCATGCCCGGTGGACTTTTGTATTGGGAAAGTCATGCCCGGTGAACTTTTGTACTGGGAAAGTCATGCCCGGTGAACTTTTGTATTGGGAAAGTCATGCCCGGTGAACTTTTGTATTGGGAAAGTCATGCCCGGTGAACTTTTGTATTGGGAAAGTCATGCCCGGTGAACTTTTGTATGGGAAAAGTCATGCCCGGTGAACTTTTGTATGGGAAAAGTCATGCCCGGTGAACTTTTGTATTGGGAAAGTCATGCCCGGTCAACTTTTGTATTGGGAAAGTCATGCCCGGTGATCTTTTGTACTGGGAAAGTCATGCCCGGTCAACTTTTGTATTGGGAAAGTCATGCCCGGTGAACTTTTGTATGGGAAAAGTCATGCCCGGTCAACTTTTGTACTGGGAAAGTCATGCCCGGTGATCTTTTGTACTGGGAAAGTCATGCCCGGTCAACTTTTGTATTGGGAAAGTCATGCCCGGTGATCTTTTGTACTGGGAAAGTCATGCCCGGTCAACTTTTGTATTGGGAAAGTCATGCCCGGTGATCTTTTGTACTGGGAAAGTCATGCCCGGTCAACTTTTGTATTGGGAAAGTCATGCCCGGTGAACTTTTGTATGGGAAAAGTCATGCCCGGTCAACTTTTGTACTGGGAAAGTCATGCCCGGTGAACTTTTGTACTGGGAAAGTCATGCCCGGTGAACTTTTGTATTGGGAAAGTCATGCCCGGTGAACTTTTGTATTGGAAAAGTCATGCCCGGTGAACTTTTGTATTGGGAAAGTCATGCCCGGTGAACTTTTGTATTGGGAAAGTCATGCCCGGTAAACTTTTGTATTGGGAAAGTCATGCCCGGTGAACTTTTGTATTGGGAAAGTCATGCCCGGTGAACTTTTGTATTGGGAAAGTCATGCCCGGTGAACTTTTGTATTGGGAAAGTCATGCCCGGTGATCTTTTGTACTGGGAAAGTCATGCCCGGTCAACTTTTGTATTGGGAAAGTCATGCCCGGTGATCTTTTGTATTGGGAAAGTCATGCCCGGTGAACTTTTGTATTGGGAAAGTCATGCCCGGTGAACTTTTGTATTGGGAAAGTCATGCCCGGTGAACTTTTGTATTGGGAAAGTCATGCCCGGTGAACTTTTGTATTGGGAAAGTCATGCCCGGTGAACTTTTGTATTGGGAAAGTCATGCCCGGTGAACTTTTGTATTGGGAAAGTCATGCCCGGTGAACATTTGTATTGGGAAAGTCATGCCCGGTGAACTTTTGTATTGGGAAAGTCATGCCCGGTGAACTTTTGTACTGGGAAAGTCATGCCCGGTGAACTTTTGTATTGGGAAAGTCATGCCCGGTGAACTTTTGTATTGGGAAAGTCATGCCCGGTGAACTTTTGTATTGGGAAAGTCATGCCCGGTGAACTTTTGTATGGGAAAAGTCATGCCCGGTGAACTTTTGTATGGGAAAAGTCATGCCCGGTGAACTTTTGTATTGGGAAAGTCATGCCCGGTCAACTTTTGTATTGGGAAAGTCATGCCCGGTGATCTTTTGTACTGGGAAAGTCATGCCCGGTCAACTTTTGTATTGGGAAAGTCATGCCCGGTGAACTTTTGTATGGGAAAAGTCATGCCCGGTCAACTTTTGTACTGGGAAAGTCATGCCCGGTGATCTTTTGTACTGGGAAAGTCATGCCCGGTCAACTTTTGTATTGGGAAAGTCATGCCCGGTGATCTTTTGTACTGGGAAAGTCATGCCCGGTCAACTTTTGTATTGGGAAAGTCATGCCCGGTGAACTTTTGTATTGGGAAAGTCATGCCCGGTGATCTTTTGTACTGGGAAAGTCATGCCCGGTGAACTTTTGTATGGGAAAAGTCATGCCCGGTGAACTTTTGTATGGGAAAAGTCATGCCCGGTGAACTTTTGTATTGGGAAAGTCATGCCCGGTGAACTTTTGTATTGGGAAAGTCATGCCCGGTGAACTTTTGTACTGGGAAAGTCATGCCCGGTGAACTTTTGTATTGGGAAAGTCATGCCCGGTGAACTTTTGTATTGGGAAAGTCATGCCCGGTGAACTTTTGTATTGGGAAAGTCATGCCCGGTGAACTTTTGTATTGGGAAAGTCATGCCCGGTGAACTTTTGTATGGGAAAAGTCATGCCCGGTGAACTTTTGTATTGGGAAAGTCATGCCCGGTGAACTTTTGTATTGGGAAAGTCATGCCCGGTGAACATTTGTACTGGGAAAGTCATGCCCGGTGATCTTTTGTACTGGGAAAGTCATGCCCGGTCAACTTTTGTATTGGGAAAGTCATGCCCGGTGAACTTTTGTACTGGGAAAGTCATGCCCGGTGAACTTTTGTACTGGGAAAGTCATGCCCGGTGAACTTTTGTATTGGGAAAGTCATGCCCGGTGAACTTTTGTATTGGGAAAGTCATGCCCGGTGAACTTTTGTATTGGGAAAGTCATGCCCGGTGAACTTTTGTATTGGGAAAGTCATGCCCGGTGAACTTTTGTATTGGCAAAGTCATGCCCGGTGAACTTTTGTATTGGGAAAGTCATGCCCGGTGAACTTTTGTATGGGAAAAGTCATGCCCGGTGAACTTTTGTATTGGGAAGGTCATGCCCGGTGAACTTTTGTATTGGGAAAGTCATGCCCGGTGAACATTTGTACTGGGAAAGTCATGCCCGGTGATCTTTTGTACTGGGAAAGTCATGCCCGGTGAACTTTTGTACTGGGAAAGTCATGCCCGGTGAACTTTTGTATTGGGAAAGTCATGCCCGGTGAACTTTTGTACTGGGGAAGTCATGCCCGGTGAACTTTTGTACTGGGAAAGTCATGCCCGGTCAACTTTTGTATTGGGAAAGTCATGCCCGGTGATCTTTTGTACTGGGAAAGTCATGCCCGGTGAACTTTTGTACTGGGAAAGTCATGCCCGGTGAAGTTTTGTATTGGGAAAGTCATGCCCGGTGAACTTTTGTATTGGGAAAGTCATGCCCGGTGAACTTTTGTATTGGGAAAGTCATGCCCGGTCAACTTTTGTATTGGGAAAGTCATGCCCGGTGATCTTTTGTACTGGGAAAGTCATGCCCGGTCAACTTTTGTATTGGGAAAGTCATGCCCGGTGAACTTTTGTATTGGGAAAGTCATGCCCGGTGATCTTTTGTACTGGGAAAGTCTTGCCCGGTGAACTTTTGTATGGGAAAAGTCATGCCCGGTGAACTTTTGTATGGGAAAAGTCATGCCCGGTGAACTTTTGTATTGGGAAAGTCATGCCCGGTGAACTTTTGTATTGGGAAAGTCATGCCCGGTGAACTTTTGTACTGGGAAAGTCATGCCCGGTGAACTTTTGTATTGGGAAAGTCATGCCCGGTGAACTTTTGTATTGGGAAAGTCATGCCCGGTGAACTTTTGTATTGGGAAAGTCATGCCCGGTGAACTTTTGTATTGGGAAAGTCATGCCCGGTGAACTTTTGTATGGGAAAAGTCATGCCCGGTGAACTTTTGTATTGGGAAAGTCATGCCCGGTGAACTTTTGTATTGGGAAAGTCATGCCCGGTGAACATTTGTACTGGGAAAGTCATGCCCGGTGATCTTTTGTACTGGGAAAGTCATGCCCGGTCAACTTTTGTATTGGGAAAGTCATGCCCGGTGAACTTTTGTACTGGGAAAGTCATGCCCGGTGAACTTTTGTACTGGGAAAGTCATGCCCGGTGAACTTTTGTATTGGGAAAGTCATGCCCGGTGAACTTTTGTATTGGGAAAGTCATGCCCGGTGAACTTTTGTATTGGGAAAGTCATGCCCGGTGAACTTTTGTATTGGGAAAGTCATGCCCGGTGAACTTTTGTATTGGGAAAGTCATGCCCGGTGAACTTTTGTATTGGGAAAGTCATGCCCGGTGAACTTTTGTATTGGGAAAGTCATGCCCGGTGAACTTTTGTATTGGGAAAGTCATGCCCGGTGATCTTTTGTACTGGGAAAGTCATGCCCGGTCAACTTTTGTATTGGGAAAGTCATGCCCGGTGATCTTTTGTATTGGGAAAGTCATGCCCGGTGAACTTTTGTATTGGGAAAGTCATGCCCGGTGAACTTTTGTATTGGGAAAGTCATGCCCGGTGAACTTTTGTATTGGGAAAGTCATGCCCGGTGAACTTTTGTATTGGGAAAGTCATGCCCGGTGAACTTTTGTATTGGGAAAGTCATGCCCGGTGAACTTTTGTATTGGGAAAGTCATGCCCGGTGAACTTTTGTATTGGGAAAGTCATGCCCGGTGAACATTTGTATTGGGAAAGTCATGCCCGGTGAACTTTTGTATTGGGAAAGTCATGCCCGGTGAACTTTTTTACTGGGAAAGTCATGCCCGGTGAACTTTTGTATTGGGAAAGTCATGCCCGGTGAACTTTTGTATTGGGAAAGTCATGCCCGGTGAACTTTTGTATTGGGAAAGTCATGCCCGGTGAACTTTTGTATGGGAAAAGTCATGCCCGGTGAACTTTTGTATGGGAAAAGTCATGCCCGGTGAACTTTTGTATTGGGAAAGTCATGCCCGGTCAACTTTTGTATTGGGAAAGTCATGCCCGGTGATCTTTTGTACTGGGAAAGTCATGCCCGGTCAACTTTTGTATTGGGAAAGTCATGCCCGGTGAACTTTTGTATGGGAAAAGTCATGCCCGGTCAACTTTTGTACTGGGAAAGTCATGCCCGGTGATCTTTTGTACTGGGAAAGTCATGCCCGGTCAACTTTTGTATTGGGAAAGTCATGCCCGGTGATCTTTTGTACTGGGAAAGTCATGCCCGGTCAACTTTTGTATTGGGAAAGTCATGCCCGGTGAACTTTTGTATTGGGAAAGTCATGCCCGGTGATCTTTTGTACTGGGAAAGTCATGCCCGGTGAACTTTTGTATGGGAAAAGTCATGCCCGGTGAACTTTTGTATGGGAAAAGTCATGCCCGGTGAACTTTTGTA
Organism: Musca autumnalis; assembly: GCF_047663935.1. Classification (NCBI taxonomy): domain Eukaryota; kingdom Metazoa; phylum Arthropoda; class Insecta; order Diptera; family Muscidae; genus Musca; species Musca autumnalis. Next base: position 130,266 of record NW_027412044.1, read on the forward strand.
TTGGGAAAGTCATGCCCGGTGAACTTTTGTATTGGGAAAGTCATGCCCGGTGAACTTTTGTACTGGGAAAGTCATGCTCGGTGAACTTTTGTATTGGGAAAGTCATGCCCGGTGAACTTTTGTATTGGGAAAGTCATGCCCGGTAAACTTTTGTATTGGGAAAGTCATGCCCGGTGAACTTTTGTATTGGGAAAGTCATGCCCGGTGAACTTTTGTATGGGAAAAGTCATGCCCGGTGAACTTTTGTATTGGGAAAGTCATGCCCGGTGAACTTTTGTATTGGGAAAGTCATGCCCGGTGAACATTTGTACTGGGAAAGTCATGCCCGGTGATCTTTTGTACTGGGAAAGTCATGCCCGGTCAACTTTTGTATTGGGAAAGTCATGCCCGGTGATCTTTTGTACTGGGAAAGTCATGCCCGGTGAACTTTTGTACTGGGAAAGTCATGCCCGGTGAACTTTTGTATTGGGAAAGTCATGCCCGGTGAACTTTTGTATTGGGAAAGTCATGCCCGGTGAACTTTTGTATTGGGAAAGTCATGCCCGGTGAACTTTTGTATTGGGAAAGTCATGCCCGGTGAACTTTTGTATTGGGAAAGTCATGCCCGGTGAACTTTTGTATTGGGAAAGTCATGCCCGGTGAACTTTTGTATGGGAAAAGTCATGCCCGGTGAACTTTTGTATTGGGAAAGTCATGCCCGGTGAACTTTTGTATTGGGAAAGTCATGCCCGGTGAACATTTGTGCTGGGAAAGTCATGCCCGGTGATCTTTTGTACTGGGAAAGTCATGCCCGGTGAACTTTTGTACTGGGAAAGTCATGCCCGGTGAACTTTTGTATTGGGAAAGTCATGCCCGGTGAACTTTTGTATTGGGAAAGTCATGCCCGGTGAACTTTTGTATTGGGAAAGTCATGCCCGGTGAACTTTTGTATTGGGAAAGTCATGCCCGGTGAACTTTTGTATTGGGAAAGTCATGCCCGGTCAACTTTTGTATTGGGAAAGTCATGCCCGGTGAACTTTTGTACTGGGAAAGTCATGCCCGGTGAACTTTTGTACTGGGAAAGTCATGCCCGGTGAACTTTTGTACTGGGAAAGTCATGCCCGGTGAACTTTTGTACTGGGAAAGTCATGCCCGGTCAACTTTTGTATTGGGAAAGTCATGCCCGGTGATCTTTTGTACTGGGAAAGTCATGCCCGGTGAACTTTTGTACTGGGAAAGTCATTCCCGGTGAACTTTTGTATTGGGAAAGTCATGCCCGGTGAACTTTTGTATTGGGAAAGTCATGCCCGGTGAACTTTTGTATTGGGAAAGTCATGCCCGGTGAACTTTTGTATTGGGAAAGTCATGCCCGGTGAACTTTTGTATTGGGAAAGTCATGCCCGGTGAACTTTTGTATTGGAAAAGTCATGCCCGGTGAACTTTTGTATTGGGAAAGTCATGCCCGGTGATCTTTTGTACTGGGAAAGTCATGCCCGGTCAACTTTTGTATTGGGAAAGTCATGCCCGGTGATCTTTTGTATTGGGAAAGTCATGCCCGGTGAACTTTTGTATTGGGAAAGTCATGCCCGGTGAACTTTTGTATTGGGAAAGTCATGCCCGGTGAACTTTTGTATTGGGAAAGTCATGCCCGGTGAACTTTTGTATTGGGAAAGTCATGCCCGGTGAACTTTTGTATTGGGAAAGTCATGCCCGGTGAACTTTTGTATTGGGAAAGTCATGCCCGGTGAACTTTTGTATTGGGAAAGTCATGCCCGGTGAACTTTTGTATTGGGAAAGTCATGCCCGGTGAACTTTTGTACTTGGAAAGTCATGCCCGGTGAACTTTTGTACCGGGAAAGTCATGCCCGGTCAACTTTTGTATTGGGAAAGTCATGCCCGGTGAACTTTTGTACTGGGAAAGTCATGCCCGGTGAACTTTTGTATTGGGAAAGTCATGCCCGGTGAACTTTTGTATTGGGAAAGTCATGCCCGGTGAACTTTTGTATTGGGAAAGTCATGCCCGGTGAACTTTTGTATTGGGAAAGTCATGCCCGGTGAACTTTTGTATTGGGAAAGTCATGCCCGGTGAACTTTTGTATTGGGAAAGTCATGCCCGGTGAACTTTTGTATTGGGAAAGTCATGCCCGGTGAACTTTTGTATTGGGAAAGTCATGCCCGGTGAACTTTTGTATTGGGAAAGTCATGCCCGGTGAACTTTTGTATTGGGAAAGTCATGCCCGGTCAACTTTTGTATGGGAAAAGTCATGCCCGGTGAACTTTTGTATGGGAAAAGTCATGCCCGGTGAACTTTTGTATTGGGAAAGTCATGCCCGGTGATCTTTTGTACTGGGAAAGTCATGCCCGGTCAACTTTTGTATTGGGAAAGTCATGCCCGGTGAACTTTTGTATGGGAAAAGTCATGCCCGGTCAACTTTTGTATTGGGAAAGTCATGCCCGGTCAACTTTTGTATGGGAAAAGTCATGCCCGGTGAACTTTTGTATTGGGAAAGTCATGCCCGGTCAACTTTTGTATTGGGAAAGTCATGCCCGGTCAACTTTTGTATTGGGAAAGTCATGCCCGGTGATCTTTTGTACTGGGAAAGTCATGCCCGGTGAACTTTTTTATTGGGAAAGTCATGCCCGGTGAACTTTTGTATTGGGAAAGTCATGCCCGGTGAACTTTTGTACTGGGAAAGTCATGCCCGGTCAACTTTTGTACTGGGAAAGTCATGCCCGGTGAACTTTTGTACTGGGAAAGTCATGCCCGGTGAACTTTTGTATTGGGAAAGTCATGCCCGGTCAACTTTTGTATGGGAAAAGTCATGCCCGGTGAACTTTTGTATTGGGAAAGTCATGCCCGGTCAACTTTTGTATTAGGAAAGTCATGCCCGGTGAACTTTTGTATGGGAAAAGTCATGCCCGGTGATCTTTTGTACTGGGAAAGTCATGCCCGGTGAACTTTTATATTGGGAAAGTCATGCCCGGTGAACTTTTGTATTGGGAAAGTCATGCCCGGTGAACTTTTGTATTGGGAAAGTCATGCCCGGTGAACTTTTGTACTGTGAAAGTCATGCCCGGTGAACTTTTGTATTGGGAAAGTCATGCCCGGTGAACTTTTGTATTGGGAAAGTCATGCCCGGTGAACTTTTGTATTGGGAAAGTCATGCCCGGTCAACTTTTGTATTGGGAAAGTCATGCCCGGTCAACTTTTGTACTGGGAAAGTCATGCCCGGTGAACTTTTGTATTGGGAAAGTCATGCCCGGTGAACTTTTGTATTGGGAAAGTCATGCCCGGTCAACTTTTGTATAGGAAAAGTCATGCCCGGTGAACTTTTGTATGGGAAAAGTCATGCCCGGTGAACTTTTGTATTGGGAAAGTCATGCCCGGTGATCCTTTGTATTGGGAAAGTCATGCCCGGTGAACTTTTGTACTGGGAAAGTCATGCCCGGTGAACTTTTGTATTGGGAAAGTCATGCCCGGTGAACTTTTGTATTGGGAAAGTCATGCCCGGTCAACTTTTGTATTGGAAAAGTCATGCCCGGTGATCTTTTGTACTGGGAAAGTTATGCCCGGTGAACTGTTGTATTGGGAAAGTCATGCCCGGTGAACTTTTGTATTGGGAAAGTCATGCCCGGTGAACTTTTGTATTGGGAAAGTCATGCCCGGTGATCTTTTGTACTGGGAAAGTCATGCCCGGTGAACTTTTGTATGGGAAAAGTCATGCCCGGTGAACTTTTGTATGGGAAAAGTCATGCCCGGTGAACTTTTGTATTGGGAAAGTCATGCCCGGTGAACTTTTGTATGGGAAAGTCATGCCCGGTGAACTTTTGTATTGGGAAAGTCATGCCCGGTGAACTTTTGTATTGGGAAAGTCATGCCCGGTGAACTTTTGTATTGGGAAAGTCATGCCCGGTGAACTTTTGTATTGGGAAAGTCATGCCCGGTGATCTTTTGTACTGGGAAAGTCATGCCCGGTGAACTTTTGTATGGGAAAAGTCATGCCCGGTGAACTTTTGTATTGGGAAAGTCATGCCCGGTGAACTTTTGTATTGGGAAAGTCATGCCCGGTGAACTTTTGTACTGGGAAAGTCATGCCCGGTGAACTTTTGTATTGGGAAAGTCATGCCCGGTGAACTTTTGTATTGGGAAAGTCATGCCCGGTCAACTTTTGTATTGGGAAAGTCATGCCCGGTGAACTTTTGTATGGGAAAAGTCATGCCCGGTGAACTTTTGTATTGGGAAAGTCATGCCCGGTGAACTTTTGTATTGGGAAAGTCATGCCCGGTGAACTTTTGTACTGGGAAAGTCATGCCCGGTGAACTTTTGTATTGGGAAAGTCATGCCCGGTGAACTTTTGTATTGGGAAAGTCATGCCCGGTGAACTTTTGTATTGGGAAAGTCATGCCCGGTCAACTTTTGTACTGGGAAAGTCATGCCCGGTGAACTTTTGTATTGGGAAAGTCATGCCCGGTGAACTTTTGTATGGGAAAAGTCATGCCCGGTGAACTTTTGTACTGGGAAAGTCATGCCCGGTCAACTTTTGTATTGGGAAAATCATGCCCGGTGAAATTTTGTATTGGGAAAGTCATGCCCGGTGAACTTTTGTATTGGGAAAGTCATGCCCGGTCAACTTTTGTACTGGGAAAGTCATGCCCGGTGAACTTTTGTATTGGGAAAGTCATGCCCGGTGAACCTTTGTATGGGAAAAGTCATGCCCGGTGAACTTTTGTATGGGAAAAGTCATGCCCGGTCAACTTTTGTATTGGGAAAGTCATGCCCGGTGAACTTTTGTATTGGGAAAGTCATGCCCGGTGATCTTTTGTACTGGGAAAGTCATGCCCGGTGAACTTTTGTATTGGGAAAGTCATGCCCGGTCAACTTTTGTATTGGGAAAGTCATGCCCGGTGAACTTTTGTATTGGGAAAGTCATGCCCGGTCAACTTTTGTATTGGGAAAGTCATGCCCGGTGAACTTTTGTACTGGGAAAGTCATGCCCGGTGAACTTTTGTATTAGGAAAGTCATGCCCGGTCAACTTTTGTATTGGGAAAGTCATGCCCGGTGAACTTTTGTATGGGAAAAGTCATGCCCGGTGAACTTTTGTATTGGGAAAGTCATGCCCGGTCAACTTTTGTATTGGGAAAGTCATGCCCGGTCAACTTTTGTATTGGGAAAGTCATGCCCGGTCAACTTTTGTATTAGGAAAATCATGCCCGGTGAACTTTTGTATTGGGAAAGTCATGCCCGGTGAACTTTTGTATTGGGAAAGTCATGCCCGGTGAACTTTTGTATTGGGAAAGTCATGCCCGGTGAACTTTTGTATTGGGAAAGTCATGCCCGGTAAACTTTTGTATTGGGAAAGTCATGCCCGGTCAACTTTTGTATTGGGAAAGTCATGCCCGGTGAACTTTTGTACTGGGAAAGTCATGCCCGGTGATCTTTTGTATTGGGAAAGTCATGCCCGGTGAACTTTTGTATTGGGAAAGTCATGCCCGGTGAACTTTTGTACTGGGAAAGTCATGCCCGGTCAACTTTTGTATGGGAAAAGTCATGCCCGGTGAACTTTTGTATTGGGAAAGTCATGCCCGGTCAACTTTTGTATTAGGAAAGTCATGCCCGGTGAACTTTTGTACTGGGAAAGTCATGCCCGGTGAACTTTTGTATTGGGAAAGTCATGCCCGGTCAACTTTTGTATTGGGAAAGTCATGCCCGGTGATCTTTTGTACTGGGAAAGTCATGCCCGGTGAACTTTTGTATTTGGAAAGTCATGCCCGGTGATCTTTTGTACTGGGAAAGTCATGCCCGGTGAACTTTTGTATTGGGAAAGTCATGCCCGGTGAACTTTTGTATTGGGAAAGTCATGCCCGGTGAACTTTTGTATTGGGAAAGTCATGCCCGGTGAACTTTTGTATTGGAAAAGTCATGCCCGTCAACTTTTGTATTGGGAAAATCATGCCCGGTGATCTTTTGTACTGGGAAAGTCATGCCCGGTGAACTTTTGTATTGGGAAAGTCATGCCCGGTCAACTTTTGTATTGGGAAAGTCATGCCCGGTGAACTTTTGTATTGGGAAAGTCATGCCAGGTGAACTTTTGTACTGGGAAAGTCATGCCCGGTGAACTTTTGTATTGGGAAAGTCATGCCCGGTGAACTTTTGTATTGGGAAAGTCATGCCCGGTGAACTTTTGTATTGGGAAAGTCATGCCCGGTGAACTTTTGTATTGGAAAAGTCATGCCCGGTGAACTTTTGTATTGGGAAAGTCATGCCCGGTGATCTTTTGTACTGGGAAAGTCATGCCCGGTGAACTTTTGTATGGGAAAAGTCATGCCCGGTGAACTTTTGTATTGGGAAAGTCATGCCCGGTGAACTTTTGTATTGGGAAAGTCATGCCCGGTGAACTTTTGTATGGGAAAAGTCATGCCCGGTGAACTTTTATATGGGAAAAGTCATGCCCGGTGAACTTTTGTATTGGGAAAGTCATGCCCGGTGAACTTTTGTATGGGAAAAGTCATGCCCGGTGAACTTTTGTATTGGGAAAGTCATGCCCGGTGAACTTTTGTATTGGGAAAGTCATGCCCGGTGATCTTTTGTACTGGGAAAGTCATGCCCGGTGAACTTTTGTATTGGGAAAGTCATGCCCGGTGAACTTTTGTATGGGAAAGTCATGCCCGGTGAACTTTTGTATGGGAAAAGTCATGCCCGGTGAACTTTTGTATTGGGAAAGTCATGCACGGTCAACTTTTCTATTGGGAAAGTCATGCCCGGTGATCTTTTGTACTGGGAAAGTCATGCACGGTGAACTTTTGTATTGAGAAAGTCATGCCCGGTCAACTTTTGTATTGGGAAAGTCATGCCCGGTCAACTTTTGTATTGGGAAAGTCATGCCCGGTGATCTTTTGTACTGGGAAAGTCATGCCCGGTGAACTTTTGTATTGGGAAAGTCATGCCCGGTGAACTTTTGTATTGGGAAAGTCATGCCCGGTCAACTTTTGTATTGGGAATGTCATGCCCGGTGAACTTTTGTATTGGGAAAGTCATGCCCGGTGAACTTTTGTACTGGGAAAGTCATGCCCGGTGAACTTTTGTACTGTGAAAGTCATGCCCGGTCAACTTTTGTATTGGGAAAGTCATGCCCGGTGATCTTTGGTACTGGGAAAGTCATGCCCGGTCAACTTTTGTATTGGGAAAGTCATGCCCGGTGAACTTTTGTATTGGGAAGGTCATGCCCGGTGAACTTTTGTATGGGAAAAGTCATGCCCGGTGAACTTTTGTATTGGGAAAGTCATGCCCGGTGATCTTTTGTATTGGGAAAGTCATGCCCGGTGAACTTTTGTATTGGGAAAGTCATGCCCGGTGAACTTTTGTATGGGAAAAGTCATGCCCGGTGAACTTTTGTATTGGGAAAGTCATGCCCGGTGATCTTTTGTATTGGGAAAGTCATGCCCGGTGAACTTTTGTATTGGGAAAGTCATGCCCAGTGAACTTTTGTATTGGGAAAGTCATGCCCGGTGAACTTTTGTATTGGGAAAGTCATGCCCGGTGAACTTTTGTATTGGGAAAGTCATGCCCGGTGAACTTTTGTATTGGGAAAGTCATGCCCGGTGAACTTTTGTATGGGAAAAGTCATGCCCGGTGATCTTTTGTACTGGGAAAGTCATGCCCGGTGAACTTTTGTATTGGGAAAGTCATGCCCGGTCAACTTTTGTATTGGGAAAGTCATGCCCGGTCAACTTTTGTATTGGGAAAGTCATGCCCGGTGATCTTTTGTACTGGGAAAGTCATGTCCGGTGAACTTTTGTATGGGAAAAGTCATGCCCGGTGAACTTTTGTATTGGGAAAGTCATGCCCGGTGAACTTTTGTATTGGGAAAGTCATGCCCGGTGAACTTTTGTATTGGGAAAGTCATGCCCGGTGAACTTTTGTATTGGGAAAGTCATGTCCGGTGAACTTTTGTATGGGAAAAGTCATGCCCGGTGATCTTTTGTACTGGGAAAGTCATGCCCGGTGAACTTTTGTATTGGGAAAGTCATGCCCGGTGAACTTTTGTATTGGGAAAGTCATGCCCGGTGAACTTTTGTATTGGGAAAGTCATGCCCGGTGAACTTTTGTATTGGGAAAGTCATGCCCGGTGAACTTTTGTATTGGGAAAGTCATGCCCGGTCAACTTTTGTATTGGGAAAGTCATGCCCGGTGAACTTTTGTATTGGGAAAGTCATGCCCGGTGATCTTTTGTATTGGGAAAGTCATGCCCGGTCAACTTTTGTATTGGGAAAGTCATGCCCGGTGAACTTTTGTATTGGGAAAGTCATGCCCGGTGAACTTTTGTATTGGGAAAGTCATGCCCGGTGAACTTTTGTATTGGGAAAGTCATGCCCGGTCAACTTTTGTATTGGGAAAGTCATGCCCGGTGAACTTTTGTACTGGGAAAGTCATGCCCGGTGAAATTTTGTATTGGGAAAGTCATGCCCGGTGAACTTTTGTACTGGGAAAGTCATGCCCGGTGAACTTTTGTATTGGGAAAGTCATGCCCGGTCAACTTTTGTATTGGGAAAGTCATGCCCGGTGAACTTTTGTACTGGGAAAGTCATGCCCGGTGAACTTTTGTATGGGAAAAGTCATGCCCGGTGAACTTTTGTACTGGGAAAGTCATGCCCGGAGAACTTTTGTATTGGGAAAGTCATGCCCGGTCAACTTTTGTATTGGGAAAGTCATGCCCGGTCAACTTTTGTATTGGGAAACTCATGCCCGGTCAACTTTTGTATTGGGAAAGTCATGCCCGGTGATCTTTTGTATTGGGAAAGTCATGTCCGGTGAACTTTTGTATGGGAAAAGTCATGCCCGGTGAACTTTTGTATTGGGAAAGTCATGCCCGGTGAACTTTTGTACTGGGAAAGTCATGCCCGGTGAACTTTTGTATTGGGAAAGTCATGCCCGGTGAACTTTTGTATTGGGAAAGTCATGCCCGGTGAACTTTTGTATTGGGAAAGTCATGCCCGGTGAACTTTTGTATTGGGAAAGTCATGCCCGGTGAACTTTTGTATTGGGAAAGTCATGCCCGGTCAACTTTTGTATTGGGAAAGTCATGCCCGGTGAACTTTTGTATTGGGAAAGTCATGCCCGGTGATCTTTTGTATTGGGAAAGTCATGCCCGGTCAACTTTTGTATTGGGAAAGTCATGCCCGGTGAACTTTTGTATTGGGAAAGTCATGCCCGGTGATCTTTTGTACTGGGAAAGTCATGCCCGGTGAACTTTTGTATTGGGAAAGTCATGCCCGGTGAACTTTTGTATTGGGAAAGTCATGCCCGGTGAACTTTTGTACTGGGAAAGTCATGCCCGGTGAACTTTTGTATTGGGAAAGTCATGCCCGGTGAACTTTTGTATGGGAAAAGTCATGCCCGGTGAACTTTTGTATGGGAAAAGTCATGCCCGGTGAACTTTTGTATTGGGAAAGTCATGCCCGGTGAACTTTTGTATTGGGAAAGTCATGCCCGGTCAACTTTTGTATTGGGAAAGTCATGCCCGGTGATCTTTTGTACTGGGAAAGTCATGCCCGGTGAACTTTTGTATTGGGAAAGTCATGCCCGGTGAACTTTTGTATTGGGAAAGTCATGCCCGGTGAACTTTTGTATGGGAAAAGTCATGCGCGGTGAACTTTTGTATTGGGAAAGTCATGCCCGGTGAACTTTTGTATTGGGAAAGTCATGCCCGGTGAACTTTTGTACTGGGAAAGTCATGCCCGGTGAACTTTTGTATTGGGAAAGTCATGCCCGGTGAACTTTTGTATTGGGAAAGTCATGCCCGGTGAACTTTTGTACTGGGAAAGTCATGCCCGGTGAACTTTTGTACTGGGAAAGTCATGCCGGTCAACTTTGGTACTGGGAAAGTCATGCCCGGTGAACTTTTGTACTGGGAAAGTCATGCCCGGTCAACTTTTGTATGGGAAAAGTCATGCCCGGTGAACTTTTGTATGGGAAAAGTCATGCCCGGTGAACTTTTGTATTGGGAAAGTCATTCCCGGTGATCTTTTGTATTGGGAAAGTCATGCCCGGTCAACTTTTGTATGGGAAAAGTCATGCCCGGTGAACTTTTGTATTGGGAAAGTCATGCCCGGCCAACTTTTGTATTAGGAAAGTCATGTCCGGTCGACTTTTGTATGGGAAAAGTCATCTCCGGTGAACTTTTGTATTAGGAAAGTCATGCCCGGTCAACTTTTGTATTGTGAAAGTCATGCCCGGTGAACTTTTGTATTGGGAAAGTCATGCCCGGTCAACTTTTGTATGGGAAAAGCCATGCCCGGTGAACTTTTGTATTGGGAAAGTCATGCCCGGTGAACTTTTGTATTGGGAAAGTCATGCCCGGTCAACTTTTGTATTGGGAAAGTCACGCCCGGTGAACTTTTGTATGGGAAAAGTCATGCCCGGTGAACTTTTGTATTGGGAAAGTCATGCCCGGTCAACTTTTGTATTGGGAAAGTCATGCCCGGTGAACTTTTGTATTGGGAAAGTCATGCCCGGTGAACTTTTGTATGGGAAAAGTCATGCCCGGTCAACTTTTGTATTGGGAAAGTCATGCCCGGTCAACTTTTGTATTGGGAAAGTCATGCCCGGTGAACTTTTGTATGGGAAAAGTCATGCCCGGTGAACTTTTGTATTGGGAAAGTCATGCCCGGTCAACTTTTGTATTGGGAAAGTCATGCCCGGTGATCTTTTGTACTGGGAAAGTCATGCCCGGTGAACTTTTGTATTGGGAAAGTCATGCCCGGTCAACTTTTGTATTGGGAAAGTCATGCCCGGTGATCTTTTGTACTGGGAAAGTCATGCCCGGTGAACTTTTGTATGGGAAAAGTCATGCCCGGTCAACTTTTGTATTGGGAAAGTCATGCCCGGTCAACTTTTGTATTGGGAAAGTCATGCCCGGTGAACTTTTGTATTGGGAAAGTCATGCCCGGTGAGCTTTTGTATGGGAAAAGTCATGCCCGGTGAACTTTTGTATTGGGAAAGTCATGCCCGGTCAACTTTTGTATTGGGAAAGTCATGCCCGGTGATCTTTTGTACTGGGAAAGTCATGCCCGGTGAACTTTTGTATGGGAAAAGTCATGCCCGGTCAACTTTTGTATTGGGAAAGTCATGCCCGGTCAACTTTTGTATTGGGAAAGTCATGCCCGGTGATCTTTTGTTCTGGGAAAGTCATGCCCGGTGAACTTTTGTATGGGAAAAGTCATGCCCGGTCAACTTTTGTATTGGGAAAGTCATGCCCGGTCAACTTTTGTATTGGGAAAGTCATGCCCGGTGAACTTTTGTATTGGGAAAGTCATGCCCGGTGAGCTTTTGTATTGGGAAAGTCATGCCCGGTCAACTTTTGTATTGGGAAAGTCATGCCCGGTGATCTTTTGTACTGGGAAAGTCATGCCCGGTGAACTTTTGTATTGGGAAAGTCATGCTCGGTGAACTTTTGTATTGGGAAAGTCATGCCCGGTGAACTTTTGTATTGGGAAAGTCATGCCCGGTGAACTTTTGTACTGGGAAAGTCATGCCCGGTGAACTTTTGTACTGGGAAAGTCATACCCGGTCAACTTTTGTACTGGGAAAGTCATGCCCGGTGAACTTTTGTACTGGGAAAGTCATGCCCGGTCAACTTTTGTATTGGGAAAGTCATGCCCGGTGATCTTTTGTACTGGGAAAGTCATGCCCGGTGAACTTTTGTACTGGGAAAGTCATGCCCGGTGAACTTTTGTATTGGGAAAATAATGCCCGGTGAACTTTTGTATTGGGAAAGTCATGCCCGGTGAACTTTTGTATTGGGAAAGTCATGCCCGGTCAACTTTTGTATTGGGAAAGTCATGCCCGGTGAACTTTTGTACTGGGAAAGTCATGCCCGGTGAACTTTTGTACTGGGAAAGTCATGCCCGGTGAACTTTTGTATTGGGAAAGTCATGCCCGGTGAACTTTTGTATTGGGAAAGTCATGCCCGGTGAACTTTTGTATTGGGAAAGTCATGCCCGGGGAACTTTTGTATTGGGAAAGTCATGCCCGGTGAACTTTTGTATTGGGAAAGTCATGCCCGGTGAACTTTTGTACTGGGAAAGTCATGCCCGGTGAACTTTTGTATTGGGAAAATCATTCCCGGTCAACTTTTGTATTGGGAAAGTCATGCCCGGTGAACTTTTGTATTGGGAAAGTCATGCCCGGTGATCTTTTGTACTGGGAAAGTCATGCCCGGTGAACTTTTGTATGGGAAAAGTTATGCCCGGTGATCTTTTGTACTGGGAAAGTCATGCCCGGTCAACTTTTGTATTGGGAAAGTCATGCCCGGTGAACTTTTGTACTGGGAAAGTCATGCCCGGTGAACTTTTGTATTGGGAAAGTCATGCCCGGTCAACTTTTGTATTGGGAAAGTCATGCCCGGTGATCTTTTGTACTGGGAAAGTCATGCCCGGTGAACTTTTGTATTGGGAAAGTCATGCCCGGTGAACTTTTGTATTGGGAAAGTCATGCCCGGTGAACTTTTGTACTGGGAAAGTCATGCCCGGTGAACTTTTGTATTGGGAAAGTCATGCCCGGTGAACTTTTGTATTGGGAAAGTCATGCCCGGTCAACTTTTGTATTGGGAAAGTCATGCCCGGTGAACTTTTGTACTGGGAAAGTCATGCCCGGTGAACTTTTGTATTGGGAAAGTCATGCACGGTGAACTTTTGTATGGGAAAAGTCATGCCCGGTGAACTTTTGTATGGGAAAAGTCATGCCCGGTGAACTTTTGTATTGGGAAAGTCATGCCCGGTCAACTTTTGTATTGGGAAAGTCATGCCCGGTGATCTTTTGTACTGGGAAAGTCATGCCCGGTGAACTTTTGTATTGGGAAAGTCATGCCCGGTCAACTTTTGTATTGGGAAAGTCATGCCCGGTCAACTTTTGTATTGGGAAAGTCATGCCCGGTGATCTTTTGTACTGGGAAAGTCATGCCCGGTGAACTTTTGTATGGGAAAAGTCATGCCCGGTGAACTTTTGTATTGGGAAAGTCATGCCCGGTGATCTTTTGTACTGGGATAGTCATGCCCGGTGAACTTTTGTATTGGGAAAGTCATGCCCGGTGAACTTTTGTATTGGGAAAGTCATCCCCGGTGAACTTTTGTATTGGGAAAGTCATGCCCGGTAAACTTTTGTATTGGGAAAGTCATGCCCGGTGAACTTTTGTATTGGGAAAGTCATGCCCGGTAAACTTTTGTATTGGGAAAGTCATGCCCGGTGAACTTTTGTATTGGGAAAGTCATGCCCGGTGATCTTTTGTATTGGGAAAGTCATGCCCGGTCAACTTTTGTATTGGGAAAGTCATGCCCGGTGGACTTTTGTATTGGAAAAGTCATGCCCGGTGATCTTTTGTACTGGGAAAGTCATGCCCAGTGATCTTTTGTACTGGGAAAGTCATGCCCGGTGAACTTTTGTATTGGGAAAGTCATGCCCGGTGAACTTTTGTACTGGGAAAGTCATGCCCGGTGAACTTTTGTATTGGGAAAGTCATGCCCGGTGAACTTTTGTATGGGAAAAGTCATGCCCGGTGAACTTTTGTATGGGAAAAGTCATGCCCGGTGAACTTTTGTATTGGGAAAGTCATGCCCGGTCAACTTTTGTATTGGGAAAGTCATGCCCGGTGATCTTTTGTACTGGGAAAGTCATGCCCGGTGAACTTTTGTATTGGGAAAGTCATGCCCGGTCAACTTTTGTATTGGGAAAGTCATGCCCGGTCAACTTTTGTATTGGGAAAGTCATGCCCGGTAATCTTTTGTACTGGCAAAGTCATGCCCGGTGAACTTTTGTATTGGGAAAGTCATGCCCGGTGAACTTTTGTATTGGGAAAGTCATGCCCGGTGAACTTTTGTATGGGAAAAGTCATGCCCGGTGAACTTTTGTATGGGAAAAGTCATGCCCGGTGAACTTTTGTATTGGGAAAGTCATGCCCGGTCAACTTTTGTATTGGGAAAGTCATGCCCGGTGATCTTTTGTACTGGGAAAGTCATGCCCGGTGAACTTTTGTATTGGGAAAGTCATGCCCGGTCAACTTTTGTATTGGGAAAGTCATGCCCGGTGAACTTTTGTATGGGAAAAATCATGCCCGGTGATCTTTTGTACTGGGAAAGTCATGCCCGGTGAACTTTTGTATTGGGAAAGTCATGCCCGGTGATCTTTTGTATTGGGAAAGTCATGCCCGGTGAACTTTTGTATTAGGAAAGTCATGCCCGGTGAACTTTTGTATGGGAAAAGTCATGCCCGGTGAACTTTTGTATTGGGAAAGTCATGCCCGGTGAACTTTTGTATTGGGAAAGTCATGCCCGGTGAACTTTTGTACTGGGAAAGTCATGCCCGGTGAACTTTTGTATTGGGAAAGTCATGCCCGGTGAACTTTTGTATTGGAAAAGTCATGCCCGGTGAACTTTTGTACTGGGAAAGTCATGCCCGGTGAACTTTTGTACTGGGAAAGTCATGCCCGGTCAACTTTTGTACTGGGAAAGTCATGCCCGGTGAACTTTTGTATTGGGAAAGTCATGCCCGGTGATCTTTTGTATTGGGAAAGTCATGCCCGGTCAACTTTTGTATGGGAAAAGTCATGCCCGGTGAACTTTTGTATTGGGAAAGTCATGCCCGGTCAACTTTTGTATTAGGAAAGTCATGCCCGGTCAACTTTTGTATGGGAAAAGTCATCTCCGATGAACTTTTGTATTAGGAAAGTCATGCCCGGTCAACTTTTGTATTGTGAAAGTCATGCCCGGTGAACTTTTGTATTGGGAAAGTCATGCCCGGTCAACTTTTGTATGGGAAAAGCCATGCCCGGTGAACTTTTGTATTGGGAAAGTCATGCCCGGTGAACTTTTGTATTGGGAAAGTCATGCCCGGTCAACTTTTGTATTGGGAAAGTCATGCCCGGTGAACTTTTGTATAGGAAAAGTCATGCCCGGTGAACTTTTGTATTGGGAAAGTCATGCCCGGTCAACTTTTGTATTGGGAAAGTCATGCCCGGTGAACTTTTGTATTGGGAAAGTCATGCCCGGTGAACTTTTGTATGGGAAAAGTCATGCCCGGTCAACTTTTGTATTGGGAAAGTCATGCCCGGTGAACTTTTGTATTGGGAAAGTCATGCCCGGTGAACTTTTGTATTGGGAAAGTCATGCCCGGTGAACTTTTGTATTGGGAAAGTCATGCCCGGTGATCTTTTGTACTGGGAAAGTCATGCCCGGTGAACTTTTGTATGGGAAAAGTCATGCCCGGTGAACTTTTGTATTGGGAAAGTCATGCCCGGTGAACTTTTGTATTGGGAAAGTCATGCCCGGTGAACTTTTGTACTGGGAAAGTCATGCCCGGTGAACTTTTGTATTGGGAAAGTCATGCCCGGTGAAGTTTTGTACTGGGAAAGTCATGCCCGGTGAACTTTTGTATTGGGAAAGTCATGCCCGGTGAACTTTTGTATTGGGAAAGTCATGCCCGGTGAACTTTTGTATTGGGAAAGTCATGCCCGGTGAACTTTTGTACTGGGAAAGTCATGCCCGGTGAACTTTTGTACTGGGAAAGTCATGCCCGGTCAACTTTTGTACTGGGAAAGTCATGCCCGGTGAACTTTTGTACTGGGAAAGTCATGCCCGGTCAACTTTTGTATTGGGAAAGTCATGCCCGGTGATCTTTTGTACTGGGAAAGTCATGCCCGGTGAACTTTTGTACTGGGAAAGTCATGCCCGGTGAACTTTTGTATTGGGAAAATCATGCCCGGTGAACTTTTGTATTGGGAAAGTCATGCCCGGTGAACTTTTGTATTGGGAAAGTCATGCCCGGTCAACTTTTGTATTGGGAAAGTCATGCCCGGTGAACTTTTGTACTGGGAAAGTCATGCCCGGTGAACTTTTGTACTGGGAAAATCATGCCCGGTGAACTTTTGTATTGGGAAAGTCATGCCCGGTGAACTTTTGTATTGGGAAAGTCATGCCCGGTGAACTTTTGTATTGGGAAAGTCATGCCCGGTGAACTTTTGTATTGGGAAAGTCATGCCCGGTGAACTTTTGTATTGGGAAAGTCATGCCCGGTGAACTTTTGTACTGGGAAAGTCATGCCCGGTGAACTTTTGTATTGCGAAAATCATGCCCGGTGAACTTTTGTATTGGGAAAGTCATGCCCGGTGAACTTTTGTATTGGGAAAGTCATGCCCGGTCAACTTTTGTATTGGGAAAGTCATGCCCGGTGAACTTTTGTATTGGGAAAGTCATGCCCGGTGATCTTTTGTACTGGGAAAGTCATGCCCGGTGAACTTTTGTATGGGAAAAGTCATGCCCGGTGATCTTTTGTACTGGGAAAGTCATGCCCGGTCAACTTTTGTATTGGGAAAGTCATGCCCGGGGAACTTTTGTACTGGGAAAGTCATGCCCGGTGAACTTTTGTATTGGGAAAGTCATGCCCGGTGAACTTTTGTATTGGGAAAGTCATGCCCGGTGAACTTTTGTACTGGGAAAGTCATGCCCGGTGAACTTTTGTACTGGGAAAGTCATGCCCGGTCAACTTTTGTACTGGGAAAGTCATGCCCGGTGAACTTTTGTATTGGGAAAGTCATGCCCGGTGATCTTTTGTATTGGGAAAGTCATGCCCGGTCAACTTTTGTATGGGAAAAGTCATGCCCGGTGAACTTTTGTATTGGGAAAGTCATGCCCGGTCAACTTTTGTATTAGGAAAGTCATGCCCGGTCAACTTTTGTATGGGAAAAGTCATCTCCGGTGAACTTTTGTATTAGGAAAGTCATGCCCGGTCAACTTTTGTATTGTGAAAGTCATGCCCGGTGAACTTTTGTATTGGGAAAGTCATGCCCGGCCAACTTTTGTATGGGAAAAGCCATGCCCGGTGAACTTTTGTATTGGGAAAGTCATGCCCGGTGAACTTTTGTATTGGGAAAGTCATGCCCGGTCAACTTTTGTATTGGGAAAGTCATGCCCGGTGAACTTTTGTATAGGAAAAGTCATGCCCGGTGAACTTTTGTATTGGGAAAGTCATGCCCGGTCAACTTTTGTATTGGGAAAGTCATGCCCGGTGAACTTTTGTATTGGGAAAGTCATGCCCGGTGAACTTTTGTATGGGAAAAGTCATGCCCGGTCAACTTTTGTATTGGGAAAGTCATGCCCGGTGAACTTTTGTATTGGGAAAGTCATGCCCGGTGAACTTTTGTATGGGAAAAGTCATGCCCGGTGAACTTTTGTATTGGGAAAGTCATGCCCGGTGATCTTTTGTATTGGGAAAGTCATGCCCGGTGAACTTTTGTATTGGGAAAGTCATGCCCGGTGAACTTTTGTATGGGAAAAGTCATGCCCGGTGAACTTTTGTATTGGGAAAGTCATGCCCGGTGAACTTTTGTATTGGGAAAGTCATGCCCGGTGAACTTTTGTATTGGGAAAGTCATGCCCGGTGAACTTTTGTATTGGGAAAGTCATGCCCGGTGAACTTTTGTATTGGGAAAGTCATGCCCGGTGAACTTTTGTATTGGGAAAGTCATGCCCGGTGATCTTTTGTACTGGGAAAGTCATGCCCGGTGAAATTTTGTATGGGAAAAGTCATGCCCGGTGAATTTTTGTATTGGGAAAGGCATGCCCGGTGAACTTTTGTATTGGGAAAGTCATGCCCGGTGAACTTTTGTACTGGGAAAGTCATGCCCGGTGAACTTTTGTATTGGGAAAGTCATGCCCGGTGAACTTTTGTATTGGGAAAGTCATGCCCGGTCAACTTTTGTATTGGGAAAGTCATGCCCGGTGATCTTTTGTACTGGGAAAGTCATGCCCGGTGAACTTTTGTATTGGGAAAGTCATGCCCGGTGAACTTTTGTATTGGGAAAGTCATGCCCGGTGAACTTTTGTATTGGGAAAGTCATGCCCGGTGAACTTTTGTACTGGGAAAGTCATGCCCGGTGAACTTTTGTACTGGGAAAGTCATGCCCGGTCAACTTTTGTACTGGGAAAGTCATGCCCGGTGAACTTTTGTACTGGGAAAGTCATGCCCGGTCAACTTTTGTATTGGGAAAGTCATGCCCGGTGATCTTTTGTACTGGGAAAGTCATGCCCGGTGATCTTTTGTACTGGGAAAGTCATGCCCGGTGAACTTCTGTATGGGAAAAGTCATGCCCGGTGATCTTTTGTACTGGGAAAGTCATGCCCGGTCAACTTTTGTATTGGGAAAGTCATGCCCGGTGAACTTTTGTACTGGGAAAGTCATGCCCGGTGAACTTTTGTATTGGGAAAGTCATGCCCGGTGAACTTTTGTATTGGGAAAGTCATGCCCGGTGAACTTTTGTATTGGGAAAGTCATGCCCGGTCAACTTTTGTATTGGGAAAGTCATGCCCGGTGATCTTTTGTACTGGGAAAGTCATGCCCGGTGAACTTTTGTATTGGGAAAGTCATGCCCGGTGAACTTTTGTATTGGGAAAGTCATGCCCGGTGAACTTTTGTACTGGGAAAGTCATGCCCGGTGAACTTTTGTATTGGGAAAGTCATGCCCGGTGAACTTTTGTATTGGGAAAGTCATGCCCGGTCAACTTTTGTATTGGGAAAGTCATGCCCGGTGAACTTTTGTACTGGGAAAATCATGCCCGGTGAACTTTTGTATTATGAAAGTCATGCCCGGTGAACTTTTGTATGGGAAAAGTCATGCCCGGTGAACTTTTGTATGGGAAAAGTCATGCCCGGTGAACTTTTGTATTGGGAAAGTCATGCCCGGTCAACTTTTGTATTGGGAAAGTCATGCCCGGTCAACTTTTGTATTGGGAAAGTCATGCCCGGTGATCTTTTGTACTGGGAAAGTCATGCCCGGTGAACTTTTGTATGGGAAAAGTCATGCCCGGTGAACTTTTGTATTGGGAAAGTCATGCCCGGTGAACTTTTGTATTGGGAAAGTCATGCCCGGTGATCTTTTGTACTGGGAAAGTCATGCCCGGTGAACTTTTGTATTGGGAAAGTCATGCCCGGTGAACTTTTGTATTGGGAAAGTCATGCCCGGTGAACTTTTGTATTGGGAAAGTCATGCCCGGTAAACTTTTGTATTGGGAAAGTCATGCCCGGTGAACTTTTGTATTGGGAAAGTCATGCCCGGTCAACTTTTGTATTGGGAAAGTCATGCCCGGTGAACTTTTGTATTGGGAAAGTCATGCCCGGTGATCTTTTGTATTGGGAAAGTCATGCCCGGTCAACTTTTGTATTGGGAAAGTCATGCTCGGTGAACTTTTGTATTGGGAAAGTCATGCCCGGTGATCTTTTGTACTGGGAAAGTCATGCCCGGTGAACTTTTGTATTGGGAAAGTCATGCCCGGTGAACTTTTGTATTGGGAAAGTCATGCCCGGTGAACTTTTGTACTGGGAAAGTCATGCCCGGTGAACTTTTGTATTGGGAAAGTCATGCCCGGTGAACTTTTGTATGGGAAAAGTCATGCCCGGTGAACTTTTGTATGGGAAAAGTCATGCCCGGTGAACTTTTGTATTGGGAAAGTCATGCCCGGTCAACTTTTGTATTGGGAAAGTCATGCCCGGTGATCTTTTGTACTGGGAAAGTCATGCCCGGTGAACTTTTGTATTGGGAAAGTCATGCCCGGTCAACTTTTGTATTGGGAAAGTCATGCCCGGTCAACTTTTGTATTGGGAAAGTCATGCCCGGTGATCTTTTGTACTGGAAAAGTCATGCCCGGTGAACTTTTGTATTGGGAAAGTCATGCCCGGTGAACTTTTGTATTGGGAAAGTCATGCCCGGTGAAATTTTGTATGGGAAAAGTCATGCCCGGTGAACTTTTGTATTGGGAAAGTCATGCCCGGTGAACTTTTGTATTGGGAAAGTCATGCCCGGTGAACTTTTGTATGGGAAAAGTCATGCCCGGTGAACTTTTGTATGGGAAAAGTCATGCCCGGTGAACTTTTGTATTGGGAAAGTCATGCCCGGTCAACTTTTGTATTGGGAAAGTCATGCCCGGTGATCTTTTGTACTGGGAAAGTCATGCCCGGTCAACTTTTGTATTGGGAAAGTCATGCCCGGTCAACTTTTGTATTGGGAAAGTCATGCCCGGTGAACTTATGTATGGG
The DNA here is from genome assembly GCF_047663935.1 of Musca autumnalis. Taxonomy (NCBI): domain Eukaryota; kingdom Metazoa; phylum Arthropoda; class Insecta; order Diptera; family Muscidae; genus Musca; species Musca autumnalis. The sequence goes on from NW_027412044.1 coordinate 150,323, forward strand.
AAAAGTCATGCCCGGTGATCTTTTCTACTGGGAAAGTCATGCCCGGTGAACTTTTGTATGGGAAAAGTCATGCCCGGTGATCTTTTGTACTGGGAAAGTCATGCCCGGTCAACTTTTGTATTGGGAAAGTCATGCCCGGTGAACTTTTGTACTGGGAAAGTCATGCCCGGTGAACTTTTGTATTGGGAAAGTCATGCCCGGTGAACTTTTGTATTGGGAAAGTCATGCCCGGTGAACTTTTGTATTGGGAAAGTCATGCCCGGTCAACTTTTGTATTGGGAAAGTCATGCCCGGTGATCTTTTGTACTGGGAAAGTCATGCCCGGTGAACTTTTGTATTGGGAAAGTCATGCACGGTGAACTTTTGTATTGGGAAAGTCATGCCCGGTGAACTTTTGTACTGGGAAAGTCATGCCCGGTGAACTTTTGTATTGGGAAAGTCATGCCCGGTGAACTTTTGTATTGGGAAAGTCATGCCCGGTCAACTTTTGTATTGGGAAAGTCATGCCCGGTGAACTTTTGTAGTGGGAAAGTCATGCCCGGTGAACTTTTGTATTATGAAAGTCATGCCCGGTGAACTTTTGTATGGGAAAAGTCATGCCCGGTGAACTTTTGTATGGGAAAAGTCATGCCCGGTGAACTTTTGTATTGGGAAAGTCATGCCCGGTCAACTTTTGTATTGGGAAAGTCATGCCCGGTCAACTTTTGTATTGGGAAAGTCATGCCCGGTGATCTTTTGTACTGGGAAAGTCATGCCCGGTGAACTTTTGTATGGGAAAAGTCATGCCCGGTGAACTTTTGTATTGGGAAAGTCATGCCCGGTGAACTTTTGTATTGGGAAAGTCATTCCCGGTGATCTTTTGTACTGGGAAAGTCATGCCCGGTGAACTTTTGTATTGGGAAAGTCATGCCCGGTGAACTTTTGTATTGGGAAAGTCATGCCCGGTGAACTTTTGTATTGGGAAAGTCATGCCCGGTCAACTTTTGTATTGGGAAAGTCATGCCCGGTGAACTTTTGTATTGGGAAAGTCATGCCCGGTGATCTTTTGTATTGGGAAAGTCATGCCCGGTCAACTTTTGTATTGGGAAAGTCATGCCCGGTGAACTTTTGTATTGGGAAAGTCATGCCCGGTGATCTTTTGTACTGGGAAAGTCATGCCCGGTGAACTTTTGTATTGGGAAAGTCATGCCCGGTGAACTTTTGTATTGGGAAAGTCATGCCCGGTGAACTTTTGTACTGGGAAAGTCATGCCCGGTGAACTTTTGTATTGGGAAAGTCATGCCCGGTGAACTTTTTTATGGGAAAAGTCATGCCCGGTGAACTTTTGTATGGGAAAAGTCATGCCCGGTGAACTTTTGTATTGGGAAAGTCATGCCCGGTCAACTTTTGTATTGGGAAAGTCATGCCCGGTGATCTTTTGTACTGGGAAAGTCATGCCCGGTGAACTTTTGTATTGGGAAAGTCATGCCCGGTCAACTTTTGTATTGGGAAAGTCATGCCCGGTCAACTTTTGTATTGGGAAAGTCATGCCCGGTGATCTTTTGTACTGGAAAAGTCATGCCCTGTGAACTTTGTATTGGGAAAGTCATGCCCGGTGAACTTTTGTATTGGGAAAGTCATGCCCGGTGAAATTTTGTATGGGAAAACTCATGCCCGGTGAACTTTTGTATTGGGAAAGTCATGCCCGGTGAACTTTTGTATTGGGAAAGTCATGCCCGGTGAACTTTTGTATGGGAAAAGTCATGCCCGGTGAACTTTTGTATGGGAAAAGTCATGCCCGGTGAACTTTTGTATTGGGAAAGTCATGCCCGGTCAACTTTTGTATTGGGAAAGTCATGCCCGGTGAACTTTTGTATGGGAAAAGTCATGCCCGGTGAACTTTTGTATGGGAAAAGTCATGCCCGGTGAACTTTTGTACTGGGAAAGTCATGCCCGGTGAACTTTTGTATTGGGAAAGTCATGCCCGGTGAACTTTTGTATTGGGAAAGTCATGCCCGGTGAACTTTTGTATTGGGAAAGTCATGCCCGGTCAACTTTTGTATTGGGAAAGTCATGCCCGGTGATCTTTTGTACTGGGAAAGTCATGCCCGGTGAACTTTTGTATTGGGAAAGTCATGCCCGGTGAACTTTTGTATTGGGAAAGTCATGCCCGGTGAACTTTTGTACTGGGAAAGTCATGCCCGGTGAACTTTTGTATTGGGAAAGTCATGCCCGGTGAACTTTTGTATTGGGAAAGTCATGCCCGGTCAACTTTTGTATTGGGAAAGTCATGCCCGGTGAACTTTTGTACTGGGAAAGTCATGCCCGGTGAACTTTTGTATTATGAAAGTCATGCCCGGTGAACTTTTGTATGGGAAAAGTTATGCCCGGTGAACTTTTGTATGGGAAAAGTCATGCCCGGTGAACTTTTGTATTGGGAAAGTCATGCCCGGTCAACTTTTGTATTGGGAAAGTCATGCCCGGTCAACTTTTGTATTGGGAAAGTCATGCCCGGTGATCTTTTGTACTGGGAAAGTCATGCCCGGTGAACTTTTGTATGGGAAAAGTCATGCCCGGTGAACTTTTGTATTGGGAAAGTCATGCCCGGTGAACTTTTGTATTGGGAAAGTCATTCCCGGTGATCTTTTGTACTGGGAAAGTCATGCCCGGTGAACTTTTGTATTGGGAAAGTCATGCCCGGTGAACTTTTGTATTGGGAAAGTCATGCCCGGTGAACTTTTGTATTGGGAAAGTCATGCCCGGTCAACTTTTGTATTGGGAAAGTCATGCCCGGTGAACTTTTGTATTGGGAAAGTCATGCCCGGTGATCTTTTGTATTGGGAAAGTCATGCCCGGTCAACTTTTGTATTGGGAAAGTCATGCCCGGTGAACTTTTGTATTGGGAAAGTCATGCCCGGTGATCTTTTGTACTGGGAAAGTCATGCCCGGTGAACTTTTGTATTGGGAAAGTCATGCCCGGTGAACTTTTGTATTGGGAAAGTCATGCCCGGTGAACTTTTGTACTGGGAAAGTCATGCCCGGTGAACTTTTGTATTGGGAAAGTCATGCCCGGTGAACTTTTGTATGGGAAAAGTCATGCCCGGTGAACTTTTGTATGGGAAAAGTCATGCCCGGTGAACTTTTGTATTGGGAAAGTCATGCCCGGTCAACTTTTGTATTGGGAAAGTCATGCCCGGTGATCTTTTGTACTGGGAAAGTCATGCCCGGTGAACTTTTGTATGGGAAAGTCATGCCCGGTCAACTTTTGTATTGGGAAAGTCATGCCCGGTCAACTTTTGTATTGGGAAAGTCATGCCCGGTGATCTTTTGTACTGGAAAAGTCATGCCCGGTGAACTTTTGTATTGGGAAAGTCATGCCCGGTGAAATTTTGTATGGGAAAAGTCATGCCCGGTGAACTTTTGTATTGGGAAAGTCATGCCCGGTGAACTTTTGTATTGGGAAAGTCATGCCCGGTGAACTTTTGTATGGGAAAAGTCATGCCCGGTGAACTTTTGTATGGGAAAAGTCATGCCCGGTGAACTTTTGTATTGGGATAGTCATGCCCGGTCAACTTTTGTATTGGGAAAGTCATGCCCGGTGATCTTTTGTACTGGGAAAGTCATGCCCGGTGAACTTTTGTATTGGGAAAGTCATGCCCGGTCAACTTTTGTATTGGGAAAGTCATGCCCGGTGATCTTTTGTACTGGGAAAGTCATGCCCGGTGAACTTTTGTATGGGAAAAGTCATGCCCGGTGATCTTTTGTACTGGGAAAGTCATGCCCGGTGAACTTTTGTATTGGGAAAGTCATGCCCGGTGATCTTTTGTATTGGGAAAGTCATGCCCGGTCAACTTTTGTATGGGAAAAGTCATGCCGGTCAACTTTTGCATTGGGAAAGTCATGCCCGGTGATCTTTTGTACTGGGAAAGTCATGCCCGGTGAACTTTTGTATGGGAAAAGTCATGCCCGGTGAACTTTTGTATTGGGAAAGTCATGCCCGGTGAACTTTTGTATTGGGAAAGTCATGCCCGGTGATCTTTTGTACTGGGAAAGTCATGCCCGGTGAACTTTTGTATTGGGAAAGTCATGCCCGGTGAACTTTTGTGTTGGGAAAGTCATGCCCGGTGAACTTTTGTACTGGGAAAGTCATGCCCGGTCAACTTTTGTATTGGGAAAGTCATGCCCGGTGAACTTTTGTACTGGGAAAGTCATGCCCGGTGAACTTTTGTACTGGGAAAGTCATGCCCGGTGAACTTTTGTATTGGGAAAGTCATGCCCGGTGAACTTTTGTATTGGGAAAGTCATGCCCGGTGAACTTTTGTATTGGGAAAGTCATGCCCGGTGAACTTTTGTATTGGGAAAGTCATGCCCGGTGAACTTTTGTATTGGGAAAGTCATGCCCGGTGAACTTTTGTATTGGGAAAGTCATGCCCGGTGAACGTTTGTATGGGAAAAGTCATGCCCGGTGAACTTTTGTATGGGAAAAGTCATGCCCGGTGAACTTTTGTATTGGGAAAGTCATGCCCGGTGAACTTTTGTATTGGGAAAGTCATGCCCGGTGAACTTTTGTATTGGGAAAGTCATGCTCGGTGAACTTTTGTATAGGGAAAGTCATGCCCGGTGAACTTTTGTATTGGGAAAGTCATGCCCGGTGAACTTTTGTATTGGGAAAGTCATGCCCGGTGAACTTTTGTATTGGGAAAGTCATGCCCGGTGAACTTTTGTATGGGAAAAGTCATGCCCGGTGAACTTTTGTATTGGAAAAGTCATGCCCGGTGAATTTTTGTATTGGGAAAGTCATGCCCGGTGAACTTTTGTATTGGGAAAGTCATGCCCGGTGATCTTTTGTACTGGGAAAGTCATGCCCGGTGAACTTTTGTATTGGGAAAGTCATGCCCGGTCAACTTTTGTATTGGGAAAGTCATGCCCGGTGATCTTTTGTACTGGGAAAGTCATGCCCGGTGAACTTTTGTATTGGGAAAGTCATGCCCGGTGATCTTTTGTACTGGGAAAGTCATGCCCGGTCAACTTTTGTATTAGGAAAGTCATGCCCGGTGAACTTTTGTATGGGAAAAGTCATGCCCGGTGATCTTTTGTACTGGGAAAGTCATGCCCGGTGAACTTTTGTATTGGGAAAGTCATGCCCGGTCAACTTTTGTATTAGGAAAGTCATGCCCGGTGAACTTTTGTACTGGGAAAGTCATGCCCGGTGAACTTTTGTATTGGGAAAGTCATGCCCGGTCAACTTTTGTATTGGGAAAGTCATGCCCGGTGATCTTTTGTACTGCGAAAGTCATGCCCGGTGAATTTATGTATTGGGAAAGTCATGCCCGGTGAACTTTTGTATTGGGAAAGTCATGCCCGGTGAACTTTTGTACTGGGAAAGTCATGCCCGGTGAACTTTTGTATTGGGAAAGTCATGCCCGGTGAACTTTTGTATTGGGAAAGTCATGCCCGGTGAACATTTGTACTGGGAAAGTCATGTCCGGTGAACTTTTGTATTGGGAAAGTCATGCCCGGTCAACTTTTGTATTGGGAAATTCATGCCCGGTGATCTTTTGTACTGGGAAAGTCATGCCCGGTCAACTTTTGTATTGGGAAAGTCATGCCCGGTCAACTATTGTATTGGGAAAGTCATGCCCGGTGATCTTTTGTACTGGGAAAGTCATGCCCGGTGAACTTTTGTATTGGGAAAGTCATGCCCGGTGAACTTTTGTATTGGGAAAGTCATGCCCGGTGATCTTTTGTACTGGGAAAGTCATGCCCGGTGAACTTTTGTATGGGAAAAGTCATGCCCGGTGAACTTTTGTATGGGAAAAGTCATGCCCGGTGAACTTTTGTATTGGGAAAGTCATGCCCGGTGAACTTTTGTATGGGAAAGTCATGCCCGGTGAACTTTTGTATTGGGAAAGTCATGCCCGGTGAACTTTTGTATTGGGAAAGTCATGCCCGGTGAACTTTTGTATTGGGAAAGTCATGCCCGGTGATCTTTTGTATTGGGAAAGTCATTCCCGGTGAACTTTTGTATTGGGAAAGTCATGCCCGGTGATCTTTTGTACTGGGAAAGTCATGCCCGGTGAACTTTTGTATTGGGAAAGTCATGCCCGGTGAACTTTTGTATGGGAAACGTCATGCCCGGTGAACTTTTGTACTGGGAAAATCATGCCCGGTGATCTTTTGTACTGGGAAAGTCATGCCCGGTGAACTTTTGTATTGGGAAAGTCATGCCCGGTGAACTTTTGTATTGGGAAAGTCATGCCCGGTGAACTTTTGTATTGGGAAAGTCATGCCCGGTGATCTTTTGTACTGGGAAAGTCATGCCCGGTGAACTTTTGTATTGGGAAAGTCATGCCCGGTGAACTTTTGTATTGGGAAAGTCATGCCCGGTGAACTTTTGTATTGGGAAAGTCATGCCCGGTGATCTTTTGTATTGGGAAAGTCATGCCCGGTGAACTTTTGTATTGGGAAAGTCATGCCCGGTGAACTTTTGTATTGGGAAAGTCATGCCCGATGAACTTTTGTATTGGGAAAGTCATGCCCGGTGAACTTTTGTATTGGGAAAGTCATGCCCGGTGATCTTTTGTACTGGGAAAGTCATGCCCGGTGAACTTTTGTATTGGGAAAGTCGTGCCCGGTGAACTTTTGCATTGGGAAAGTCATGCCCGGTGAACTTTTGTATTGGGAAAGTCATGCCCGGTGATCTTTTGTATTGGGAAAGTCATGCCCGGTGAACTTTTGTATTGGGAAAGTCATGCCCGGTGATCTTTTGTACTGGGAAAGTCATGCCCGGTGAACTTTTGTATGGGAAAGTCATGCCCGGTGAACTTTTGTATTGGGAAAGTCATGCCCGGTGAACTTTTGTATTGGGAAAGTCATGCCCGGTGAACTTTTGTATTGGGAAAGTCATGCCCGGTGAACTTTTGTATTGGGAAAGTCATGCCCGGTGATCTTTTGTACTGGGAAAGTCATGCCCGGTGAACTTTTGTATTGGGAAAGTCATGCCCGGTGAACTTTTGTATTGGGAAAGTCATGCCCGGTGAACTTTTGTATTGGGAAAGTCATGCCCGGTGATCTTTTGTATTGGGAAAGTCATGCCCGGTGAACTTTTGTATTGGGAAAGTCATGCCCGGTGATCTTTTGTACTGGGAAAGTCATGCCCGGTCAACTTTTGTATTGGGAAAGTCATGCCCGGTGAACTTTTGTATGGGAAAAGTCATGCCCGGTGAACTTTTGTATTGGGAAAGTCATGCCCGGTGATCTTTTGTACTGGGAAAGTCATGCCCGGTGAACTTTTGTATGGGAAAAGTCATGCACGGTGAACTTTTGTATTGGGAAAGTCATGCCCGGTGATCTTTTGTACTGGGAAAGTCATGCCCGGTGAACTTTTGTATTGGGAAAGTCATGCCCGGTGATCTTTTGTACTGGGAAAGTCATGCCCGGTGAACTTTTGTATGGGAAAAGTCATGCCCGGTGATCTTTTGTATGGGAAAAGTCATGCCCGGTGAACTTTTGTATGGGAAAAGTCATGCCCGGTGAACTTTTGTATGGGAAAGTCATGCCCGGTGAACTTTTGTATTGGGAAAGTCATGCCCGGTGAACTTTTGTACTGGGAAAGTCATGCCCGGTGAACTTTTGTATTGGGAAAGTCATGCCCGGTGAACTTTTGTATGGGAAAAGTCATGCCCGGTGAACTTTTGTATTGGGAAAGTCATGCCCGGTGATCTTTTGTACTGGGAAAGTCATGCCCGGTGAACTTTTGTATTGGGAAAGTCATGCCCGGTGAACTTTTGTATTGGGAAAGTCATGCCCGGTGAACTTTTGTACTGGGAAAGTCATGCCCGGTGAACTTTTGTATTGGGAAAGTCATGCCCGGTGAACTTTTGTATGGGAAAAGTCATGCCCGGTGAACTTTTGTATTGGGAAAGTCATGCCCGGTGATCTTTTGTACTGGGAAAGTCATGCCCGGTGAACTTTTGTATTGGGAAAGTCATGCCCGGTTAACTTTTGTATGGGAAAAGTCATGCCCGGTGAACTTTTGTATGGGAAAGTCATGCCCGGTGAACTTTTGTATTGGGAAAGTCATGCCCGGTGAACTTTTGTACTGGGAAAGTCATGCCCGGTGAACTTTTGTATTGGGAAAGTCATGCCCAGTGAACTTTTGTATGGGAAAAGTCATGCCCGGTGAACTTTTGTATGGGAAAAGTCATGCCCGGTGAAGTTTTGTATTGGGAAAGTCATGCCCGGTGATCTTTTGTACTGGGAAAGTCATGCCCGGTGAACTTTTGTACTGGAAAAGTCATGCCCGGTGAACTTTTGTATTGGGAAAGTCATGCCCGGTGATCTTTTGTACTGGGAAAGTCATGCCCGGTGAACTTTTTTTATTGGGAAAGTCATGCCCGGTGAACTTTTGTACTGGGAAAGTCATGCCCGGTGATCTTTTGTATTGGGAAAGTCATGCCCGGTGAACTTTTGTATTGGGAAAGTCATGCCCGGTGAAATTTGTATTGGGAAAGTCATGCCCGGTCAACTTTTGTATTGGGAAAGTCATGCCCGGTCAACTTTTGTATTGGGAAAGTCATGCCCGGTGAACTTTTGTACTGGGAAAGTCATGCCCGGTGAACTTTTGTATTGGGAAAGTCATGCCCGGTGAACTTTTGTATTGGGAAAGTCATGCCCGGTGAACTTTTGTATTGGGAAAGTCATGCCCGGTGATTTTTTGTATTGGGAAAGTCAGGCCCGGTGATCTTTTGTACTGGGAAAGTCATGCCCGGTGAACTTTTGTATGGGAAAAGTCATGCCCGGTGATATTTTGTACTGGGAAAGTCATGCCCGGTCAACTTTTGTATTGGAAAAGTCATGCCCGGTGATCTTTTGTATTGGGAAAGTCATGCCCGGTGAACTTTTGTATTGGGAAAGTCATGCCCGGTGAACTTTTGTACTGGGAAAGTCATGCCCGGTGAACTTTTGTATTGGGAAAGTCATGCCCGGTGAACTTTTGTACTGGGAAAGTCATGCCCGGTGAACTTTTGTACTGGGAAAGTCATGCCTTGTGAACTTTTGTATTGGGAAAGTCATGCCCGGTGAACTTTTGTATTGGGAAAGTCATGCCCGGTGAACTTTTGTACTGGGAAAGTCATGCCCGGTGAACTTTTGTATTGGGAAAGTAATGCCCGGTGAACTTTTGTATTGGGAAAGTCATGCCCGGTGATCTTTTGTACTGGGAAAGTTATGCCCGGTGAACTTTTGTATGGGAAAAGTCATGCCCGGTGATCTTTTGTACTGGGAAAGTCATGCCCGGTCAACTTTTGTATGGGAAAAGTCATGCCCGGTGAACTTTTGTATTGGGAAAGTCATGCCCGGTGATCTTTTGTATGGGAAAAGTCATGCCCGGTGAACTTTTGTATGGGAAAAGTCATGCCCGGTGAACTTTTGTATTGGGAAAGTCATGCCCGGTCAACTTTTGTATTGGGAAAGTCATGCCCGGAGATCTTTTGCACTGGGAAAGTCATGCCCGGTGAACTTTTGTATGGGAAAAGTCATGCCCGGTGATCTTTTGTACTGGGAAAGTCATGCCCGGTCAACTTTTGTATTGGGAAAGTCATGCCCGGTGATCTTTTGTATTGGGAAAGTCATGCCCGGTGATCATTTGTACTGGGAAAGTCATGCCCGGTGAACTTTTGTATTGGGAAAGTCATGCCCGGTGAACTTTTGTATTGGGAAAGTCATGCCCGGTGAACTTTTGTACTGGGAAAGTCATGCCCGGTGAACTTTTGTACTGGGAAAGTCATGCCCGGTCAACTTTTGTATTGGGAAAGTCATGCCCGGTGTACTTTTGTATTGGGAAAGTCATGCCCGGTGAACTTTTGTATGGGAAAAGTCATGCCCGGTGAACTTTTGTATTGGGAAAGTCATGCCCGGTGAACTTTTGTATGGGAAAAGTCATGCCCGGTGAACTTTTGTATTGGGAAAGTCATGCCCGGTGATCTTTTGTACTGGGAAAGTCGTGCCCGGTGAACTTTTGTATGGGAAAAGTCATGCCCGGTGAACTTTTGTATTGGGAAAGTCATGCCCGGTGAACTTTTGTATTGGGAAAGTCATGCCCGATGAACTTTTGTACTGGGAAAGTCATGCCCGGTGAACTTTTGTATTGGGAAAGTCATGCCCGGTGAACTTTTGTATGGGAAAAGTCATGCCCGGTGAACTTTTGTATTGGGAAAGTCATGCCCGGTGATTTTTTTGAACTGGGAAAGTCATGCCCGGTGAACTTTTGTATTGGGAAAGTCATGCCCGGTGAACTTTTGTATGGGAAAAGTCATGCCCGGTGAACTTTTGTATGGGAAAGACATGCCCGGTGAACTTTTGTATTGGGAAAGTCATGCCCGGTGAACTTTTGTACTGGGAAAGTCATGCCCGGTGAACTTTTGTATTGGGAAAGTCATGCCCGGTGAACTTTTGTATGGGAAAAGTCATGCCCGGTGAACTTTTGTATTGGGAAAGTCATGCCCGGTGATCTTTTGTACTGGGAAAGTCATGCCCGGTGAACTTTTGTATTGGGAAAGTCATGCCCGGGGAACTTTTGTATGTGAAAAGTCATGCCCGGTGAACTTTTGTATTGGGAAAGTCATGCCCGGTGAACTTTTGTATTGGGAAAGTCATGCCCGGTGAACTTTTGTATTGGGAAAGTCATGACCGGTGAACTTTTGTATGGGAAAAGTCATGCCCGGTGAACTTTTGTATTGGGAAAGTCATGCTCGGTGAACTTTTGTATTGGGAAAGTCATGCCCGGTGAACTTTTGTATGGGAAAAGTCATGCCCGGTGAACTTTTGTATTGGGAAAGTCATGCCCGGTGAACTTTTGTACTGGGAAAGTCATGCCCGGTGAACTTTTGTACTGGGAAAGTCATGCCCGGTCAACTTTTGTATTGGGAAAGTCATGCCCGGTGAACTTTTGTACTGGGAAAGTCATGCCCGGTGAACTTTTGTGTGGGAAAGTCATGCCCGGTGAACTTTTGTACTGGGAAAGTCATGCCCGGTGAACTTTTGTATTGGGAAAGTCATGCCCGGTGAACTTTGGTATGGGAAAAGTCATGCCCGGTGATCTTTTGTACTGGGAAAGTCATGCCCGGTCAACTTTTGTATTGGGAAAGTCATGCCCGGTGAACTTTTGTACTGGGAAAGTCATGCCCGGTGAACTTTTGTATTGGGAAAGTCATGCCCGGTGAACTTTTGTATTGGGAAAGTCATGCCCGGTGAACTTTTGTATTGGGAAAGTCATGCCCGGTGAACTTTTGTATTGGGAAAGTCATGCCCGGTGAACTTTTGTATGGGAAAAGTCATGCCCGGTGATCTTTTGTACTGGGAAAGTCATGCCCGGTGAACTTTTGTATTGGGAAAGTCATGCCCGGTGAACTTTTGTATTGGGAAAGTCATGCCCGGTGAACTTTTGTATTGGGAAAGTCATGCCCGGTGAACTTTTGTACTGGGAAAGTCATGCCCGGTCAACTTTTGTATTGGGAAAGTCATGCCCGGTGAACTTTTGTATTGGGAAAGTCATGCCCGGTCAACTTTTGTATTGGGAAAGTCATGCCAGGTCAACTTTTGTATTGGGAAAGTCATGCCCGGTGAACTTTTGTACTGGGAAAGTCATGCCCGGTCAACTTTTGTATTGGGAAAGTCATGCCCGGTGAACTTTTGTATTGGGAAAAGTCATGCCCGGTGAACTTTTGTATTGGGAAAGTCATGCCCGGTGAACTTTTGTATTGGGAAAGTCATGCCCGGTGAACTTTTGTATTGGGAAAGTCATGCCCGGTGAACTTTTGTATTGGGAAAGTCATGCCCGGTGAACTTTTGTACTGGGAAAGTCATGCCCGGTGAACTTTTGTATTGGGAAAGTCATGCCCGGTGAACTTTTGTATTGGGAAAGTCATGCCCGGTGAACTTTTGTATTGGGAAAGTCATGCCCGGTGAACTTTTGTATTGGGAAAGTCATGCCCGGTGAACTTTTGTATTGGGAAAGTCATGCCCGGTGAACTTTTGTATGGGAAAAGTCATGCCCGGTGATCTTTTGTACTGGGAAAGTCATGCCCGGTGAACTTTTGTATTGGGAAAGTCATGCCCGGTGAACTTTTGTATTGGGAAAGTCATGCCCGGTGAACTTTTGTATTGGGAAAGTCATGCCCGGTCAACTTTTGTACTGGGAAAGTCATGCCCGGTCAACTTTTGTATTGGGAAAGTCATGCCCGGTGAACTTTTGTATTGGGAAAGTCATGCCCGGTCAACTTTTGTATTGGGAAAGTCATGCCCGGTCAACTTTTGTATTGGGAAAGTCATGCCCGGTGAACTTTTGTACTGGGAAAGTCATGCCCGGTCAACTTTTGTATTGGGAAAGTCATGCCCGGTGAACTTTTGTATTGGGAAAAGTCATGCCCGGTGAACTTTTGTATTGGGAAAGTCATGCCCGGTGAACTTTTGTATTGGGAAAGTCATGCCCGGTGAACTTTTGTATTGGGAAAGTCATGCCCGGTGAACTTTTGTATTGGGAAAGTCATGCCCGGTGAACTTTTGTACTGGGAAAGTCATGCCCGGTGAACTTTTGTATTGGGAAAGTCATGCCCGGTGAACTTTTGTATTGGGAAAGTCATGCCCGGTGAACATTTGTACTGGGAAAGTCATGCCCGGTCAACTTTTGTATTGGGAAAGTCATGCCCGGTGATCTTTTGTACTGGGAAAGTCATGCCCGGTGAACTTTTGTATTGGGAAAGTCATGCCCGGTGAACTTTTGTATTGGGAAAGTCATGCCCGGTCAACTTTTGTATTGGGAAAGTCAAGCCCGGTGATCTTTTGTACTGGGAAAGTCATGCCCGGTGAACTTTTGTATGGGAAAAGTCATGCCCGGTGAACTTTTGTATTGGGAAAGTCATGCCCGGTGAACTTTTGTATTGGGAAAGTCATGCCCGGTCAACTTTTGTATTGGGAAAGTCATGCCCGGTGATCTTTTGTACTGAGAAAGTCATGCCCGGTGAACTTTTGCATTGGGAAAGTCATGCCCGGTCAACTTTTGTATTGGGAAAGTCATGCCCGGTCAACTTTTGTATGGGAAAAGTCATGCCCGGTGAACTTTTGTATTGGGAAAGTCATGCCCGGTCAACTTTTGTATTGGGAACGTCATGCCCGGTGAACTTTTGTATTGGGAAAGTCATGCCCGGTGAACTTTTGTATGGGAAAAGTCATGTCCGGTGAACTTTTGTATTGGGAAAGTCATGCCCGGTGAACATTTGTATGGGAAAAGTCATGTCCGGTGAACTTTTGTATGGGAAAAGTCATGCCCGGTGAACTTTTGTATTGGGAAAGTCATGCTCGGTCAACTTTTGTATTGGGAAAGTCATGCCCGGTGAACTTTTGTATGGGAAAAGTCATGCCCGGTGAACTTTTGTATGGGAAAAGTCATGCCCGGTGAACTTTTGTATTGGGAAAGTCATGCCCGGTCAACTTTTGTATTGGGAAAGTCATGCCCGGTCAACTTTTGTATGGGAAAAGTCATGCCCGGTGAACTTTTGTATTGGGAAAGTCATGCCCGGTCAACTTTTGTATGGGAAAAGTCATGCCCGGTGATCTTTTGTACTGGGAAAGTCATGCCCGGTGAACTCTTGTATTGGGAAAGTCATGCCCGGTCAACTTTTGTATGGGAAAAGTCATGCCCGGTGAACTTTTGTATGGGAAAAGTCATGCCCGGTGAACTTTTGTATGGGAAAAGTCATGCCCGGTGAACTTTTGTATTGGGAAAGTCATGCCCGGTGAACTTTTGTATTGGGAAAGTCATGCCCGGTCAACTTTTGTATTGGGAAAGTCATGCCCGGTGATCTTTTGTACTGGGAAAGTCATGCTTGGTGAACTTTTGTACTGGGAAAGTCATGCCCGGTGAACTTTTGTATTGGGAAAGTCATGCCCGGTGATCTTTTGTACTGGGAAAGTCATGCCCGGTGAACTTTTGTATTGGAAAAGTCATGCCCGGTGAACTTTTGTATTGGGAAAGTCATGCCCGGTGAACTTTTGTATTGGGAAAGTCATGCCCGGTGAACTTTTGTATGGGTAAAGTCATGCCCGGTGAACTTTTGTATGGGAAAAGTCATGCCCGGTGAACTTTTGTATTGGGAAAGTCATGCCCGGTGAACTTTTGTATTGGGAAAGTCATGCCCGTTCAACTTTTGTATTGGGAAAGTCATGCCCGGTGATCTTTTGTACTGGGAAAGTCATGCCCGGTGAACTTTTGTATGGGAAAAGTCATGCCCGGTGATCTTTTGTACTGGGAAAGTCATGCCCGGTGAACTTTTGTATGGGAAAAGTCATGCCCGGTGATCTTTTGTATGGGAAAAGTCATGCCCGGTGAACTTTTGTATTGGGAAAGTCATGCCCGGTGAACTTTTGTATTGGGAAAGTCATGCCCGGTGAACTTTTGTACTGGGAAAGTCATGCCCGGTGAACTTTTGTATTGGGAAAGTCATGCCCGGTGAACTTTTGTATTGGGAAAGTCATGCCCGGTGAACATTTGTACTGGGAAAGTCATGCCCGGTCAACTTTTGTATTGGGAAAGTCATGCCCGGTGATCTTTTGTACTGGGAAAGTCATGCCCGGTGAACTTTTGTATTGGGAAAGTCATGCCCGGTGAACTTTTGTATTGGGAAAGTCATGCCCGGTCAACTTTTGTATTGGGAAAGTCAAGCCCGGTGATCTTTTGTACTGGGAAAGTCATGCCCGGTGAACTTTTGTATGGGAAAAGTCATGCCCGGTGAACTTTTGTATTGGGAAAGTCATGCCCGGTGAACTTTTGTATTGGGAAAGTCATGCCCGGTCAACTTTTGTATTGGGAAAGTCATGCCCGGTGATCTTTTGTACTGAGAAAGTCATGCCCGGTGAACTTTTGCATTGGGAAAGTCATGCCCGGTCAACTTTTGTATTGGGAAAGTCATGCCCGGTCAACTTTTGTATGGGAAAAGTCATGCCCGGTGAACTTTTGTATTGGGAAAGTCATGCCCGGTCAACTTTTGTATTGGGAAAGTCATGCCCGGTGAACTTTTGTATTGGGAAAGTCATGCCCGGTGAACTTTTGTATGGGAAAAGTCATGTCCGGTGAACTTTTGTATTGGGAAAGTCATGCCCGGTGAACATTTGTATGGGAAAAGTCATGTCCGGTGAACTTTTGTATGGGAAAAGTCATGCCCGGTGAACTTTTGTATTGGGAAAGTCATGCCCGGTCAACTTTTGTATTGGGAAAGTCATGCCCGGTGAACTTTTGTATGGGAAAAGTCATGCCCGGTGAACTTTTGTATGGGAAAAGTCATGCCCGGTGAACTTTTGTATTGGGAAAGTCATGCCCGGTCAACTTTTGTATTGGGAAAGTCATGCCCGGTCAACTTTTGTATGGGAAAAAGTCATGCCCGGTCAACTTTTGTATGGGAAAAGTCATGCCCGGTGAACTTTTGTATTGGGAAAGTCATGCCCGGTCAACTTTTGTATGGGAAAAGTCATGCCCGGTGATCTTTTGTACTGGGAAAGTCATGCCCGGTGAACTTTTGTATTGGAAAGTCATGCCCGGTCAACTTTTGTATGGGAAAAGTCATGCCCGGTGAACTTTTGTATGGGAAAGTCATGCCCGGTGAACTTTTGTATGGGAAAAGTCATGCCCGGTGAACTTTTGTATTGGGAAAGTCATGCCCGGTGAACTTTTGTATTGGGAAAGTCATGCCCGGTCAACTTTTGTATTGGGAAAGTCATGCCCGGTGATCTTTTGTACTGGGAAAGTCATGCCCTGGTGAACTTTTGTACTGGGAAAGTCATGCCCGGTGAACTTTTGTATTGGGAAAGTCATGCCCGGTGATCTTTTGTACTGGGAAAGTCATGCCCGGTGAACTTTTGTATTGGAAAAGTCATGCCCGGTGAACTTTTGTATTGGGAAAGTCATGCCCGGTGAACTTTTGTATTGGGAAAGTCATGCCCGGTGAACTTTTGTATGGGAAAAGTCATGCCCGGTGAACTTTTGTATGGGAAAAGTCATGCCCGGTGAACTTTTGTATTGGGAAAGTCATGCCCGGTGAACTTTTGTATTGGGAAAGTCATGCCCGGTCAACTTTTGTATTGGGAAAGTCATGCCCGGTGATCTTTTGTACTGGGAAAGTCATGCCCGGTGAACTTTTGTATGGGAAAAGTCATGCCCGGTGATCTTTTGTACTGGGAAAGTCATGCCCGGTGAACTTTTGTATGGGAAAAGTCATGCCCGGTGATCTTTTGTACTGCGAAAGTCATGCCCGGTCAACTTTTGTATTAGGAAAGTCATGCCCGGTGAACTTTTGTATGGGAAAAGTCATGCCCGGTGAACTTTTGTATTGGGAAAGTCATGCCCGGTGAACTTTTGTATTGGGAAAGTCATGCCCGGTGAACTTTTGTATTGGGAAAGTCATGCCCGGTGAACTTTTGTATTGGGAAAGTCATGCCCGGTGAACTTTTGTATGGGAAAAGTCATGCCTGGTGAACTTTTGTATTGGGAAAGTCATGCGCGGTGAACTTTTGTATTGGGAAAGTCATGCCCGGTGAACTTTTGTATTGGGAAAGTCATGCCCGGTGAACTTTTGTACTGGGAAAGTCATGCCCGGTGAACTTTTGTATTGGGAAAGTCATGCCGGTCAACTTTTGTACTAGGAAAGTCATGCCCGGTGAACTTTTGTACTGGGAAAGTCATGCCCGGTGAACTTTTGTATGGGAAAAGTCATGCCCGGTCAACTTTTGTATTGGGAAAGTCATGCCCGGTGAACTTTTGTACTGGAAAAGTCATGCCCGGTCAACTTTTGTATTGGGAAAGTCATGCCCGGTGAACTTTTGTATTGGGAAAGTCATGCCCGGTGAACTTTTGTATTGGGAAAGTCATGCCCGGTGAACTTTTGTATTGGGAAAGTCATGCCCGGTGAACTTTTGTATTGGGAAAGTCATGCCCGGTGAACTTTTGTATTGGGAAAGTCATGCCCGGTGAACTTTTGTATTGGGAAAGTCATGCCCGGTGATCTTTTGTACTGGGAAAGTCATGCCCGGTCAACTTTTGTATTGGGAAAGTCATGCCCGGTGATATTTTGTACTGGGAAAGTCATGCCCGGTGAACTTTTGTATTGGGAAAGTCATGCCCGGTCAACTTTTGTATTGGGAAAGTCATGCCCGGTGAACTTTTGTATTGGGAAAGTCATGCCCGGTGAACTTTTGTATTGGGAAAGTCATGCCCGGTCAACTTTTGTATTGGGAAAGTCATGCCCGGTCAACTTTTGTACTGGGAAAGTCATGCCCGGTCAACTTTTGTACTGGTAAAGTCATGCCCGGTGAACTTTTGTATTGGGAAAGTCATGCCCGGTGAACTTTTGTATTGGGAAAGTCATGCCCGGTGAACTTTTGTATTGGGAAAGTCATGCCCGGTCAACTTTTGTATTGGGAAAGTCATGCCCGGTGAACTTTTGTATTGGGAAAGTCATGCCCGGTGAACTTTTGTATGGGAAAAGTCATGCCCGGTGAACTTTTGTATTGGGAAAGTCATGCCCGGTGAACTTTTGTATTGGGAAAGTCATGCCCGGTGAACTTTTGTGCTGGGAAAGTCATGCCCGGTGAACTTTTGTACTGGGAAAGTCATGCCCGGTGAACATTTGTATTGGGAAAGTCATGCCCGGTCAACTTTTGTATGGGAAAAGTCATGCCCGGTGAACTTTTGTATTGGGAAAGTCATGCCCGGTCAACTTTTGTATTAGGAAAGTCATGCCCGGTGAACTTTTGTATGGGAAAAGTCATGCCCGGTGATCTTTTGTACTGGGAAAGTCATGCCCGGTGAACTTTTGTATGGGAAAAGTCATGCCCGGTGAACTTTTGTATGGGAAAAGTCATGCCCGGTGAACTTTTGTATTGGGAAAGTCATGCCCGGTGAACTTTTGTATTGGGAAAGTCATGCCCGGTGAACTTTTGTATTGGGAAAGTCATGCCCGGTGAACTTTTGTATTGGGAAAGTCATGCCCGGTGAACTTTTGTATTGGGAAAGTCATGCCCGGTGAACTTTTGTATGGGAAAAGTCATGCCCGGTGAACTTTTGTATTGGGAAAGTCATGCCCGGTGATCTTTTGTACTGGGAAAGTCATGCCCGGTGATCTTTTGTATTGGGAAAGTCATGACCGGTGATCTTTTGTACTGGGAAAGTCATGCCCGGTGAACTTTTGTATTGGGAAAGTCATGCCCGGTGATCTTTTGTACTGGGAAAGTCATGCCCGGTGAACTTTTGTATGGGAAAAGTCATGCCCGGTGATCTTTTGTATTGGGAAAGTCATGCCCGGTGAACTTTTGTATTGGGAAAGTCATGCCCGGTGAACTTTTGTATTGGGAAAGTCATGCCCGGTGAACTTTTGTATTGGGAAAGTCATGCCCGGTCAACTTTTGTATGGGAAAAGTCATGCCCGGTGAACTTTTGTATTGGGAAAGTCATGCCCGGTGAACTTTTGTATTGGGAAAGTCATGCCCGGTGAACTTTTGTATTGGGAAAGTCATGCCCGGTGAACTTCTGTATTGGGAAAGTCATGCCCGGTCAACTTTTGTATTGGGAAAGTCATGCCCGGTCAACTTTTGTATTGGGAAAGTCATGCCCGGTGATCTTTTGTACTGGGAAAGTCATGCCCGGTGAACTTTTGTATTGGGAAAGTCATGCCCGGTGAACTTTTGTATTGGGAAAGTCATGCCCGGTGATCTTTTGTACTGGGAAAGTCATGCCCGGTGAACTTTTGTACTAGGAAAGTCATGCCCGGTCAACTTTTGTATGGGAAAAGTCATGCCCGGTGAACTTTTGTATTGGGAAAGTCATGCCCGGTGAACTTTTGTATGGGAAAAGTCATGCCCGGTGAACTTTTGTATTGGGAAAGTCATGCCCGGTGATCTTTTGTACTGGGAAAGTCATGCCCGGTCAACTTTTGTATTGGGAAAGTCATGCCCGGTGAACTTTTGTATTGGGAAAGTCATGCCCGGTGATCTTTTGTACTGGGAAAGTCATGCCCGGTGAACTTTTGTATTGGGAAAGTCATGCCCGGTCAACTTTTGTACTGGGAAAGTCATGCCCGGTGAACTTTTGTATTGGGAAAGTCATGCCCGGTGAACTTTTGTATTGGGAAAGTCATGCCCGGTCAACTTTTGTATTGGGAAAGTCATGCCCTTGTATTGGGAAAGTCATGCCCGGTGAACTTTTGTATTGGGAAAGTCATGCCCGGTGAACTTTTGTATTGGGAAAGTCATGCCCGGTGAACTTTTGTACTGGGAAAGTCATGCCCGGTGAACTTTTGTATTGGGAAAGTCATGCCCGGTGAACTTTTGTATTGGGAAAGTCATGCCCGGTGAACTTTTGTATTGGGAAAGTCATGCCCGGTGAGCTTTTGTACTGGGAAAGTCATGCCCGGTGAACTTTTGTATTGGGAAAGTCATGCCCGGTGAACTTTTGTATGGGAAAAGTCATGCCCGGTGATCTTTTGTACTGGGAAAGTCATGCCCGGTGAACTTTTGTACTGGGAAAGTCATGCCCGGTGAACTTTTGTACTGGGAAAGTCATGCCCGGTCAACTTTTGTATTGGGAAAGTCATGCCCGGTGAACTTTTGTATTGGGAAAGTCATGCCCGGTCAACTTTTGTATTGGGAAAGTCATGCCCGGTCAACTTTTGTATTGGGAAAGTCATGCCCGGTCAACTTTTGTATTGGGAAAGTCATGCCCGGTGAGCTTTTGTACTGGGAAAGTCATGCCCGGTGAACTTTTGTATTGGGAAAGTCATGCCCGGTGAACTTTTGTACTGGGAAAGTCATGCCCGGTGAACTTTTGTACTGGGAAAGTCATGCCCGGTCAACTTTTGTATTGGGAAAGTCATGCCCGGTGAACTTTTGTATTGGGAAAGTCATGCCCGGTCAACTTTTGTATTGGGAAAGTCATGCCCGGTCAACTTTTGTATTGGGAAAGTCATGCCCGGTGAACTTTTGTATTGGGAAAGTCATGCCCGGTGAACTTTTGTATTGGGAAAGTCATGCCCGGTGATCTTTTGTATTGGGAAAGTCATGCCCGGTGATCTTTTGTATTGGGAAAGTCATGCCCGGTGAACTTTTGTATTGGGAAAGTCATGCCCGGTCAACTTTTGTATTGGGAAAGTCATGCCCGGTGAACTTTTGTATGGGAAAAGTCATGCCCGGTGAACTTTTGTATGGGAAAAGTCATGCCCGGTGAACTTTTGTATTGGGAAAGTCATGCCCGGTCAACTTTTGTATGGGAAAAGTCATGCCCGGTGAACTTTTGTATTGGGAAAGTCATGCCCGGTCAACTTTTGTATGGGAAAAGTCATGCCCGGTGAACTTTTGTATTGGGAAAGTCATGCCCGGTGAACTTTTGTACTGGGAAAGTCATGCCCGGTGAACTTTTGTATTGGGAAAGTCATGCCGGTCAACTTTTGTACTAGGAAAGTCATGCCCGGTGAACTTTTGTACTGGGAAAGTCATGCCCGGTGAACTTTTGTATGGGAAAAGTCATGCCCGGTCAACTTTTGTATTGGGAAAGTCATGCCCGGTGAACTTTTGTACTGGGAAAGTCATGCCCGGTCAACTTTTGTATTGGGAAAGTCATGCCCGGTGAACTTTTGTATTGGGAAAGTCATGCCCGGTGAACTTTTGTATTGGGAAAGTCATGCCCGGTCAACTTTTGTATTGGGAAAGTCATGCCCGGTGATCTTTTGTACTGGGAAAGTCATGCCCGGTGAACTTTTGTATTGGGAAAGTCATGCCCGGTGAACTTTTGTATTGGGAAAGTCATGCCCGGTGATCTTTTGTACTGGGAAAGTCATGCCCGGTGAACTTTTGTACTGGGAAAGTCATGCCCGGTCAACTTTTGTATGGGAAAAGTCATGCCCGGTGAACTTTTGTATTGGGAAAGTCATGCCCGGTGAACTTTTGTATGGGAAAAGTCATGCCCGGTGAACTTTTGTATTGGGAAAGTCATGCCCGGTGATCTTTTGTACTGGGAAAGTCATGCCCGGTCAACTTTTGTATTGGGAAAGTCATGCCCGGTGAACTTTTGTATTGGGAAAGTCATGCCCGGTGATCTTTTGTACTGGGAAAGTCATGCCCGGTGAACTTTTGTATTGGGAAAGTCATGCCCGGTCAACTTTTGTACTGGGAAAGTCATGCCCGGTGAACTTTTGTATTGGGAAAGTCATGCCCGGTGAACTTTTGTATTGGGAAAGTCATGCCCGGTCAACTTTTGTATTGGGAAAGTCATGCCCTTGTATTGGGAAAGTCATGCCCGGTGAACTTTTGTATTGGGAAAGTCATGCCCGGTGAACTTTTGTACTGGGAAAGTCATGCCCGGTGAACTTTTGTATTGGGAAAGTCATGCCCGGTGAACTTTTGTATTGGGAAAGTCATGCCCGGTGAACTTTTGTATTGGGAAAGTCATGCCCGGTGAGCTTTTGTAGTGGGAAAGTCATGCCCGGTGAACTTTTGTATTGGGAAAGTCATGCCCGGTGAACTTTTGTATGGGAAAAGTCATGCCCGGTGATCTTTTGTACTGGGAAAGTCATGCCCGGTGAACTTTTGTACTGGGAAAGTCATGCCCGTTGAACTTTTGTACTGGGAAAGTCATGCCCGGTCAACTTTTGTATTGGGAAAGTCATGCCCGGTGAACTTTTGTATTGGGAAAGTCATGCCCGGTCAACTTTTGTATTGGGAAAGTCATGCCCGGTCAACTTTTGTATTGGGAAAGTCATGCCCGGTCAACTTTTGTATTGGGAAAGTCATGCCCGGTGAGCTTTTGTACTGGGAAAGTCATGCCCGGTGAACTTTTGTATTGGGAAAGTCATGCCCGGTGAACTTTTGTATGGGAAAAGTCATGCCCGGTGATCTTTTGTACTGGGAAAGTCATGCCCGGTGAACTTTTGTACTGGGAAAGTCATGCCCGGTGAACTTTTGTACTGGGAAAGTCATGCCCGGTCAACTTTTGTATTGGGAAAGTCATGCCCGGTGAACTTTTGTATTGGGAAAGTCATGCCCGGTCAACTTTTGTATTGGGAAAGTCATGCCCGGTCAACTTTTGTATTGGGAAAGTCATGCCCGGTGAACTTTTGTATTGGCAAAGTCATGCCCGGTGAACTTTTGTATTGGGAAAGTCATGCCCGGTGATCTTTTGTACTGGGAAAGTCATTCCCGGTGATCTTTTGTATTGGGAAAGTCATGCCCGGTCAACTTTTGTATGGGAAAAGTCATGCCCGGTGAACTTTTGTATTGGGAAAGTCATGCCCGGTGAACTTTTGTACTGGGAAAGTCATGCCCGGTGAACTTTTGTATTGGGAAAGTCATGCCGGTCAACTTTTGTACTAGGAAAGTCATGCCCGGTGAACTTTTGTACTGGGAAAGTCATGCCCGGTGAACTTTTGTATGGGAAAAGTCATGCCCGGTGAACTTTTGTATGGGAAAAGTCATGCCCAGTCAACTTTTGTATTGGGAAAGTCATGCCCGGTGAACCTTTGTATTGGGAAAGTCATGCCCGGTCAACTTTTGTATTGGGAAAGTCATGCCCGGTGAACTTTTGTATGGGAAAAGTCATGCCCGGTGAACTTTTGTATGGGAAAAGTCATGCTCGGTGAACTTTTGTATTGGGAAAGTCATGCCCGGTCAACTTTTGTATGGGAAAAGTCATGCCCGGTGAACTTTTGTATTGGGAAAGTCATGCCCGGTCAACTTTTGTATGGGAAAAGTCATGCCCGGTGAACTTTTGTATTGGGAAAGTCATGCCCGGTGAACTTTTGTACTGGGAAAGTCATGCCCGGTGAACTTTTGTATTGGGAAAGTCATGCCGGTCAACTTTTGTACTAGGAAAGTCATGCCCGGTGAACTTTTGTACTGGGAAAGTCATGCCCGGTGAACTTTTGTATGGGAAAAGTCATGCCCGGTCAACTTTTGTATTGGGAAAGTCATGCCCGGTGAACTTTTGTACTGGAAAAGTCATGCCCGGTCAACTTTTGTATTGGGAAAGTCATGCCCGGTGAACTTTTGTATTGGGAAAGTCATGCCCGGTGAACTTTTGTATTGGGAAATTCATGCCCGGTGAACTTTTGTATTGGGAAATTCATGCCCGGTGAACTTTTGTATTGGGAAAGTCATGCCCGGTGAACTTTTGTATTGGGAAAGTCATGCCCGGTGAACTTTTGTATTGGGAAAGTCATGCCCGGTTAACTTTTGTATTGGGAAAGTCATGCCCCGTGATCTTTTGTACTGGGAAAGTCATGCCCGGTGAACTTTTGTATTGGGAAAGTCATGCCCGGTGAGCTTTTGTACTGGGAAAGTCATGCCCGGTGAACTTTTGTATTGGGAAAGTCATGCCCGGTGAACTTTTGTATGGGAAAAGTCATGCCCGGTGATCTTTTGTACTGGGAAAGTCATGCCCGGTGAACTTTTGTACTGGGAAAGTCATGCCCGGTGAACTTTTGTACTGGGAAAGTCATGCCCGGTCAACTTTTGTATTGGGAAAGTCATGCCCGGTGAACTTTTGTATTGGGAAAGTCATGCCCGGTCAACTTTTGTATTGGGAAAGTCATGCCCGGTCAACTTTTGTATTGGGAAAGTCATGCCCGGTCAACTTTTGTATTGGGAAAGTCATGCCCGGTGAGCTTTTGTACTGGGAAAGTCATGCCCGGTGAACTTTTGTATTGGGAAAGTCATGCCCGGTGAACTTTTGTATGGGAAAAGTCATGCCCGGTGATCTTTTGTACTGGGAAAGTCATGCCCGGTGAACTTTTGTACTGGGAAAGTCATGCCCGGTGAACTTTTGTACTGGGAAAGTCATGCCCGGTCAACTTTTGTATTGGGAAAGTCATGCCCGGTGAACTTTTGTATTGGGAAAGTCATGCCCGGTCAACTTTTGTATTGGGAAAGTCATGCCCGGTCAACTTTTGTATTGGGAAAGTCATGCCCGGTGAACTTTTGTATTGGGAAAGTCATGCCCGGTGAACTTTTGTATTGGGAAAGTCATGCCCGGTGATCTTTTGTACTGGGAAAGTCACTCCCGGTGATCTTTTGTATTGGGAAAGTCATGCCCGGTGAACTTTTGTATTGGGAAAGTCATGCCCGGTCAACTTTTGTATTGGGAAAGTCATGCCCGGTGAACTTTTGTATGGGAAAAGTCATGCCCGGTGAACTTTTGTATGGGAAAAGTCATGCCCGGTGAACTTTTGTATTGGGAAAGTCATGCCCGGTCAACTTTTGTATGGGAAAAGTCATGCCCGGTGAACTTTTGTATTGGGAAAGTCATGCCCGGTCAACTTTTGTATGGGAAAAGTCATGCCCGGTGAACTTTTGTATTGGGAAAGTCATGCCCGGTGAACTTTTGTACTGGGAAAGTCATGCCCGGTGAACTTTTGTATTGGGAAAGTCATGCCGGTCAACTTTTGTACTAGGAAAGTCATGCCCGGTGAACTTTTGTACTGGGAAAGTCATGCCCGGTGAACTTTTGTATGGGAAAAGTCATGCCCGGTCAACTTTTGTATTGGGAAAGTCATGCCCGGTGAACTTTTGTACTGGAAAAGTCATGCCCGGTCAACTTTTGTATTGGGAAAGTCATGCCCGGTGAACTTTTGTATTGGGAAAGTCATGCCCGGTGAACTTTTGTATTGGGAAAGTCATGCCCGGTGAACTTTTGTATTGGGAAAGTCATGCCCGGTGAACTTTTGTATTGGGAAAGTCATGCCCGGTGAACTTTTGTATTGGGAAAGTCATGCCCGGTGAACTTTTGTATTGGGAAAGTCATGCCCGGTGATCTTTTGTACTGGGAAAGTCATGCCCGGTCAACTTTTGTATTGGGAAAGTCATGCCCGGTGATATTTTGTACTGGGAAAGTCATGCCCGGTGAACTTTTGTATTGGGAAAGTCATGCCCGGTCAACTTTTGTATTGGGAAAGTCATGCCCGGTGAACTTTTGTATTGGGAAAGTCATGCCCGGTGAACTTTTGTATTGGGAAAGTCATGCCCGGTCAACTTTTGTATTGGGAAAGTCATGCCCGGTCAACTTTTGTACTGGGAAAGTCATGCCCGGTCAACTTTTGTACTGGTAAAGTCATGCCCGGTGAACTTTTGTATTGGGAAAGTCATGCCCGGTGAACTTTTGTATTGGGAAAGTCATGCCCGGTGAACTTTTGTATTGGGAAAGTCATGCCCGGTCAACTTTTGTATTGGGAAAGTCATGCCCGGTGAACTTTTGTATTGGGAAAGTCATGCCCGGTGAACTTTTGTATGGGAAAAGTCATGCCCGGTGAACTTTTGTATGGGAAAAGTCATGCCCGGTGAACTTTTGTATTGGGAAAGTCATGCCCGGTGAACTTTTGTATTGGGAAGGTCATGCCCGGTGAACTTTTGTACTGGGAAAGTCATGCCCGGTGAACATTTGTATTGGGAAAGTCATGCCCGGTCAACTTTTGTATGGGAAAAGTCATGCCCGGTGAACTTTTGTATTGGGAAAGTCATGCCCGGTCAACTTTTGTATTAGGAAAGTCATGCCCGGTGAACTTTTGTATGGGAAAAGTCATGCCCGGTGATCTTTTGTACTGGGAAAGTCATGCCCGGTGAACTTTTGTATGGGAAAAAGTCATGCCCGGTGAACTTTTGTATGGGAAAAGTCATGCCCGGTGAACTTTTGTATTGGGAAAGTCATGCCCGGTGAACTTTTGTATTGGGAAAGTCATGCCCGGTGAACTTTTGTATTGGGAAAGTCATGCCCGGTGAACTTTTGTATTGGGAAAGTCATGCCCGGTGAACTTTTGTATTGGGAAAGTCATGCCCGGTGAACTTTTGTATGGGAAAAGTCATGCCCGGTGATCTTTTGTACTGGGAAAGTCATGCCCGGTGAACTTTTGTATTGGGAAAGTCATGACCGGTGATATTTTGTACTGGGAAAGTCATGCCCGGTGAACTTTTGTATTGGGAAAGTCATGCCCGGTGATCTTTTGTACTGGGAAAGTCATGCCCGGTGAACTTTTGTATGGGAAAAGTCATGCCCGGTGATCTTTTGTATTGGGAAAGTCATGCCCGGTGAACTTTTGTATTGGGAAAGTCATGCCCGGTGAACTTTTGTATTGGGAAAGTCATGCCCGGTGAACTTTTGTATTGGGAAAGTCATGCCCGGTCAACTTTTGTATGGGAAAAGTCATGCCCGGTGAACTTTTGTATTGGGAAAGTCATGCCCGGTGAACTTTTGTATTGGGAAAGTCATGCCCGGTGAACTTTTGTATTGGGAAAGTCATGCCCGGTGAACTTTTGTATTGGGAAAGTCATGCCCGGTCAACTTTTGTATTGGGAAAGTCATGCCCGGTCAACTTTTGTATTGGGAAAGTCATGCCCGGTGATCTTTTGTACTGGGAAAGTCATGCCCGGTGAACTTTTGTATTGGGAAAGTCATGCCCGGTGAACTTTTGTATTGGGAAAGGTATGCCCGGTCAACTTTTGTATTGGGAAAGTCATGCCCGGTGATCTTTTGTACTGGGAAAGTCATGCCCGGTGAACTTTTGTATTGGGAAAGTCATGCCCGGTGAACTTTTGTATTGGGAAAGTCATGCCCGGTGATCTTTTGTACTGGGAAAGTCATGCCCGGTGAACTTTTGTACTGGGAAAGTCATGCCCGGTCAACTTTTGTATGGGAAAAGTCATGCCCGGTGAACTTTTGTATTGGGAAAGTCATGCCCGGTGAACTTTTGTATGGGAAAAGTCATGCCCGGTGAACTTTTGTATTGGGAAAGTCATGCCCGGTGATCTTTTGTACTGGGAAAGTCATGCCCGGTCAACTTTTGTATTGGGAAAGTCATGCCCGGTGAACTTTTGTATTGGGAAAGTCATGCCCGGTGATCTTTTGTACTGGGAAAGTCATGCCCGGTGAACTTTTGTATTGGGAAAGTCATGCCCGGTCAACTTTTGTACTGGGAAAGTCATGCCCGGTGAACTTTTGTATTGGGAAAGTCATGCCCGGTGAACTTTTGTATTGGGAAAGTCATGCCCGGTGAACTTTTGTATTGGGAAAGTCATGCCCGGTCAACTTTTGTATTGGGAAAGTCATGCCCTTGTATTGGGAAAGACATGCCCGGTGAACTTTTGTATTGGGAAAGTCATGCCCGGTGAACTTTTGTATTGGGAAAGTCATGCCCGGTGAACTTTTGTACTGGGAAAGTCATGCCCGGTGAACTTTTGTATTGGGAAAGTCATGCCCGGTGAACTTTTGTATTGGGAAAGTCATGCCCGGTGAACTTTTGTATTGGGAAAGTCATGCCCGGTGAGCTTTTGTACTGGGAAAGTCATGCCCGGTGAACTTTTGTATTGGGAAAGTCATGCCCGGTGAACTTTTGTATGGGAAAAGTCATGCCCGGTGATCTTTTGTACTGGGAAAGTCATGCCCGGTGAACTTTTGTACTGGGAAAGTCATGCCCGGTGAACTTTTGTACTGGGAAAGTCATGCCCGGTCAACTTTTGTATTGGGAAAGTCATGCCCGGTGAACTTTTGTATTGGGAAAGTCATGCCCGGTCAACTTTTGTATTGGGAAAGTCATGCCTGGTCAACTTTTGTATTGGGAAAGTAATGCCCGGTGAACTTTTGTATTGGGAAAGTCATGCCCGGTGAACTTTTGTATTGGGAAAGTCATGCCCGGTGATCTTTTGTACTGGGAAAGTCATGCCCGGTGATCTTTTGTATTGGGAAAGTCATGCCCGGTGAACTTTTGTATTGGGAAAGTCATGCCCGGTGAACTTTTGTATTGGGAAAGTCATGCCCGGTGAACTTTTGTATGGGAAAAGTCATGCCCGGTGAACTTTTGTATGGGAAAAGTCATGCCCGGTGAACTTTTGTATTGGGAAAGTCATGCCCGGTCAACTTTTGTATGGGAAAAGTCATGCCCGGTGAACTTTTGTATTGGAAAAGTCATGCCCGGTGATCTTTTGTACTGGGAAAGTCATGCCCGGTGAACTTTTGTATTGGGAAAGTCATGCCCGGCGAACTTTTGTATTGGGAAAGTCATGCCCGGTGAACTTTTGTATTGGGAAAGTCATGCCCGGTCAACTTTTGTATTGGGAAAGTCATGCCCGGTGATCTTTTGTACTGGGAAAGTCAAGCCCGGTGATCTTTTGTATTGGGAAAGTCATGCCCGGTGAACTTTTGTATTGGGAAAGTCATGCCCGGTCAACTTTTGTATTGGGAAAGTCATGCCCGGTGAACTTTTGTATGGGAAAAGTCATGCCCGGTGAACTTTTGTATGGGAAAAGTCATGCCCGGTGAACTTTTGTATTGGGAAAGTCATGCCCGGTCAACTTTTGTATGGGAAAAGTCAAGCCCGGTGAACTTTTGTATTGGGAAAGTCATGCCCGGTCAACTTTTGTATGGGAAAAGTCATGCCCGGTGATCTTTTGTACTGGGAAAGTCATGCCCGGTGAACTTTTGTATGGGAAAAGTCATGCCCGGTGAACTTTTGTATGGGAAAAGTCATGCCCGGTGGACTTTTGTATGGGAAAAGTCATGCCCGGTGAACTTTTGTATTGGGAAAGTCATGCCCGGTGATCTTTTGTATTGGGAAAGTCATGCCCGGTGAACTTTTGTATTGGGAAAGTCATGCCCAGTGAACTTTTGTATTGGGAAAGTCATGCCCGGTGAACTTTTGTATTGGGAAAGTCATGCCCGGTGAACTTTTGTATTGGGAAAGTCATGCCCGGTCAACTTTTGTATTGGGAAAGTCATGCCCGGTCAACTTTTGTATTGGGAAAGTCATGCCCGGTGAACTTTTGTATTGGGAAAGTCATGCCCGGTGAACTTTTGTATGGGAAAAGTCATGCCCGGTGAACTTTTGTATGGGAAAAGTCATGCCCGGTGAACTTTTGTATTGGGAAAGTCATGCCCGGTGAACTTTTGTATTGGGAAAGTCATGCCCGGTGATCTTTTGTACTTGGAAAGTCATGCCCGGTCAACTTTTGTATTGGGAAAGTCATGCCCGGTGAACTTTTGTATGGGAAAAGTCATGCCCGGTCAACTTTTGTATTGGGAAAGTCATGCCCGGTCAACTTTTGTATGGGAAAAGTCATGCCCGGTGAACTATTGTATTGGGAAAGTCATGCCCGGTCAACTTTTGTATTGGGAAAGTCATGCCCGGTGAACTTTTGTATTGGGAAAGTCATGCCCGGTGAACTTTTGTATGGGAAAAGTCATGCCCGGTGAACTTTTGTATTGGGAAAGTCATGCCCGGTGAACTTTTGTATGGGAAAAGTCATGCCCGGTGAACTTTTGTATTGGGAAAGTCATGCCCGGTGATCTTTTGTACTGGGAAAGTCATGCCCGGTGAACTTTTGTATTGGGAAAGTCATGCCCGGTGAACTTTTGTATGGGAAAAGTCATGCCCGGTGAACTTTTCTATTGGGAAAGTCATGCCCGGTGATCTTTTGTACTGGGAAAGTCATGCCCGGTGAACTTTTGTATTGGGAAAGTCATGCCCGGTGAACTTTTGTATGGGAAAAGTCATGCCCGGTGAACTTTTGTATTGGGAAAGTCATGCCCGGTCAACTTTTGTATTGGGAAAGTCATGCCCGGTGATCTTTTGTACTGGGAAAGTCATGCCCGGTGAACTTTTGTACTCTGAAAGTCATGCCCGGTGAACTTTTGTATTGGGAAAGTCATGCCCGGTGAACTTTTGTATTGGGAAAGTCATGCCCGGTGAACTTTTGCATTGGGAAAGTCATGCCCGGTGAACTTTTGTATTGGGAAAGTCATGCCCGGTGAACTTTTGTATGGGAAAAGTCATGCCCGGTGAACTTTTGTATGGGAAAAGTCATGCCCGGTGAACTTTTGTATTGGGAAAGTCATGCCCGGTCAACTTTTGTATTGGGAAAGTCATGCCCGGTGAACTTTTGTATGGGAAAAGTCATGCCCGGTGAACTTTTGTATGGAAAAAGTCATGCCCGGTCAACTTTTGTATTGGGAAAGTCATGCCCGGTGATCTTTTGTACTGGGAAAGTCATGCCCGGTCAACTTTTGTACTGGGAAAGTCATGCCCGGTGAACTTTTGTACTGGGAAAGTCATGCCCGGTCAACTTTTGTATTGGGAAAGTCATGCCCGGTGATCTTTTGTACTGGGAAAGTCATGCCCGGTGAACTTTTGTATTGGGAAAGTCATACCCGGTGAACTTTTGTACTGGGAAAGTCATGCCCGGTGAACTTTTGTATTGGGAAAATCATGCCCGGTGAACTTTTGTATTGGGAAAGTCATGCCCGGTGAACTTTTGTATTGGGAAAGTCATGCCCGGTGAACTTTTGTATGGGAAAAGTCATGCCCGGTGAACTTTTGTATTGGGAAAGTCATGTTCGGTGAACTTTTGTATTGGGAAAGTCATGCCCGGTCAACTTTTGTATTGGGAAAGTCATGCCCGGTGATCTTTTGTACTGGGAAAGTCATGCCCGGTGAACTTTTGTATGGGAAAAGTCATGCCCGGTGAACTTTTGTATGGGAAAAGTCATGCCCGGTCAACTTTTGTATTGGGAAAGTCATGCCCGGTCAACTTTTGTATGGGAAAAGTCATGCCCGGTGAACTATTGTATTGGGAAAGTCATGCCCGGTCAACTTTTGTATTGGGAAAGTCATGCCCGGTGAACTTTTGTATTGGGAAAGTCATGCCCGGTGAACTTTTGTATGGGAAAAGTCATGCCCGGTGAACTTTTGTATTGGGAAAGTCATGCCCGGTGAACTTTTGTATGGGAAAAGTCATGCCCGGTGAACTTTTGTATTGGGAAAGTCATGCCCGGTGATCTTTTGTACTGGGAAAGTCATGCCCGGTGAACTTTTGTATTGGGAAAGTCATGCCCGGTGAACTTTTGTATGGGAAAAGTCATGCCCGGTGAACTTTTCTATTGGGAAAGTCATGCCCGGTGATCTTTTGTACTGGGAAAGTCATGCCCGGTGAACTTTTGTATTGGGAAAGTCATGCCCGGTGAACTTTTGTATGGGAAAAGTCATGCCCGGTGAACTTTTGTATTGGGAAAGTCATGCCCGGTCAACTTTTGTATTGGGAAAGTCATGCCCGGTGATCTTTTGTACTGGGAAAGTCATGCCCGGTGAACTTTTGTACTCTGAAAGTCATGCCCGGTGAACTTTTGTATTGGGAAAGTCATGCCCGGTGAACTTTTGTATTGGGAAAGTCATGCCCGGTGAACTTTTGCATTGGGAAAGTCATGCCCGGTGAACTTTTGTATTGGGAAAGTCATGCCCGGTGAACTTTTGTATGGGAAAAGTCATGCCCGGTGAACTTTTGTATGGGAAAAGTCATGCCCGGTGAACTTTTGTATTGGGAAAGTCATGCCCGGTCAACTTTTGTATTGGGAAAGTCATGCCCGGTGAACTTTTGTATGGGAAAAGTCATGCCCGGTGAACTTTTGTATGGAAAAAGTCATGCCCGGTGAACTTTTGTATGGAAAAAGTCATGCCCGGTCAACTTTTGTATTGGGAAAGTCATGCCCGGTGATCTTTTGTACTGGGAAAGTCATGCCCGGTCAACTTTTGTACTGGGAAAGTCATGCCCGGTCAACTTTTGTATTGGGAAAGTCATGCCCGGTGATCTTTTGTACTGGGAAAGTCATGCCCGGTGAACTTTTGTATTGGGAAAGTCATACCCGGTGAACTTTTGTACTGGGAAAGTCATGCCCGGTGAACTTTTGTATTGGGAAAATCATGCCCGGTGAACTTTTGTATTGGGAAAGTCATGCCCGGTGAACTTTTGTATTGGGAAAGTCATGCCCGGTGAACTTTTGTATGGGAAAAGTCATGCCCGGTGAACTTTTGTATTGGGAAAGTCATGTTCGGTGAACTTTTGTATTGGGAAAGTCATGCCCGGTCAACTTTTGTATTGGGAAAGTCATGCCCGGTGATCTTTTGTACTGGGAAAGTCATGCCCGGTGAACTTTTGTATGGGAAAAGTCATGCCCGGTGAACTTTTGTATTGGGAAAGTCATGCCCGGTGAACTTTTGTATGGGAAAAGTCATGCCCGGTGATCTTTTGTACTGGGAAAGTCATGCCCGGTGAACTTTTGTATTGGGAAAGTCATGCCCGGTCAAATTTTGTATTGGGAAAGTCATGCCCGGTGATCTTTTGTACTGGGAAAGTCATGCCCGGTGAACTTTTGTATGGGAAAAGTCATGCCCGGTCAACTTTTGTATTGGGAATGTCATGCCCGGTCAGCTTTTGTATTGGGAAAGTCATGCCCTTGTATTGGGAAAGTCATGCCCGGTGAACTTTTGTATTGGGAAAGTCATGCCCGGTGAACTTTTGTATTGGGAAAGTCATGCCCGGTAAATTTTTGTATTGGGAGTTGACCGGGCATGACTTTCCCAATACAAATTTCACCGGGCATGACTTTCCCAATACAAAAGTTCACCGAGCATGACTTTCCCAGTACAAAAGATCACCGGGCATGACTTTCCCAATACAAAAGTTGACCGGGCATGACTTTCCCAATACAAAAGTTCACCGGGCATGACTTTTCCCATACAAAAGTTCACCGGGCATGACTTTCCCAATACAAAAGTTCACCGGGCATGACTTTCCCAGTACAAAAGATCACCGGGCATGACTTTCCCAATACAAAAGTTCACCGGGCATGACTTTTCCCATACAAAAGTTCACCGGGCATGACTTTCCCAATACCAAAGTTCACAGGGCATGACTTTTCCCATACAAAAGTTCACCGGGCATGACTTTCCCAATACAAAAGTTCACCGGGCATGACTTTCCCAATACAAAAGTTGACCGGGCATGACTTTCGAAATACAAAAGTTCACCGGGCATGACTTTTCCCATACAAAAGTTGACCGGGCATGACTTTCCCAATACAAAAGTTGACCGGGCATGACTTTTCCCATACAAAAGTTCACCGGGCATGACTTTCCCAATACAAAAGTTGACCGGGCATGACTTTCCAAGTACAAAAGATCACCGGGCATGACTTTCCCAATACAAAAGTTCACCGGGCATGACTTTCCCAATACAAAAGTTCACCGGGCATTTGTATTGGGAAAGTCATGCCCGGTGAACTTTTGTACTGGGAAAGTCATGCCCGGTGAACTTTTGAATTGGGAAAGTCATGCCCGGTGAACTTTTGTATTGGGAAAGTCATGCCCGGTGAACTTTTGTATGGGAAAAGTCATGCCCGGTGAACTTTTGTATTGGGAAAGTCATGCCCGGTCAACTTTTGTATTGGGAAAGTCATGCCCGGTCAACTTTTGTATTGGGAAAGTCATGCCCGGTGATCTTTTGTACTGGGAAAGTCATGCCCGGTGAACTTTTGTATGGGAAAAGTCATGCCCGGTGAACTTTTGTATTGGGAAAGTCATGCCCGGTGAACTTTTGTATGGGAAAAGTCATGCCCGGTGATCTTTTGTACTGGGAAAATCATGCCCGGTGAACTTTTGTATTGGGAAAGTCATGCCCGGTCAACTTTTGTATTGGGAAAGTCATGCCCGGTGATCTTTTGTACTGGGAATGTCATGCCCGGTGAACTTTTGAATGGGAAAAGTCATGCCCGGTCAACTTTTGTATTGGGAAAGTCATGCCCGGTCAACTTTTGTATTGGGAAAGTCATGCCCTTGTATTGGGAAAGTCATGCCCGGTGAACTTTTGTATTGGGAAAGTCATGCCCGGTGAACTTTTGTATTGGGAAAGTCATGCCCGGTGAACTTTTGTATTGGGAAAGTCATGCCCGGTGATCTTTTGTACTGGGAAAGTCATGCCCGGTGATCTTTTGTACTGGGAAAGTCATGCCCGGTGAACTTTTGTATTGGGAAAGTCATACCTGGTGAACTTTTGTATTGGGAAAGTCATGCCCGGTGAACTTTTGTATTGGGAAAGTCATGCCCGGTGAACTTTTGTATTGGGAAAGTCATGCCCGGTGAACTTTTGTATTGGGAAAGTCATGACAGGTGAACTTTTGTATTGGGAAAGTCATGCCCGGTGAACTTTTGTATTGGGAAAGTCATGCCCGGTGATCTTTTGTACTGGGAAAGTCATGCCCGGTCAACTTTTGTATTGGGAAAGTCATGCCCGGTGAACTTTTGTATGGGAAAAGTCATGCCCGGTGAACTTTTGTATTGGGAAAGTCATGCCCGGTGAACTTTTGTATTGGGAAAGTCATGCCCGGTGAACTTTTGTATTGGGAAAGTCATGCCCGGTGAACTTTTGTATTGGGAAAGTCATGCCCGGTGAACTTTTGTATTGGGAAAGTCATGCCCGGTCAACTTTTGTATTGGGAAAGTCATGCCCGGTGAACTTTTGTACTGGGAAAGTCATGCCCAGTGATCTTTTGTATTGGGAAAGTCATGCCCGGTGAACTTTTGTATTGGGAAAGTCATGCCCGGTGAACTTTTGTATTGGGAAAGTCATGCCCGGTGATCTTTTGTACTGGGAAAGTCATGCCCGGTCAACTTTTGTATTGGGAAAGTCATGCCCGGTGAACTTTTGTATGGGAAAAGTCATGCCCGGTCAACTTTTGTATTGGGAAAGTCATGCCCGGTGAACTTTTGTATGGGAAAAGTCATGCCCGGTGAACTTTTGTATTGGGAAAGTCATGCCCGGTGAACTTTTGTACTGGGAAAGTCATGCCCGGTGAACTTTTGTATGGGAAAAGTCATGCCCGGTAAACTTTTGTATGGGAAAAGTCATGCCCGGTGAACTTTTGTATTGGGAAAGTCATGCCCGGTGAACTTTTGTATTGGGAAAGTCATACCCGGTGAACTTTTGTATTGGGAAAGTCATGCCCGGTGATCTTTTGTATTGGGAAAGTCATGCCCGGTGAACTTTTGTATGGGAAAAGTCATGCCCGGTCAACTTTTGTATTGGGAAAGTCATGCCCGGTCAACTTTTGCATTGGGAAAGTCATGCCCGGTGAACTTTTGTATGGGAAAAGTCATGCCCGGTGAACTTTTGTATTGGGAAAGTCATGCCCGGTGAACTTTTGTATGGGAAAAGTCATGCCCGGTGAACTTTTGTATTGGGAAAGTCATGCCCGGTGATCTTTTGTACTGGGAAAGTCATGCCCGGTGAACTTTTGTATTGGGAAAGTCATGCCCGGTGATCTTTTGTACTGGGAAAGTCATGCCCGGTGAACTTTTGTATTGGGAAAGTCATGCCCGGTGATCTTTTGTACTGGGAAAGTCATGCCCGGTGAACTTTTGTATGGGAAAAGTCATGCCCGGTGATCTTTTGTACTGGGAAAATCATGCCCGGTGAACTTTTGTATTGGGAAAGTCATGCCCGGTGAACTTTTGTATGGGAAAAGTCATGCCCGGTGAACTTTTGTATTGGGAAAGTCATGCCCGGTGATCTTTTGTACTGGGAAAGTCATGCCCAGTGAACTTTTGTATTGGGAAAGTCATGCCCGGTGAACTTTTGTATGGGAAAAGTCATGCCCGGTGAACTTTTGTATTGGGAAAGTCATGCCCGGTCAACTTTTGTATTGGGAAAGTCATGCCCGGTAATCTTTTGTACTGGGAAAGTCATGCCCGGTGAACTTTTGTACTGGGAAAGTCATGCCCGGTGAACTTTTGTATTGGGAAAGTCATGCCCGGTGAACTTTTGTATTGGGAAAGTCATGCCCGGTGAACTTTTGTATTGGGAAAGTCATGCCCGGTGAACTTTTGTATTGGGAAAGTCATGCCCGGTGAACTTTTGTATGGGAAAAGTCATGCCCGGTGAACTTTTGTATGGGAAAAGTCATGCCCGGTGAACTTTTGTATTGGGAAAGTCATGCCCGGTCAACTTTTGTATTGGGAAAGTCATGCCCGGTGAACTTTTGTATGGGAAAAGTCATGCCCGGTGATCTTTTGTACTGGGAAAGTCATGCCCGGTGAACTTTTGTATTGGGAAAGTCATGCCTGGTGATCTTTTGTATTGGGAAAGTCATGCCCGGTGAACTTTTGTATTGGGAAAGTCATGCCCGGTGAACTTTTGTATTGGGAAAGTCATGCCCGGTGAACTTTTGTATTGGGAAAGTCATGCCCGGTGAACTTTTGTATTGGGAAAGTCGTGCCCGGTGAACTTTTGTATTGGGAAAGTCATGCCCGGTGAACTTTTGTATTGGGAAAGTCATGCCCGGTGAACTTTTGTATTGGGAAAGTCATGCCCGGTGAACTTTTGTATTGGGAAAGTCATGCCCGGTGAACTTTTGTACTGGGAAAGTCATGCCCGGTGAACTTTTGTATTGGGAAAGTCATGCCCGGTGAACTTTTGTACTGGGAAAGTCATGCCCGGTGAACTTTTGTATGGGAAAAGTCATGCCCGGTGAACTTTTGTATTGGGAAAGTCATGCCCGGTGAACTTTTGTACTGGGAAAGTCATGCCCGGTAAACTTTTGTACTGGGAAGTCATGCCCGGTGAACTTTTGTATTGGGAAAGTCATGCCCGGTGAACTTTTGTATTGGGAAAGTCATGCCCGGTGAACTTTTGTATTGGGAAAGTCATGCCCGGTGAACTTTTGTATTGGGAAAGTCATGCCCGGTCAACTTTTGTATTGGGAAAGTCATGCCCGGTCAACTTTTGTATGGGAAAAGTCATGCCCGGTGAACTTTTGTATTGGGAAAGTCATGCCCGGTCAACTTTTGTATTAGGAAAGTCATGCCCGGTGAACTTTTGTATGGGAAAAGTCATGCCCGGTGATCTTTTGTACTGGGAAAGTCATGCCCGGTGAACTTTTGTATTGGGAAAGTCATGCCCGGTGAACTTTTGTATTGGGAAAGTCATGCCCGGTGAACTTTTGTATTGGGAAAGTCATGCCCGGTGAACTTTTGTACTGGGAAAGTCATGCCCGGTGAACTTTTGTATTGGGAAAGTCATGCCCGGTGATCTTTTGTACTGGGAAAGTCATGCCCGGTGAACTTTTGTATGGGAAAAGTCATGCCCGGTGATCTTTTGTACTGGGAAAGTCATGCCCGGTCAACTTTTGTATTGGGAAAGTCATGCCCGGTGAACTTTTGTATGGGAAAAGTCATGCCCGGTGAACTTTTGTATTGGGAAAGTCATGCCCGGTGAACTTTTGTATTGGGAAAGTCATGCCCGGTGAACTTTTGTACTGGGAAAGTCATGCCCGGTGAACTTTTGTATTGGGAAAGTCATGCCCGGTGAACTTTTGTATGGGAAAAGTCATGCCCGGTGAACTTTTGTATTGGGAAAGTCATGCCCGGTGATCTTTTGTACTGGGAAAGTCATGCCCGGTGAACTTTTGTATTGGGAAAGTCATGCCCGGTGAACTTTTGTATGGGAAAAGTCATGCCCGGTGAACTTTTGTATGGGAAAGTCATGCCCGGTGAACTTTTGTATTGGGAAAGTCATGCCCGGTGAACTTTTGTACTGGGAAAGTCATGCCCGGTGAACTTTTGTATTGGGAAAGTCATGCCCGGTGAACTTTTGTATGGGAAAAGTCATGCCCGGTGAACTTTTGTATTGGGAAAGTCATGCCCGGTGATCTTTTGTACTGGGAAAGTCATGCCCGGTGAACTTTTGTATTGGGAAAGTCATGCCCGGTGAACTTTTGTATGGGAAAAGTCATGCCCGGTGAACTTTTGTATTGGGAAAGTCATGCCCGGTGAACTTTTGTATTGGGAAAGTCATGCCCGGTGAACTTTTGTATGGGAAAAGTCATGCCCGGTGAACTTTTGTATTGGGAAAGTCATGCCCGGTGAACTTTTGTACTGGGAAAGTCATGCCCGGTGAACTTTTGTATTGGGAAAGTCATGCCCGATCAACTTTTGTATTAGGAAAGTCATGCCCGGTGAACTTTTGTATGGGAAAAGTCATGCCCGGTGATCTTTTGTACTGGGAAAGTCATGCCCGGTGAACTTTTGTATTGGGAAAGTCATGCCCGGTGAACTTTTGTATTGGGAAAGTCATGCCCGGTGAACTTTTGTATTGGGAAAGTCATGCCCGGTGAACTTTTGTACTGGGAAAGTCATGCCCGGTGAACTTTTGTATTGGGAAAGTCATGCCCGGTGAACTTTTGTATTGGGAAAGTCATGCCCGGTGAACTTTTGTATTGGGAAAGTCATGCCCGGTGAACTTTTGTATTGGGAAAGTCATGCCCGGTGAACTTTTGTATTGGGAAAGTCATGCCCGGTGAACTTTTGTACTGGGAAAGTCATGCCCGGTGAACTTTTGTATTGGGAAAGTCATGCCCGGTTAACTTTTGTACTGGGAAAGTCATGCCCGGTGAACTTTTGTATGGGAAAAGTCATGCCCGGTGAACTTTTGTATGGGAAAGTCATGCCCGGTGAACTTTTGTACTGGGAAAGTCATGCCCGGTGAACTTTTGTACTGGGAAGTCATGCCCGGTGAACTTTTGTATTGGGAAAGTCATGCCCGGTGAACTTTTGTATTGGGAAAGTCATGCCCGGTGAACTTTTGTATTGGGAAAGTCATGCCCGGTGAACTTTTGTATTGGGAAAGTCATGCCCGGTCAACTTTTGTATTGGGAAAGTCATGCCCGGTCAACTTTTGTATGGGAAAAGTCATGCCCGGTGAACTTTTGTATTGGGAAATACATGCCCGGTCAACTTTTGTATTAGGAAAGTCATGCCCGGTGAACTTTTGTATGGGAAAAGTCATGCCCGGTGATCTTTTGTACTGGGAAAGTCATGCCCGGTGAACTTTTGTATTGGGAAAGTCATGCCCGGTGAACTTTTGTATTGGGAAAGTCATGCCCGGTGAACTTTTGTATTGGGAAAGTCATGCCCGGAGAACTTTTGTATTGGGAAAGTCATGCCCGGTGAACTTTTTTACTGGGAAAGTCATGCCCGGTGAACTTTTGTATTGGGAAAGTCATGCCCGGTGATCTTTTGTACTGGGAAAGTCATGCCCGGTGAACTTTTGTATGGGAAAAGTCATGCCCGGTGAACTTTTGTATGGGAAAAGTCATGCCCGGTGAACTTTTGTATTGGGAAAGTCATGCCCGGTGAACTTTTGTATTGGGAAAGTCATGCCCGGTGAACTTTTGTACTGGGAAAGTCATGCCCGGTGAACTTTTGTATTGGGAAAGTCATGCCCGGTGAACTTTTGTATGGGAAAAGTCATGCCCGGTGAACTTTTGTATTGGGAAAGTCATGCCCGGTGATCTTTTGTACTGGGAAAGTCATGACCGGTGAACTTTTGTATTGGGAAAGTCATGCCCGGTGAACTTTTGTATGGGAAAAGTCATGCCCGGTGAACTTTTGTATTGGGAAAGTCATGCCCGGTGAACTTTTGTACTGGGAAAGTCATGCCCGGTGAACTTTTGTATTGGGAAAGTCATGCCCGGTGATCTTTTGTACTGGGAAAGTCATGCCCGGTGAACTTTTGTATGGGAAAAGTCATGCCCGGTCAACTTTTGTATTGGGAAAGTCATGCCCGGTGAACTTTTGTATTGGGAAAGTCATGCCCGGTGAACTTTTGTATTGGGAAAGTCATGCCCGGTGAACTTTTGTATTGGGAAAGTCATGCCCGGTGAACTTTTGTATTGGGAAAGTCATGCCCGGTGAACTTTTGTATTGGGAAAGTCATGCCCGGTGAACTTTTGTATTGGGAAAGTCATGCCCGGTGAACTTTTGTATTGGGAAAGTCATGCCCGGTGAACTTTTGTATTGGGAAAGTCATGCCCGGTGAACTTTTGTATTGGGAAAGTCATGCCCGGTGAACTTTTGTATTGGGAAAGTCATGCCCGGTGAACTTTTGTATTGGGAAAGTCATGCCCGGTGAACTTTTGTACTGGGAAAGTCATGCCCGGTGAACTTTTGTATTGGGAAAGTCATGCCCGGTGATCTTTTGTACTGGGAAAGTCATGCCCGGTGAACTTTTGTATGGGAAAAGTCATGCCCGGTGAACTTTTGTATTGGGAAAGTCATGCCCGGTGAACTTTTGTATTGGGAAAGTCATGCCCGGTGAACTTTTGTATTGGGAAAGTCATGCCCGGTGAACTTTTTTATTAGGAAAGTCATGCCCGGTGAACTTTTGTATTGGGAAAGTCATGCCCGGTGAACTTTTGTACTGGGAAAGTCATGCCCGGTGAACTTTTGTATTGGGAAAGTCATGCCGGGTGAACTTTTGTATTGGGAAAGTCATGCCCGGTGAACTTTTGTATTGGGAAAGTCATGCCCGGTGAACTTTTGTATTGGGAAAGTCATGCCCGGTGAACTTTTGCATTGGGAAAGTCATGCCCGGTGAACTTTTGTACGGGAAAAGTCATGCCCGGTGAACTTTTGTATTGGGAAAGTCATGCCCGGTGAACTTTTGTATGGGAAAAGTCATGCCCGGTGAACTTTTGTATTGGGAAAGTCATGCCCGGTGATCTTTTGTACTGGGAAAGTCATGCCCGGTGAACTTTTGTATGGGAAAAGTCATGCCCGGTTATCTTTTGTACTGGGAAAGTCATGCCCGGTGATCTTTTGTACTGGGAAAGTCATGCCCGGTCAACTTTTGTATTGGGGAAGTCATGCCCGGTGACCTTTGTACTGGGAAAGTCATGCCCGGTGAACTTTTGTACTGGGAAAGTCATGCCCGGTGAACTTTTGTATTGGGAAAGTCATGCCCGGTGAACTTTTGTATTGGGAAAGTCATGCCCGGTGAACTTTTGTATTGGGAAAGTCATGCCCGGTCAACTTTTGTATTGGGAAAGTCATGCCCGGTCAACTTTTGTATTGGGAAAGTCATGCCCGGTGAACTTTTGTATTGGGAAAGTCATGCCCGGTCAACTTTTGTATTGGGAAAGTCATGCCCGGTCAACTTTTGTATTGGGAAAGTCATGCCCGGTGATCTTTTGTATTGGGAAAGTCATGCCCGGTGAACTTTTGTATTGGGAAAGTCATGCCCGGTGAACTTTTGTATTGGGAAAGTCATGCCCGGTGAACTTTTGTATTGGGAAAGTCATGCCCGGTCAACTTTTGTATTGGGAAAGTCATGCCCGGTCAACTTTTGTATTAGGAAAGTCATGCCCGGTGAACTTTTGTACTGGGAAAGTCATGCCCGGTGAACTTTTGTATTGGGAAAATCATGCCCGGTCAACTTTTGTATTGGAAAAGTCATGCCCGGTCAACTTTTGTATGGGAAAAGTCATGCCCGGTGAACTTTTGTATTGGGAAAGTCATGCCCGGTCAACTTTTGTATTAGGAAAGTCATGCCCGGTGAACTTTTGTATGGGAAAAGTCATCTCCGGTTAACTTTTGTATTAGGAAAGTCATGCCCGGTCAACTTTTGTATGGGAAAAGTCATGCCGTTGTATTGGGAAAGTCATGCCCGGTGAACTTTTGTATTGGGAAAGTCATGCCCGGTGAACTTTTGTATTGGGAAAGTCATGCCCGGTGAACTTTTGTATTGGGAAAGTCATGCCCGGTGAACTTTTGTATTGGGAAAGTCATGCCCGGTGAACTTTTGTACTGGGAAAGTCATGCCCGGTGAACTTTTGTATTGGGAAAGTCATGCCCGGTGAAATTTTGTATTGGGAAAGTCATGCCCGGTGAACTTTTGTATTGGGAAAGTCATGCCCGGTGAACTTTTGTACTGGGAAAGTCATGCCCGGTGAACTTTTGTACTGGGAAAGTCATGCCCGGTGAACTTTTGTACTGGGAAAGTCATGCCCGGTGAACTTTTGTATTGGGAAAGTCATGCCCGGTGAACTTTTGTATGGGAAAAGTCATGCCCGGTGAACTTTTGTATTGGGAAAGTCATGCCCGGTGAACTTTTGTACTGGGAAAGTCATGCCCGGTGAACTTTTGTATTGGGAAAGTCATGCCCGGTGAACTTTTGTACTGGGAAAGTCATGCCCGGTGAACTTTTGTATTGGGAAAGTCATGCCCGATCAACTTTTGTATTAGGAAAGTCATGCCCGGTGAACTTTTGTATGGGAAAAGTCATGCCCGGTGAACTTTTGTATTGGGAAAGTCATGCCCGGTGATCTTTTGTACTGGGAAAGTCATGCCCGGTGAACTTTTGTATTGGGAAAGTCATGCCCGGTGAACTTTTGTATGGGAAAAGTCATGCCCGGTGAACTTTTGTATTGGGAAAGTCATGCCCGGTGAACTTTTGTATTGGGAAAGTCATGCCCGGTGAACTTTTGTATGGGAAAAGTCATGCCCGGTGAACTTTTGTATTGGGAAAGTCATGCCCGGTGAACTTTTGTACTGGGAAAGTCATGCCCGGTGAACTTTTGTATTGGGAAAGTCATGCCCGATCAACTTTTGTATTAGGAAAGTCATGCCCGGTGAACTTTTGTATGGGAAAAGTCATGCCCGGTGATCTTTTGTACTGGGAAAGTCATGCCCGGTGAACTTTTGTATTGGGAAAGTCATGCCCGGTGAACTT
This sequence comes from Musca autumnalis, assembly GCF_047663935.1. Classification (NCBI taxonomy): domain Eukaryota; kingdom Metazoa; phylum Arthropoda; class Insecta; order Diptera; family Muscidae; genus Musca; species Musca autumnalis. Next base: position 192,707 of record NW_027412044.1, read on the forward strand.
TTGTATTGGGAAAGTCATGCCCGGTGAACTTTTGTATTGGGAAAGTCATGCCCGGTGAACTTTTGTACTGGGAAAGTCATGCCCGGTGAACTTTTGTATTGGGAAAGTCATGCCCGGTTAACTTTTGTACTGGGAAAGTCATGCCCGGTGAACTTTTGTATGGGAAAAGTCATGCCCGGTGAACTTTTGTATGGGAAAGTCATGCCCGGTGAACTTTTGTACTGGGAAAGTCATGCCCGGTGAACTTTTGTACTGGGAAGTCATGCCCGGTGAACTTTTGTATTGGGAAAGTCATGCCCGGTGAACTTTTGTATTGGGAAAGTCATGCCCGGTGAACTTTTGTATTGGGAAAGTCATGCCCGGTGAACTTTTGTATTGGGAAAGTCATGCCCGGTCAACTTTTGTATTGGGAAAGTCATGCCCGGTCAACTTTTGTATGGGAAAAGTCATGCCCGGTGAACTTTTGTATTGGGAAATACATGCCCGGTCAACTTTTGTATTAGGAAAGTCATGCCCGGTGAACTTTTGTATGGGAAAAGTCATGCCCGGTGATCTTTTGTACTGGGAAAGTCATGCCCGGTGAACTTTTGTATTGGGAAAGTCATGCCCGGTGAACTTTTGTATTGGGAAAGTCATGCCCGGTGAACTTTTGTATTGGGAAAGTCATGCCCGGAGAACTTTTGTATTGGGAAAGTCATGCCCGGTGAACTTTTTTACTGGGAAAGTCATGCCCGGTGAACTTTTGTATTGGGAAAGTCATGCCCGGTGATCTTTTGTACTGGGAAAGTCATGCCCGGTGAACTTTTGTATGGGAAAAGTCATGCCCGGTGAACTTTTGTATGGGAAAAGTCATGCCCGGTGAACTTTTGTATTGGGAAAGTCATGCCCGGTGAACTTTTGTATTGGGAAAGTCATGCCCGGTGAACTTTTGTACTGGGAAAGTCATGCCCGGTGAACTTTTGTATTGGGAAAGTCATGCCCGGTGAACTTTTGTATGGGAAAAGTCATGCCCGGTGAACTTTTGTATTGGGAAAGTCATGCCCGGTGATCTTTTGTACTGGGAAAGTCATGACCGGTGAACTTTTGTATTGGGAAAGTCATGCCCGGTGAACTTTTGTATGGGAAAAGTCATGCCCGGTGAACTTTTGTATTGGGAAAGTCATGCCCGGTGAACTTTTGTACTGGGAAAGTCATGCCCGGAGAACTTTTGTATTGGGAAAGTCATGCCCGGTGATCTTTTGTACTGGGAAAGTCATGCCCGGTGAACTTTTGTATGGGAAAAGTCATGCCCGGTCAACTTTTGTATTGGGAAAGTCATGCCCGGTGAACTTTTGTATTGGGAAAGTCATGCCCGGTGAACTTTTGTATTGGGAAAGTCATGCCCGGTGAACTTTTGTATTGGGAAAGTCATGCCCGGTGAACTTTTGTATTGGGAAAGTCATGCCCGGTGAACTTTTGTATTGGGAAAGTCATGCCCGGTGAACTTTTGTATTGGGAAAGTCATGCCCGGTGAACTTTTGTATTGGGAAAGTCATGCCCGGTGAACTTTTGTATTGGGAAAGTCATGCCCGGTGAACTTTTGTATTGGGAAAGTCATGCCCGGTGAACTTTTGTATTGGGAAAGTCATGCCCGGTGAACTTTTGTATTGGGAAAGTCATGCCCGGTGAACTTTTGTACTGGGAAAGTCATGCCCGGTGAACTTTTGTATTGGGAAAGTCATGCCCGGTGATCTTTTGTACTGGGAAAGTCATGCCCGGTGAACTTTTGTATGGGAAAAGTCATGCCCGGTGAACTTTTGTATTGGGAAAGTCATGCCCGGTGAACTTTTGTATTGGGAAAGTCATGCCCGGTGAACTTTTGTATTGGGAAAGTCATGCCCGGTGAACTTTTTTATTAGGAAAGTCATGCCCGGTGAACTTTTGTATTGGGAAAGTCATGCCCGGTGAACTTTTGTACTGGGAAAGTCATGCCCGGTGAACTTTTGTATTGGGAAAGTCATGCCGGGTGAACTTTTGTATTGGGAAAGTCATGCCCGGTGAACTTTTGTATTGGGAAAGTCATGCCCGGTGAACTTTTGTATTGGGAAAGTCATGCCCGGTGAACTTTTGCATTGGGAAAGTCATGCCCGGTGAACTTTTGTACGGGAAAAGTCATGCCCGGTGAACTTTTGTATTGGGAAAGTCATGCCCGGTGAACTTTTGTATGGGAAAAGTCATGCCCGGTGAACTTTTGTATTGGGAAAGTCATGCCCGGTGATCTTTTGTACTGGGAAAGTCATGCCCGGTGAACTTTTGTATGGGAAAAGTCATGCCCGGTTATCTTTTGTACTGGGAAAGTCATGCCCGGTGATCTTTTGTACTGGGAAAGTCATGCCCGGTCAACTTTTGTATTGGGGAAGTCATGCCCGGTGACCTTTGTACTGGGAAAGTCATGCCCGGTGAACTTTTGTACTGGGAAAGTCATGCCCGGTGAACTTTTGTATTGGGAAAGTCATGCCCGGTGAACTTTTGTATTGGGAAAGTCATGCCCGGTGAACTTTTGTATTGGGAAAGTCATGCCCGGTCAACTTTTGTATTGGGAAAGTCATGCCCGGTCAACTTTTGTATTGGGAAAGTCATGCCCGGTGAACTTTTGTATTGGGAAAGTCATGCCCGGTCAACTTTTGTATTGGGAAAGTCATGCCCGGTCAACTTTTGTATTGGGAAAGTCATGCCCGGTGATCTTTTGTATTGGGAAAGTCATGCCCGGTGAACTTTTGTATTGGGAAAGTCATGCCCGGTGAACTTTTGTATTGGGAAAGTCATGCCCGGTGAACTTTTGTATTGGGAAAGTCATGCCCGGTCAACTTTTGTATTGGGAAAGTCATGCCCGGTCAACTTTTGTATTAGGAAAGTCATGCCCGGTGAACTTTTGTACTGGGAAAGTCATGCCCGGTGAACTTTTGTATTGGGAAAATCATGCCCGGTCAACTTTTGTATTGGAAAAGTCATGCCCGGTCAACTTTTGTATGGGAAAAGTCATGCCCGGTGAACTTTTGTATTGGGAAAGTCATGCCCGGTCAACTTTTGTATTAGGAAAGTCATGCCCGGTGAACTTTTGTATGGGAAAAGTCATCTCCGGTTAACTTTTGTATTAGGAAAGTCATGCCCGGTCAACTTTTGTATGGGAAAAGTCATGCCGTTGTATTGGGAAAGTCATGCCCGGTGAACTTTTGTATTGGGAAAGTCATGCCCGGTGAACTTTTGTATTGGGAAAGTCATGCCCGGTGAACTTTTGTATTGGGAAAGTCATGCCCGGTGAACTTTTGTATTGGGAAAGTCATGCCCGGTGAACTTTTGTACTGGGAAAGTCATGCCCGGTGAACTTTTGTATTGGGAAAGTCATGCCCGGTGAAATTTTGTATTGGGAAAGTCATGCCCGGTGAACTTTTGTATTGGGAAAGTCATGCCCGGTGAACTTTTGTACTGGGAAAGTCATGCCCGGTGAACTTTTGTACTGGGAAAGTCATGCCCGGTGAACTTTTGTACTGGGAAAGTCATGCCCGGTGAACTTTTGTATTGGGAAAGTCATGCCCGGTGAACTTTTGTATGGGAAAAGTCATGCCCGGTGAACTTTTGTATTGGGAAAGTCATGCCCGGTGAACTTTTGTACTGGGAAAGTCATGCCCGGTGAACTTTTGTATTGGGAAAGTCATGCCCGGTGAACTTTTGTACTGGGAAAGTCATGCCCGGTGAACTTTTGTATTGGGAAAGTCATGCCCGATCAACTTTTGTATTAGGAAAGTCATGCCCGGTGAACTTTTGTATGGGAAAAGTCATGCCCGGTGAACTTTTGTATTGGGAAAGTCATGCCCGGTGATCTTTTGTACTGGGAAAGTCATGCCCGGTGAACTTTTGTATTGGGAAAGTCATGCCCGGTGAACTTTTGTATGGGAAAAGTCATGCCCGGTGAACTTTTGTATTGGGAAAGTCATGCCCGGTGAACTTTTGTATTGGGAAAGTCATGCCCGGTGAACTTTTGTATGGGAAAAGTCATGCCCGGTGAACTTTTGTATTGGGAAAGTCATGCCCGGTGAACTTTTGTACTGGGAAAGTCATGCCCGGTGAACTTTTGTATTGGGAAAGTCATGCCCGATCAACTTTTGTATTAGGAAAGTCATGCCCGGTGAACTTTTGTATGGGAAAAGTCATGCCCGGTGATCTTTTGTACTGGGAAAGTCATGCCCGGTGAACTTTTGTATTGGGAAAGTCATGCCCGGTGAACTTTTGTATTGGGAAAGTCATGCCCGGTGAACTTTTGTATTGGGAAAGTCATGCCCGGTGAACTTTTGTACTGGGAAAGTCATGCCCGGTGAACTTTTGTATTGGGAAAGTCATGCCCGGTGAACTTTTGTATTGGGAAAGTCATGCCCGGTGAACTTTTGTATTGGGAAAGTCATGCCCGGTGAACTTTTGTATTGGGAAAGTCATGCCCGGTGAACTTTTGTATTGGGAAAGTCATGCCCGGTGAACTTTTGTACTGGGAAAGTCATGCCCGGTGAACTTTTGTATTGGGAAAGTCATGCCCGGTTAACTTTTGTACTGGGAAAGTCATGCCCGGTGAACTTTTGTATGGGAAAAGTCATGCCCGGTGAACTTTTGTATGGGAAAGTCATGCCCGGTGAACTTTTGTACTGGGAAAGTCATGCCCGGTGAACTTTTGTACTGGGAAGTCATGCCCGGTGAACTTTTGTATTGGGAAAGTCATGCCCGGTGAACTTTTGTATTGGGAAAGTCATGCCCGGTGAACTTTTGTATTGGGAAAGTCATGCCCGGTGAACTTTTGTATTGGGAAAGTCATGCCCGGTCAACTTTTGTATTGGGAAAGTCATGCCCGGTCAACTTTTGTATGGGAAAAGTCATGCCCGGTGAACTTTTGTATTGGGAAATACATGCCCGGTCAACTTTTGTATTAGGAAAGTCATGCCCGGTGAACTTTTGTATGGGAAAAGTCATGCCCGGTGATCTTTTGTACTGGGAAAGTCATGCCCGGTGAACTTTTGTATTGGGAAAGTCATGCCCGGTGAACTTTTGTATTGGGAAAGTCATGCCCGGTGAACTTTTGTATTGGGAAAGTCATGCCCGGAGAACTTTTGTATTGGGAAAGTCATGCCCGGTGAACTTTTTTACTGGGAAAGTCATGCCCGGTGAACTTTTGTATTGGGAAAGTCATGCCCGGTGATCTTTTGTACTGGGAAAGTCATGCCCGGTGAACTTTTGTATGGGAAAAGTCATGCCCGGTGAACTTTTGTATGGGAAAAGTCATGCCCGGTGAACTTTTGTATTGGGAAAGTCATGCCCGGTGAACTTTTGTATTGGGAAAGTCATGCCCGGTGAACTTTTGTACTGGGAAAGTCATGCCCGGTGAACTTTTGTATTGGGAAAGTCATGCCCGGTGAACTTTTGTATGGGAAAAGTCATGCCCGGTGAACTTTTGTATTGGGAAAGTCATGCCCGGTGATCTTTTGTACTGGGAAAGTCATGACCGGTGAACTTTGTATTGGGAAAGTCATGCCCGGTGAACTTTTGTATGGGAAAAGTCATGCCCGGTGAACTTTTGTATTGGGAAAGTCATGCCCGGTGAACTTTTGTACTGGGAAAGTCATGCCCGGTGAACTTTTGTATTGGGAAAGTCATGCCCGGTGATCTTTTGTACTGGGAAAGTCATGCCCGGTGAACTTTTGTATGGGAAAAGTCATGCCCGGTCAACTTTTGTATTGGGAAAGTCATGCCCGGTGAACTTTTGTATTGGGAAAGTCATGCCCGGTGAACTTTTGTATTGGGAAAGTCATGCCCGGTGAACTTTTGTATTGGGAAAGTCATGCCCGGTGAACTTTTGTATTGGGAAAGTCATGCCCGGTGAACTTTTGTATTGGGAAAGTCATGCCCGGTGAACTTTTGTATTGGGAAAGTCATGCCCGGTGAACTTTTGTATTGGGAAAGTCATGCCCGGTGAACTTTTGTATTGGGAAAGTCATGCCCGGTGAACTTTTGTATTGGGAAAGTCATGCCCGGTGAACTTTTGTATTGGGAAAGTCATGCCCGGTGAACTTTTGTATTGGGAAAGTCATGCCCGGTGAACTTTTGTACTGGGAAAGTCATGCCCGGTGAACTTTTGTATTGGGAAAGTCATGCCCGGTGATCTTTTGTACTGGGAAAGTCATGCCCGGTGAACTTTTGTATGGGAAAAGTCATGCCCGGTGAACTTTTGTATTGGGAAAGTCATGCCCGGTGAACTTTTGTATTGGGAAAGTCATGCCCGGTGAACTTTTGTATTGGGAAAGTCATGCCCGGTGAACTTTTTTATTAGGAAAGTCATGCCCGGTGAACTTTTGTATTGGGAAAGTCATGCCCGGTGAACTTTTGTACTGGGAAAGTCATGCCCGGTGAACTTTTGTATTGGGAAAGTCATGCCGGGTGAACTTTTGTATTGGGAAAGTCATGCCCGGTGAACTTTTGTATTGGGAAAGTCATGCCCGGTGAACTTTTGTATTGGGAAAGTCATGCCCGGTGAACTTTTGCATTGGGAAAGTCATGCCCGGTGAACTTTTGTACGGGAAAAGTCATGCCCGGTGAACTTTTGTATTGGGAAAGTCATGCCCGGTGAACTTTTGTATGGGAAAAGTCATGCCCGGTGAACTTTTGTATTGGGAAAGTCATGCCCGGTGATCTTTTGTACTGGGAAAGTCATGCCCGGTGAACTTTTGTATGGGAAAAGTCATGCCCGGTTATCTTTTGTACTGGGAAAGTCATGCCCGGTGATCTTTTGTACTGGGAAAGTCATGCCCGGTCAACTTTTGTATTGGGGAAGTCATGCCCGGTGACCTTTGTACTGGGAAAGTCATGCCCGGTGAACTTTTGTACTGGGAAAGTCATGCCCGGTGAACTTTTGTATTGGGAAAGTCATGCCCGGTGAACTTTTGTATTGGGAAAGTCATGCCCGGTGAACTTTTGTATTGGGAAAGTCATGCCCGGTCAACTTTTGTATTGGGAAAGTCATGCCCGGTCAACTTTTGTATTGGGAAAGTCATGCCCGGTGAACTTTTGTATTGGGAAAGTCATGCCCGGTCAACTTTTGTATTGGGAAAGTCATGCCCGGTCAACTTTTGTATTGGGAAAGTCATGCCCGGTGATCTTTTGTATTGGGAAAGTCATGCCCGGTGAACTTTTGTATTGGGAAAGTCATGCCCGGTGAACTTTTGTATTGGGAAAGTCATGCCCGGTGAACTTTTGTATTGGGAAAGTCATGCCCGGTCAACTTTTGTATTGGGAAAGTCATGCCCGGTCAACTTTTGTATTAGGAAAGTCATGCCCGGTGAACTTTTGTACTGGGAAAGTCATGCCCGGTGAACTTTTGTATTGGGAAAATCATGCCCGGTCAACTTTTGTATTGGAAAAGTCATGCCCGGTCAACTTTTGTATGGGAAAAGTCATGCCCGGTGAACTTTTGTATTGGGAAAGTCATGCCCGGTCAACTTTTGTATTAGGAAAGTCATGCCCGGTGAACTTTTGTATGGGAAAAGTCATCTCCGGTTAACTTTTGTATTAGGAAAGTCATGCCCGGTCAACTTTTGTATGGGAAAAGTCATGCCGTTGTATTGGGAAAGTCATGCCCGGTGAACTTTTGTATTGGGAAAGTCATGCCCGGTGAACTTTTGTATTGGGAAAGTCATGCCCGGTGAACTTTTGTATTGGGAAAGTCATGCCCGGTGAACTTTTGTATTGGGAAAGTCATGCCCGGTGAACTTTTGTACTGGGAAAGTCATGCCCGGTGAACTTTTGTATTGGGAAAGTCATGCCCGGTGAAATTTTGTATTGGGAAAGTCATGCCCGGTGAACTTTTGTATTGGGAAAGTCATGCCCGGTGAACTTTTGTACTGGGAAAGTCATGCCCGGTGAACTTTTGTACTGGGAAAGTCATGCCCGGTGAACTTTTGTACTGGGAAAGTCATGCCCGGTGAACTTTTGTATTGGGAAAGTCATGCCCGGTGAACTTTTGTATTGGGAAAGTCATGCCCGGTGATCTTTTGTACTGGGAAAGTCATGCCCGGTGAACTTTTGTATGGGAAAAGTCATGCCCGGTGAACTTTTGTATTGGGAAAGTCATGCCCGGTGAACTTTTGTACTGGGAAAGTCATGCCCGGTGAACTTTTGTACTGGGAAAGTCATGCCCGGTGAACTTTTGTATTGGGAAAGTCATGCCCGGTGAACTTTTGTATTGGGAAAGTCATGCCCGGTGAACTTTTGTATTGGGAAAGTCATGCCCGGTGAACTTTTGTATTGGGAAAGTCATGCCCGGTCAACTTTTGTATTGGGAAAGTCATGCCCGGTCAACTTTTGTATGGGAAAAGTCATGCCCGGTGAACTTTTGTATTGGGAAAGTCATGCCCGGTCAACTTTTGTATTAGGAAAGTCATGCCCGGTGAACTTTTGTATGGGAAAAGTCATGCCCGGTGATCTTTTGTACTGGGAAAGTCATGCCCGGTGAACTTTTGTATTGGGAAAGTCATGCCCGGTGAACTTTTGTATTGGGAAAGTCATGCCCGGTGAACTTTTGTATTGGGAAAGTCATGCCCGGTGAACTTTTGTACTGGGAAAGTCATGCCCGGTGAACTTTTGTATTGGGAAAGTCATGCCCGGTGATCTTTTGTACTGGGAAAGTCATGCCCGGTGAACTTTTGTATGGGAAAAGTCATGCCCGGTGATCTTTTGTACTGGGAAAGTCATGCCCGGTCAACTTTTGTATTGGGAAAGTCATGCCCGGTGAACTTTTGTATGGGAAAAGTCATGCCCGGTGAACTTTTGTATTAGGAAAATCATGCCCGGTGAACTTTTGTATTGGGAAAGTCATGCCCGGTGAACTTTTGTACTGGGAAAGTCATGCCCGGTGAACTTTTGTATTGGGAAAGTCATGCCCGGTGAACTTTTGTATTGGGAAAGTCATGCCCGGTGAACTTTTGTATGGGAAAAGTCATGCCCGGTGAACTTTTGTATTGGGAAAGTCATGCCCGGTGATCTTTTGTACTGGGAAAGTCATGCCCGGTGAACTTTTGTATTGGGAAAGTCATGCCCGGTGAACTTTTATATTGGGAAAGTCATGCCCGGTGATCTTTTGTACTGGGAAAGTCATGCCCGGTGAACTTTTGTATTGGGAAAGTCATGCCCGGCGAACTTTTGTACTGGGAAAGTCATGCCCGGTGAACTTTTGTATTGGGAAAGTCATGCCCGGTGAACTTTTGTATGGGAAAAGTCATGCCCGGTGAACTTTTGTATTGGGAAAGTCATGCCCGGTGATCTTTTGTACTGGGAAAGTCATGCCCGGTGAACGTTTGTATTGGGAAAGTCATGCCCGGTGAACTTTTGTATGGGAAAAGTCATGCCCGGTGAACTTTTGTATTGGGAAAGTCATGCCCGGTGAACTTTTGAATTGGGAAAGTCATGCCCGGTGAACTTTTTATGGGAAAAGTCATGCCCGGTGAACTTTTGTATTGGGAAAGTCATGCCCAGTGAACTTTTGTACTGGGAAAGTCATGCCCGGTGAACTTTTGTACTGGGAAAGTCATGCCCGGTCAACTTTTGTATTGGAAAAGTCATGCCCGGTGATCTTTTGTACTGGGAAAGTCATGCCCTGTGAACTTTTGTATTGGGAAAGTCATGCCCGGTGAACTTTTGTATTGGGAAAGTCATGCCCGGTGAACTTTTGTATTGGGAAAGTCATGCCCGGTGAACTTTTGTATTGGGAAAGTCATGCCCGGTGAACTTTTGTATTGGGAAAGTCATGCCCGGTCAACTTTTGTATTGGGAAAGTCATGCCCGGTCAACTTTTGTATTGGAAAAGTCATGCCCGGTCAACTTTTGTATTGGGAAAGTCATGCCCGGTGAACTTTTGTATTGGGAAAAGTCATGCCCGGTGAACTTTTGTATTGGGAAAGTCATGCCCGGTGAACTTTTGTATTGGGAAAGTCATGCCCGGTGAACTTTTGTATTGGGAAAGTCATTGTTAGCAGAGTTAATAAATAAAACGACCAACCAATTCGATAGCACAACAACGACAGACAAAAATTATGTATTTATTGAAAAACAGAAAATAGCAAATTCATGGCACACTATGTTAAAAATAAAACTATAAACGACAAGTTACAAATTAATGAGTGAATAATTTGTCATAAACTCTTTTTTAACACTTCCACTTTTATGACCCAAATTATTTACTCATTTACAAAGGTTTAATATTTAGCATTTCTTTAAAATGGTTAAATTGTTGTTTTAGTACTGGTTTTGTAAATATATCAGCCAATTGATCATTTGTCGAAACATATTCAATTTGAAATTCTCCTTTTTCATATATATCCCGAATAAAATGATACTTGACTTCAATATGTTTGCTTCTTTTGTGAAATTGTGGATTTTTAATAAGTTTGATTGAACTTTGATTATCTAAATATAAGACGGGAACATTTTGATTTTCTGGAAATATTTCTTGAAACAATCGTTTAACCCAAATTAGCTCTTTAACGCCTTCGCTAGCAGCCACATACTCTGCCTCAGTTGTAGACAGGGCAACTGTTGACTGTTTTTTAGATGCCCAAGTAATAGGCCCACAAGAGAGCATAATTACGTTACCACTTGTCGAATGTCTAGTTTGAATATCTCCTGCGTAATCTGAATCCGTATAGCAATCTATATTTAAATCGTCCGTTTTAAGAAACGTAATTCCATCATTTATTGTTCCTCGCAAATATTTGAATATTCGTTTCACTGCGTTAACATTATCATCATTATAAGAATCAAGAAAACGACTTGCATGAGAAACTGCAAACGCTATATCGGGTCTTGTTGCTATTGCTAGATACATTAAGGATCCCACTGCTTCTCTATACGGAAATCTCAAGTCCTTTGCCTTTTCTTTTAATGTTTGGTAAGATTCAGCTGGTGTTGCTACGGCTCTGGAATCTTGCATATTGAATTTCTCAAGAATTTTCTTGATGTACGATGTTTGACGAATATGTATTCTTCCTGTTTCTTGAATAATTTCCATGCCTAGGTAATTCAATGATGAGAACACTTTTACATCCAACTGGCCTCTCAAATATTCAATAACTTCGTCAGCAACTTCTTTAGACTCAGCCGCAATTATTCCATCATCTATGTAAATTGCCAATATAATTTTCTTATTCCTGACTTCACCAATGAAAACACACGGGTCGGAGTTGGTCGTCTTTAGATTGAACTTTCTCAACATGTCAGTAAAACGCCTGTTCCAACATCTTGAAGACTGCTTTAAACCGTAAATACTTTTGTTTAACCGGCATACTCTGTCACTACCGTCACTGTAACCTGCGGGTTGCTCCATGAAAATTTCTTCATCCAAATGTCCATACAGGAATGCTGTTTTTATATCGAACTGGGTTAAATAGTAATTCAAAGATGTACTGAGAGCCAAAATCATCCTTATGGAAGTAAACTTTGCAACAGGACCAAAAGTTTCCTCGTAATCAATTCCATATTGTTGAGTGAAACCTCTTGCAACTAACCGGGCTTTATATCGCTCTACCTCTCCCATTTGGTTTCTCTTAATTTTGTAAACCCACTTGTTACTAATTGGCGTCTTTCCTTGTGGTAGTTCAACCAGGCTCCACGTTTCATTATCTACCAAAGATTTAAATTCGTCATCCATGGCTTTCTTCCACAGCTTATTAAGATTACTATTTAAAGCTTCTTGGTAATTTCCGGGTTCATCAGCATCAGCAAGATAAATGCAACAATTCGCATCCTTATTTTCACTTCTGGTTTTTGATCGCAACTGATATGGGTTACTTGCCACTTTTTTTGTATCTTTGGGTATTGACCCATTGCGAGTATTGATGACTTCATGATCGCCTTCGGTTTCATTTTCAGCATCCTCAAACTCATCATTTGATTCTGAAACAATTTCTGGAATTACCATTCTTTCATTATCTGGATCCACCATTACAACGTCATCAGATTCCTCCCTTATAATAACATTTCTGGTAATCACAATTTGCCTTTCTTGGGGTATCCAAACTCGATAACCTTTGCAATTCTCCTGGTAACCTACAAATACGCCTTTCTTGGATTTAGCATCCCATTTCTTGCGTTTTTCATTAGGAACATGGACAAAAGCTTCAGAACCAAATACATGTAGTGCTGATATATCCGCCTTTTTCCCAAACCACAACTCAAAAGGGCTTTTATCTTTCTGTGGACTTTTTCCTGTTCTATTCAAAGTAAATACTACATTATTTACCGCTTCCGCCCAGTATCTCAAGCTTAATCCTTTGGCGTGTATGATAGATCTACCTAACTCGACAACAGTTCTCATGTCTCGTTCAGCTCTTCCGTTATGCTCAGGAGTATAAGGTGTCGATTTTTGGTGTGTTATCTTATGTTTACGAAAAATAGCACATACCTCTTTATTGCAGTACTCCGAGCCATTATCCGAACGAATTGTTTGAACTTGCATGCCTGTCTCAGCTTCCACTAGATCTATATATTTACTTATCACTTCAGGAACATCAGACTTCGCCTTGACACAAAATACATGTCTATAATTTGAGTAGTCGTCACGAAATAGAACCATATATCTTGAACCGCCAAAAGACATCTCTTGCATCGGACCGCATACGTCTGTATGGACTAAACTTCCAACTTTCTCAGCTCTGTTGTCGCTTTCATCAAATGGCATTCTATGTTGTTTCCCCATAAGACACCCTTCACAGAAAAAATCTTTACCTGTATACTTTATTTTCTGTAGCTCCAAAACCTCCTTTACGTGGATCTTGTTTTGATGACACATCCGCTCGTGCCAAACCTTGAGAGAATTGTTCCGGACAGCAGCATTTGCTTCACCAGATGAAACCTTTCTGACTTTGAGAACCAATTTGAAAAGCTTCGAATTTTCCCGAACTCCTTTCAAAAAGGTTTGTCCATCACGCTTAAAAACACAAGAATCTGCTTCAGCTTCCATTACGTACCCTTTGTCCAAACAAGCATTCGTAGAAAACAAATTCAGCTTAATATCTGGCACGTATAGCACATCTGACAAATATTTCGACCGCCATATTTTACCATCAAACGCTTCAGCATTGATATCTCCAAAACCATATGCGAGAATAATAGCACCGTTTCCAACTCTAATGCTTCTGGGTTGTTTGAAAGTCTTGTAATTCGTGAACCATTCTTTCTTGTTACACATGTGGTCGCTAGCACCCGAATCTACATACCAACTTTCATCTTCTGGCGTTGTTGATTCGAAAAACATTTGTTCTCCGATGAATGCATCACCATTTTTCTTGAATTTCTTCTCACTCTTCATTGGACAATCCCGTTTCCAATGTCCAAATTCTCCACATTTAAAGCATTTGCCTTTTGCGCTTTGATTGCCTTGATTCTTACTGTTGTTTGAAAACTTCCTTTGACTCTTGCCTTTTGCCACAAAGGCTTCCGATTTTGTTGGTCGAATATCCAACCTTGACTCCTCCATACACAATCTTGATGTTAAATTTTTTAATGTTCTTTCCTCTTTAGCAGTTGCTTCCCAAGATGCGAAAAAATGTTTATAGTCACCTGGCAATGTCATCAAAATTTTCGTTATTAACATATTTTCCGAAATTTTCTCACCCAGATCTTCCAGCTGTTTCGACATTTTCTGCAATTTGGAAATATGTACAGCAATACAATCTTCTGGAGCTTTTGCATATTGGAAAAATTGTTGTTGTAACAGATGTATTGAAGTCTCAGATTTTTGTTCGTAGACACTTTCTAGAACTGTCCACATGTCAGCAGCGGAATCACAATTCATAATATGAAGCATTGGCTCTTCACCCATAGACACCACTAAAGTCCTTTGGGCTTTAGCATCTGCAGCAATCCATTCAGTCAATTCCTTACCAGATCCATCTGGTTTCTTTGAAGTTCCATTTACAACATTCCAAAGGCCTCCAGCTCTAAGCACAACCTTTACTTGAAACTTCCAAAGAGTCCACCCTTGTGAATCTTCCAGCTTGGATATCTTGAATTCCTCCATTTTCCTTTGATGTGAATTTCCAGCAGTCCAAATTTTATTCTGTTATGGCTCTGGGCCCATAACCTGTTAGCAGAGTTAATTAATAAAACGACCAACCAATTCGATAGCACAACAACGACAGACAAAAATTATGTATTTATTGAAAAACAGAAAATAGCAAATTCATGGCACACTATGTTAAAAATAAAACTATAAACGACAAGTTACAAATTAATGAGTGAATAATTTGTCATAAACTCTTTTTTAACAGTCATGCCCGGTGAACTTTTGTATGGGAAAAGTCATGCCCGGTGAACTTTTGTATTGGGAAAGTCATGCCCGGTGAACTTTTGTACTGGGAAAGTCATGCCCGGTGAACTTTTGTATTGGGAAAGTCATGCCCGGTGATCTTTTGTACTGGGAAAGTCATGCCCGGTGAACTTTTGTATGGGAAAAGTCATGCCCGGTCAACTTTTGTATTGGGAAAGTCATGCCCGGTGAACTTTTGTATTGGGAAAGTCATGCCCGGTGAACTTTTGTATTGGGAAAGTCATGCCCGGTGAACTTTTGTATTGGGAAAGTCATGCCCGATCAACTTTTGTATTGGGAAAGTCATGCCCGGTCAACTTTTGTATTGGGAAAGTCATGCCCGGTGAACTTTTGTATTGGGAAAAGTCATGCCCGGTGAACTTTTGTATTGGGAAAGTCATGCCCGGTGAACTTTTGTATTGGGAAAGTCATGCCCGGTGAACTTTTGTATTGGGAAAGTCATGCCCGGTGAACTTTTGTATTGGGAAAGTCATGCCCGGTGAACTTTTGTATTGGGAAAGTCATGACCGGTGAACTTTTGTACTGGGAAAGTCATGCCCGATGAACTTTTGTATTGGGAAAGTCATGCCCGGTGATCTTTTTTACTGGGAAAGTCATGCCCGGTGAACTTTTGTATGGGAAAAGTCATGCCCGGTGAACTTTTGTATTGGGAAAGTCATGCCCGGTGAACTTTTGTATTGGGAAAGTCATGCCCGGTGAACTTTTGTATTGGGAAAGTCATGCCCGGTGAACTTTTGTATTGGGAAAGTCATGCCCGGTCAACTTTTGTATTGGGAAAGTCATGCCCGGTGAACTTTTGTATTGGGAAAGTCATGCCCGGTGAACTTTTGTATGGGAAAAGTCATGCCCGGTGAACTTTTGTATGGGAAAAGTCATGCCCGGTGAACTTTTGTATGGGAAAAGTCATGCCCGGTGAACTTTTGTATTGGGAAAGTCATGCCCGGTCAACTTTTGTATTAGGAAAGTCATGCCCGGTGAACTTTTGTACTGGGAAAGTCATGCCCGGTGATCTTTTGTATTGGGAAAGTCATGCCCGGTGAACTTTTGTATTGGGAAAGTCATGCCCGGTGAACTTTTGTATGGGAAAAGTCATGCCCGGTGAACTTTTGTATTGGGAAAGTCATGCCCGGTGAACTTTTGTATTGGGAAAGTCATGCCCGGTGAACTTTTGTATTGGGAAAGTCATGCCCGGTGAACTTTTGTATTGGGAAAGTCATGCCCGGTGAACTTTTGTATTGGGAAAGTCATGCCCGGTGAACTTTTGTATTGGGAAAGTCATGCCCGGTGAACTTTTGTATGGGAAAAGTCATGCCCGGTGAACTTTTGTATTGGGAAAGTCATGCCCGGTGAACTTTTGTATGGGAAAAGTCATGCCCGGTCAACTTTTGTATTGGGAAAGTCATGCCCGGTCAACTTTTGTATTGGGAAAGTCATGCCCGGTGATCTTTTGTACTGGGAAAGTCATGCCCGGTCAACTTTTGTATTAGGAAAGTCATGCCCGGTCAACTTTTGTATTGGGAAAGTCATGCCCGGTGAACTTTTGTATGGGAAAAGTTATGCCCGGTCAACTTTTGTATTGGGAAAGTCATGCCCGGTGAACTTTTGTATTGGGAAAGTCATGCCCGGTGAACTTTTGTATGGGAAAAGTCATGCCCGGTGAACTTTTGTATGGGAAAAGTCATGCCCGGTGAACTTTTGTATTGGGAAAGTCATGCCCGGTCAACTTTTGTATGGGAAAAGTCATGCCCGGTCAACTTTTGTATGGGAAAAGTCATGCCCGGTGAACTTTTGTATTGGGAAAGTCATGCCCGGTGATCTTTTGTACTGGGAAAGTCATGCCCGGTGATCTTTTGTACTGGGAAAGTCATGCCCGGTGAACTTTTGTATGGGAAAAGTCATGCGCGGTGAACTTTTGTATGGGAAAAGTCATGCCCGGTGATCTTTTGTATGGGAAAAGTCATGCCCGGTGAACTTTTGTATGGGAAAAGTCATGCCCGGTGATCTTTTGTATGGGAAAAGTCATGCCCGGTGAACTTTTGTATGGGAAAAGTCATGCCCGGTGAACTTTTGTATTGGGAAAGTCATGCCCGGTGAACTTTTGTATTGGGAAAGTCATGCCCGGTGAACTTTTGTATTGGGAAAGTCATGCCCGGTCAACTTTTGTATTGGGAAAGTCATGCCCGGGGTCAACTTTTGTATTGGGAAAGTCATGCCCGGTGATCTTTTGTACTGGGAAAGTCATCCCCGGTGAACTTTTGTATGGGAAAAGTCATGCCCGGTGAACTTTTGTATTGGGAAAGTCATGCCCGGTGATCTTTTGTACTGGGAAAGTCATGCCCGGTGAACTTTTGTATTGGGAAAGTCATGCCCGGTGAACTTTTGTATTGGGAAAGTCATGCCCGGTGAACTTTTGTATTGGGAAAGTCATGCCCGGTGAACTTTTGTATTGGGAAAGTCATGCCCGGTGAACTTTTGTATTGGGAAAGTCATGCCCGGTGAACTTTTGTATTGGGAAAGTCATGCCCGGTGAACTTTTGTATTGGGAAAGTCATGCCCGGTGAACTTTTGTATGGGAAAAGCCATGCCCGGTGAACTTTTGTATGGGAAAAGTCATGCCCGGTGAACTTTTGTATTGGGAAAGTCATGCCCGGTCAACTTTTGTATTGGGAAAGTCATGCCCGGTGATCTTTTGTACTGGGAAAGTCATGCCCGGTCAACTTTTGTATTGGGAAAGTCATGCCCGGTGAACTTTTGTATTGGGAAAGTCATGCCCGGTGAACTTTTGTATTGGGAAAGTCATGCCCGGTGAACTTTTGTATTGGGAAAGTCATGCCCGGTGAACTTTTGTATTGGGAAAGTCATGCCCGGTCAACTTTTGTACTGGGAAAGTCATGCCCGGTGAACTTTTGTACTGGGAAAGTCATGCCCGGTGAACTTTTGTATTTGGAAAGTCATGCCCGGTCAACTTTTGTATTGGGAAAGTCATGCCCGGTCAACTTTTGTATTGGGAAAGTCATGCCCGGCGAACTTTTGTATGGGAAAAGTCATGCCCGGTGAACTTTTGTATTGGGAAAGTCATGCCCGGTCAACTTTTGTATTGGGAAAGTCATGCCCGGTGATCTTTTGTACTGGGAAAGTCATGCCCGGTGAACTTTTGTATTAGGAAAGTCATGCCCATTGATCTTTTGTATTGGGAAAGTCATGCCCGGTGAACTTTTGTATGGGAAAAGTCATGCCCGGTGAACTTTTGTATTGGGAAAGTCATGCCCGGTCAACTTTTGTATTGGGAAAGTCATGCCCGGTCAACTTTTGTATTGGGAAAGTCATGCCCGGTGAACTTTTGTATTGGGAAAGTCATGCCCGGTGAACTTTTGTATTGGGAAAGTCATGCCCGGTGAACTTTTGTATTGGGAAAGTCATGCCCGGTGAACTTTTGTATTGGGAAAGTCATGCCCGGT
The DNA here is from genome assembly GCF_047663935.1 of Musca autumnalis. Classification (NCBI taxonomy): domain Eukaryota; kingdom Metazoa; phylum Arthropoda; class Insecta; order Diptera; family Muscidae; genus Musca; species Musca autumnalis. The sequence continues at coordinate 210,560 of NW_027412044.1, forward strand.
GAACTTTTGTATTGGGAAAGTCATGCCCGGTGAACTTTTGTATTGGGAAAGTCATGCCCGGTGATCTTTTGTACTGGGAAAGTCATGCCCGGTGAACTTTTGTATTGGGAAAGTCATGCCCGGTGAACTTTTGTATTGGGAAAGTCATGCCCGGTGATCTTTTGTACTGGGAAAGTCATGCCCGGTGAACTTTTGTATTGGGAAAGTCATGCCCGGTGAACTTTTGTATTGGAAAAGTCATGCCCGGTGAACTTTTGTACTGGGAAAGTCATGCCCGGTGAACTTTTGTACTGGGAAAGTCATGCCCGGTCAACTTTTGTATGGGAAAAGTCATGCCCGGTGAACTTTTGTATTGGGAAAGTCATGCCGGGTGAACTTTTGTATTGGGAAAGTCATGCCCGGTGAACTTTTGTATTGGGAAAGTCATGCCCGGTGAACTTTTGTATTGGGAAAGTCATGCCCGGTGAACTTTTGTATTGAGAAAGTCATGCCCGGTCAACTTTTGTATTGGGAAAGTCATGCCCGGTGATCTTTTGTACTGGGAAAGTCATGCCCGGTGAACTTTTGTATTGGGAAAGTCATGCCCAGTGAACTTTTGTATTGGGAAAGTCATGCCCGGTGAACTTTTGTATTGGGAAAGTCATGCCCGGTGAACTTTTGTATTGGAAAAGTCATGCCCGGTGAACTTTTGTATTGGGAAAGTCATGCCCGGTCAACTTTTGTACTGGGAAAGTCATGCCCGGTGAACTTTTGTATTGGGAAAGTCATGCCCGGTGAACTTTTGTATTGAGAAAGTCATGCCCGGTGAACTTTTGTATTGGGAAAGTCATGCCCGGTGAACTTTTGTACTGGGAAAGTCATGCCCGGTGAACTTTTGTACTGGGAAAGTCATGCCCGGTCAACTTTTGTATGGGAAAATCATGCCCGGTGAACTTTTGTATTGGGAAAGTCATGCCCGGTGAACTTTTGTGTTGGGAAAGTCATGCCCGGTGAACTTTTGTATTGGGAAAGTCATGCCCGGTGATCTTTTGTACTGGGAAAGTCATGCCCGGTGAACTTTTGTATGGGAAAAGTCATGCCCGGTGATCTTTTGTATTGGGAAAGTCATGCCCGGTCAACTTTTGTATTGGGAAAGTCATGCCCGGTGATCTTTTGTACTGGGAAAGTCATGCCCGGTGAACTTTTGTATTGGGAAAGTCATGCCCGGTCAACTTTTGTATTGGGAAAGTCATGCCCGGTCAACTTTTGTATTGGGAAAGTCATGCCCGGTGATCTTTTGTATTGGGAAAGTCATGCCCGGTCAACTTTTGTATTGGGAAAGTCATGCCCGGTGAACTTTTGTATTGGGAAAGTCATGCCCGGTGAACTTTTGTATTGGGAAAGTCATGCCCGGTGAACTTTTGTACTGGGAAAGTCATGCCCGGTGAACTTTTGTATTGGGAAAGTCATGCCCGGTGAACTTTTGTATTGGGAAACTCATGCCCGGTGAACTTTTGTATTGGGAAAGTCATGCCCGGTGAACTTTTGTATTGGGAAAGTCATGCCCGGTGAACTTTTGTATTGGGAAAGTCATGCCCGGTGAACTTTTGTATTGGGAAAGTCATGCCCGGTCAACTTTTGTATTGGGAAAGTCATGCCCGGTGAACTTTTGTACTGGGAAAGTCATGCCCGGTGAACTTTTGTATTGGGAAAGTCATGCCCGGTGAACTTTTGTATGGGAAAAGTCATGCCCGGTGAACTTTTGTATTGGGAAAGTCATGCCCGGTGAAATTTTGTACTGGGAAAGTCATGCCCGGTGAACTTTTGTATTGGGAAAGTCATGCCCGGTGAACTTTTGTATTGGGAAAGTCATGCCCGGTGAACTTTTGTATTGGGAAAGTCATGCCCGGTGAACTTTTGTACTGGGAAAGTCATGCCCGGTGAACTTTTGTACTGGGAAAGTCATGCCCGGTGAACTTTTGTATTGGGAAAGTCATGCCCGGTGAACTTTTGTATTGGGAAAGTCATGCCCGGTGAACTTTTGTATTGGGAAAGTCATGCCCGGTGAACTTTTGTATTGGGAAAGTCATGCCCGGTGAACTTTTGTATTGGGAAAGTCATGCCCGGTGAACTTTTGTATTGGGAAAGTCATGCCCGGTGAACTTTTGTATTGGGAAAGTCATGCCCGGTGAACTTTTGTATTGGGAAAGTCATGCCCGGTGAACTTTTGTACTGGGAAAGTCATGCCCGGTGAACTTTTGTACTGGGAAAGTCATGCCCGGTGAACTCTTGTATTGGGAAAGTCATGCCCGGTGAACTTTTGTATTGGGAAAGTCATGCCCGGTGAACTTTTGTATTGGGAAAGTCATGCCCGGTGAACTTTTGTACTGGGAAAGTCATGCCCGGTCAACTTTTGTATTGGGAAAGTCATGCCCGGTGATCTTTTGTACTGGGAAAGTCATGCCCGGTGAACTTTTGTACTGGGAAAGTCATGCCCGGTGAACTTTTGTATTGGGAAAGTCATGCCCGGTGAACTTTTGTATTGGGAAAGTCATGCCCGGTGAACTTTTGTATTGGGAAAGTCATGCCCGGTGAACTTTTGTATTGGGAAAGTCATGCCCGGTGAACTTTTGTATTGGGAAAGTCATGCCCGGTGAACTTTTGTATTGGGAAAGTCATGCCCGGTGAACTTTTGTATTGGGAAAGTCATGCCCGGTGAACTTTTGTATTGGGAAAGTCATGCCCGGTGAACTTTTGTACTGGGAAAGTCATGCCCGGTGAACTTTTGTATTGGGAAAGTAATGCCCGGTGAACTTTTGTATTGGGAAAGTCATGCCCGGTGAACTTTTGTATTGGGAAAGTCATGCCCGGTGAACTTTTGTATTGGGAAAGTCATGCCCGGTGAACTTTTGTATTGGGAAAGTCATGCCCGGTCAACTTTTGTATTGGGAAAGTCATGCCCGGTCAACTTTTGTATTGGGAAAGTCATGCCCGGTGAACTTTTGTACTGGGAAAGTCATGACCGGTGAACTTTTGTATTGGAAAAGTCATGCCCGGTGAACTTTTGTATTGGAAAAGTCATGCCCGGTGAACTTTTGTATGGGAAAAGTCATGCCCGGTGAACTTTTGTATTGGGAAAGTCATGCCCGGTGAACTTTTGTATGGGAAAAGTCATGCCCGGTGAACTTTTGTATTGGGAAAGTCATGCCCGGTGAACTTTTGTATGGGAAAAGTCATGCCCGGTGAACTTTTGTATGGGAAAAGTCATGCCCGGTGAACTTTTGTATGGGAAAAGTCATGCCCGGTGAACTTTTGTATTGGGAAAGTCATGCCCGGTGAACTTTTGTATTGGGAAAGTCATGCCCGGTGAACTTTTGTACTGGGAAAGTCATGCCCGGTGAACTTTTGTATTGGGAAAGTCATGCCCGGTGATCTTTTGTATTGGGAAAGTCATGCCCGGTGAACTTTTGTATTGGGAAAGTCATGCCCGGTCAACTTTTGTATTGGGAAAGTCATGCCCGGTCAACTTTTGTATTGGGAAAGTCATGCCCGGTGAACTTTTGTACTGGGAAAGTCATGCCCGGTGAACTTTTGTATTGGGAAAGTCATGCCCGGTCAACTTTTGTATTGGGAAAGTCATGCCCGGTGAACTTTTGTATTGGGAAAGTCATGCCCGGTGAACTTTTGTACTGGGAAAGTCATGCCCGGTGAACTTTTGTATTGGGAAAGTCATGCCCGGTGAACTTTTGTATTGGGAAAGTCATGCCCGGTGAACTTTTGTATTGGGAAAGTCATGCCCGGTGAACTTTTTACTGGGAAAGTCATGCCCGGTGAACTTTTGTACTGGGAAAGTCATGCCCGGTCTACATTTGTATGGGAAAAGTCATGCCCGGTGAACTTTTGTATTGGGAAAGTCATGCCCGGTGAACTTTTGTATGGGAAAAGTCATGCCCGGTCAACTTTTGTATTGGGAAAGTCATGCCCGGTGAACTTTTGTATTGGAAAAAGTCATGCCCGGTGATCTTTTGTACTGGGAAAGTCATGCCCGGTGAACTTTTGTATTGGGAAAATCATGCCCGGTGATCTTTTGTACTGGGAAAGTCATGCCCGGTGAACTTTTGTATTGGGAAAGTCATGCCCGGTGAACTTTTGTATTGGGAAAGTCATGCCCGGTGAACTTTTGTATTGGGAAAGTCATGCCCGGTGAACTTTTGTATTGGGAAAGTCATGCCCGGTGAACTTTTGTATTGGGAAAGTCATGCCCGATGAACTTTTGTACTGGGAAAGTCATGCCCGGTGATCTTTTCTATTGGGAAAGTCATGCCCGGTGATCTTTTGTACTGGGAAAGTCATGGCCGGTGAACTTTTGTACTGGGAAAGTCATGCCCGGTGAATTTTTGTATTGGGAAAGTCATGCCCGGTGATCTTTTGTACTGGGAAGTCATGCCCGGTGAACTTTTGTATGGGAAAAGTCATGCCCGGTGAACTTTTGTATGGGAAAAGTCATGCCCGGTGAACTTTTGTACTGGGAAAGTCATGCCCGGTGAACTTTTGTATTGGGAAAGTAATGCCCGGTGAACTTTTGTATTGGGAAAGTCATGCCCGGTCAACTTTTGTATTGGGAAAGTCATGCCCGGTCAACTTTTGTATGGGAAAAGTCATGCCCGGTGAACTTTTGTATTGGGAAAGTCATGCCCGGTGAACTTTTGTATTGGGAAAGTCATGCCCGGTGAACTTTTGTATTGGGAAAGTCATGCCCGGTGAACTTTTGTATGGGAAAAGTCATGCCCGGTGAACTTTTGTATGGGAAAAGTCATGCCCGGTGAACTTTTGTATTGGGAAAGTCATGCCCGGTCAACTTTTGTATTGGGAAAGTCATGCCCGGTGATCTTTTGTATTGGGAAAGTCATGCCCGGTGAACTTTTGTATTGGGAAAGTCATGCCCGGTGAACTTTTGTATTGGGAAAGTCATGCCCGGTGAACTTTTGTATTGGGAAAGTCATGCCCGGTGAACTTTTGTATTGGGAAAGTCATGCCCGGTGAACTTTTGTATTGGGAAAGTCATGCCCGGTGAACTTTTGTATTGGGAAAGTCATGCCCGGTGAACTTTTGTATTGGGAAAGTCATGCCCGGTGAACTTTTGTATTGGGAAAGTCATGCCCGGTGAACTTTTGTATTGGGAAAGTCATGCCCGGTGATCTTTTGTACTGGGAAAGTCATGCCCGGTGAACTTTTGTATGGAAAAAGTCATGCCCGGTGATCTTTTGTACTGGGAAAGTCATGCCCGATGATCTTTTGTACTGGGAAAGTCATGCCCGGTCTACTTTTGTATTGGGAAAGTCATGCCCGGTGATCTTTTGTACTGGGAAAGTCATGCCCGGTGAACTTTTGTACTGGGAAAGTCATGCCCGGTGAACTTTTGTACTGGGAAAGTCATGCCCGATGATCTTTTGTACTGGGAAAGTCATGCCCGGTCAACTTTTGTATTGGGAAAGTCATGCCCGGTGATCTTTTGTACTGGGAAAGTCATGCCCGGTGAACTTTTGTACTGGGAAAGTCATGCCCGGTGAACTTTTGTATGGAAAAAGCCATGCCCGGTGATCTTTTGTACTGGGAAAGTCATGCCCGATGATCTTTTGTACTGGGAAAGTCATGCCCGGTCCACTTTTGTACTGGGAAAGTCATGCCCGGTGAACTTTTGTACTGGGAAAGTCATGCCCGGTGAACTTTTGTATTGGGAAAGTCATGCCCGGTGAACTTTTGTATTGGGAAAGTCATGCCCGGTCAACTTTTGTATTGGGAAAGTCATGCCCGGTGATCTTTTGTACTGGGAAAGTCATCCCCGGTGAACTTTTGTATTGGGAAAGTCATGCCCGGTGAACTTTTGTATTGGGAAAGTCATGCCCGGTGATCTTTTGTACTGGGAAAGTCATGCCCGGTGAACTTTTGTATGGGAAAAGTCATGCCCGGTGAACTTTTGTATGGGAAAAGTCATGCCCGGTGAACTTTTGTATTGGGAAAGTCATGCCCGGTGAACTTTTGTATTGGGAAAGTCATGCCCGGTGAACTTTTGTATGGGAAAAGTCATGCCCGGTGAACTTTTGTATGGGAAAAGTCATGCCCGGTGAACTTTTGTATTGGGAAAGTCATGCCCGGTCAACTTTTGTATTGGGAAAGTCATGCCCGGTGAACTTTTGTATTGGGAAAGTCATGCCCGGTGATTTTTGTACTGGGAAAGTCATGCCCGGTGAACTTTTGTATTGGGAAAGTCATGCCCGGTGAACTTTTGTATTGGGAAAGTCATGCCCGGTGAACTTTTGTATTGGGAAAGTCATGCCCGGTGATCTTTTGTACTGGGAAAGTCATGCCCGGTGAACTTTTGTATGGGAAAAGTCATGCCCGGTGAACTTTTGTATGGGAAAAGTCATGCCCGGTGAACTTTTGTATTGGGAAAGTCATGCCCGGTGAACTTTTGTATTGGGAAAGTCATGCCCGGTGAACTTTTGTATGGGAAAAGTCATGCCCGGTGAACTTTTGTATTGGGAAAGTCATGCCCGGTGAACTTTTGTATTGGGAAAGTCATGCCCGGTGAACTTTTGTATTGGGAAAGTCATGCCCGGTGAACTTTTGTATTGGGAAAGTCATGCCCGGTGAACTTTTGTATTGGAAAGTCATGCCCGGTGAACTTTTGTATGGGAAAAGTCATGCCCGGTGAACTTTTGTATTGGGAAAGTCATGCCCGGTGAACTTTTGTATGGGAAAAGTCATGCCCGGTGAACTTTTGTATGGGAAAAGTCATGCCCGGTGAACTTTTGTATGGGAAAAGTCATGCCCGGTGAACTTTTGTATTGGGAAAGTCATGCCCGGTGAACTTTTGTATTGGGAAAGTCATGCCCGGTGAACTTTTGTACTGGGAAAGTCATGCCCGGTGAACTTTTGTATTGGGAAAGTCATGCCCGGTGATCTTTTGTATTGGGAAAGTCATGCCCGGTGAACTTTTGTATTGGGAAAGTCATGCCCGGTCAACTTTTGTATTGGGAAAGTCATGCCCGGTCAACTTTTGTATTGGGAAAGTCATGCCCGGTGAACTTTTGTACTGGGAAAGTCATGCCCGGTGAACTTTTGTATTGGGAAAGTCATGCCCGGTCAACTTTTGTATTGGGAAAGTCATGCCCGGTGAACTTTTGTATTGGGAAAGTCATGCCCGGTGAACTTTTGTACTGGGAAAGTCATGCCCGGTGAACTTTTGTATTGGGAAAGTCATGCCCGGTGAACTTTTGTATTGGGAAAGTCATGCCCGGTGAACTTTTGTATTGGGAAAGTCATGCCCGGTGAACTTTTTACTGGGAAAGTCATGCCCGGTGAACTTTTGTACTGGGAAAGTCATGCCCGGTCTACATTTGTATGGGAAAAGTCATGCCCGGTGAACTTTTGTATTGGGAAAGTCATGCCCGGTGAACTTTTGTATGGGAAAAGTCATGCCCGGTCAACTTTTGTATTGGGAAAGTCATGCCCGGTGAACTTTTGTATTGGAAAAAGTCATGCCCGGTGATCTTTTGTACTGGGAAAGTCATGCCCGGTGAACTTTTGTATTGGGAAAATCATGCCCGGTGATCTTTTGTACTGGGAAAGTCATGCCCGGTGAACTTTTGTATTGGGAAAGTCATGCCCGGTGAACTTTTGTATTGGGAAAGTCATGCCCGGTGAACTTTTGTATTGGGAAAGTCATGCCCGGTGAACTTTTGTATTGGGAAAGTCATGCCCGGTGAACTTTTGTATTGGGAAAGTCATGCCCGATGAACTTTTGTACTGGGAAAGTCATGCCCGGTGATCTTTTCTATTGGGAAAGTCATGCCCGGTGATCTTTTGTACTGGGAAAGTCATGGCCGGTGAACTTTTGTACTGGGAAAGTCATGCCCGGTGAATTTTTGTATTGGGAAAGTCATGCCCGGTGATCTTTTGTACTGGGAAGTCATGCCCGGTGAACTTTTGTATGGGAAAAGTCATGCCCGGTGAACTTTTGTATGGGAAAAGTCATGCCCGGTGAACTTTTGTACTGGGAAAGTCATGCCCGGTGAACTTTTGTATTGGGAAAGTAATGCCCGGTGAACTTTTGTATTGGGAAAGTCATGCCCGGTCAACTTTTGTATTGGGAAAGTCATGCCCGGTCAACTTTTGTATGGGAAAAGTCATGCCCGGTGAACTTTTGTATTGGGAAAGTCATGCCCGGTGAACTTTTGTATTGGGAAAGTCATGCCCGGTGAACTTTTGTATTGGGAAAGTCATGCCCGGTGAACTTTTGTATGGGAAAAGTCATGCCCGGTGAACTTTTGTATGGGAAAAGTCATGCCCGGTGAACTTTTGTATTGGGAAAGTCATGCCCGGTCAACTTTTGTATTGGGAAAGTCATGCCCGGTGATCTTTTGTATTGGGAAAGTCATGCCCGGTGAACTTTTGTATTGGGAAAGTCATGCCCGGTGAACTTTTGTATTGGGAAAGTCATGCCCGGTGAACTTTTGTATTGGGAAAGTCATGCCCGGTGAACTTTTGTATTGGGAAAGTCATGCCCGGTGAACTTTTGTATTGGGAAAGTCATGCCCGGTGAACTTTTGTATTGGGAAAGTCATGCCCGGTGAACTTTTGTATTGGGAAAGTCATGCCCGGTGAACTTTTGTATTGGGAAAGTCATGCCCGGTGAACTTTTGTATTGGGAAAGTCATGCCCGGTGATCTTTTGTACTGGGAAAGTCATGCCCGGTGAACTTTTGTATGGAAAAAGTCATGCCCGGTGATCTTTTGTACTGGGAAAGTCATGCCCGATGATCTTTTGTACTGGGAAAGTCATGCCCGGTCTACTTTTGTATTGGGAAAGTCATGCCCGGTGATCTTTTGTACTGGGAAAGTCATGCCCGGTGAACTTTTGTACTGGGAAAGTCATGCCCGGTGAACTTTTGTACTGGGAAAGTCATGCCCGATGATCTTTTGTACTGGGAAAGTCATGCCCGGTCAACTTTTGTATTGGGAAAGTCATGCCCGGTGATCTTTTGTACTGGGAAAGTCATGCCCGGTGAACTTTTGTACTGGGAAAGTCATGCCCGGTGAACTTTTGTATGGAAAAAGCCATGCCCGGTGATCTTTTGTACTGGGAAAGTCATGCCCGATGATCTTTTGTACTGGGAAAGTCATGCCCGGTCCACTTTTGTACTGGGAAAGTCATGCCCGGTGAACTTTTGTACTGGGAAAGTCATGCCCGGTGAACTTTTGTATTGGGAAAGTCATGCCCGGTGAACTTTTGTATTGGGAAAGTCATGCCCGGTCAACTTTTGTATTGGGAAAGTCATGCCCGGTGATCTTTTGTACTGGGAAAGTCATCCCCGGTGAACTTTTGTATTGGGAAAGTCATGCCCGGTGAACTTTTGTATTGGGAAAGTCATGCCCGGTGATCTTTTGTACTGGGAAAGTCATGCCCGGTGAACTTTTGTATGGGAAAAGTCATGCCCGGTGAACTTTTGTATGGGAAAAGTCATGCCCGGTGAACTTTTGTATTGGGAAAGTCATGCCCGGTGAACTTTTGTATTGGGAAAGTCATGCCCGGTGAACTTTTGTATGGGAAAAGTCATGCCCGGTGAACTTTTGTATGGGAAAAGTCATGCCCGGTGAACTTTTGTATTGGGAAAGTCATGCCCGGTCAACTTTTGTATTGGGAAAGTCATGCCCGGTGAACTTTTGTATTGGGAAAGTCATGCCCGGTGATTTTTGTACTGGGAAAGTCATGCCCGGTGAACTTTTGTATTGGGAAAGTCATGCCCGGTGAACTTTTGTATTGGGAAAGTCATGCCCGGTGAACTTTTGTATTGGGAAAGTCATGCCCGGTGATCTTTTGTACTGGGAAAGTCATGCCCGGTGAACTTTTGTATGGGAAAAGTCATGCCCGGTGAACTTTTGTATGGGAAAAGTCATGCCCGGTGAACTTTTGTATTGGGAAAGTCATGCCCGGTGAACTTTTGTATTGGGAAAGTCATGCCCGGTGAACTTTTGTATGGGAAAAGTCATGCCCGGTGAACTTTTGTATTGGGAAAGTCATGCCCGGTGAACTTTTGTATTGGGAAAGTCATGCCCGGTGAACTTTTGTATTGGGAAAGTCATGCCCGGTGAACTTTTGTATTGGGAAAGTCATGCCCGGTGAACTTTTGTATTGGGAAAGTCATGCCCGGTGATCTTTTGTACTGGGAAAGTCATGCCCGGTGAACTTTTGTATGGAAAAAGTCATGCCCGGTGATCTTTTGTACTGGGAAAGTCATTCCCGATGATCTTTTGTACTGGGAAAGTCATGCCCGGTCAACTTTTGTATTGGGAAAGTCATGCCCGGTGATCTTTTGTACTGGGAAAGTCATGCCCGGTGAACTTTTGTACTGGGAAAGTCATGCCCGGTGAACTTTTGTACTGGGAAAGTCATGCCCGATGATCTTTTGTACTGGGAAAGTCATGCCCGGTCAACTTTTGTATTGGGAAAGTCATGCCCGGTGATCTTTTGTACTGGGAAAGTCATGCCCGGTGAACTTTTGTACTGGGAAAGTCATGCCCGGTGAACTTTTGTATGGAAAAAGCCATGCCCGGTGATCTTTTGTACTGGGAAAGTCATGCCCGATGATCTTTTGTACTGGGAAAGTCATGCCCGGTCCACTTTTGTACTGGGAAAGTCATGCCCGGTGAACTTTTGTACTGGGAAAGTCATGCCCGGTGAACTTTTGTATTGGGAAAGTCATGCCCGGTGAACTTTTGTATTGGGAAAGACATGCCCGGTCAACTTTTGTATTGGGAAAGTCATGCCCGGTGATCTTTTGTACTGGGAAATTCATCCCCGGTGAACTTTTGTATTGGGAAAGTCATGCCCGGTGAACTTTTGTATTGGGAAAGTCATGCCCGGTGATCTTTTGTACTGGGAAAGTCATGCCCGGTGAACTTTTGTATGGGAAAAGTCATGCCCGGTGAACTTTTGTATGGGAAAAGTCATGCCCGGTGAACTTTTGTATTGGGAAAGTCATGCCCGGTGAACTTTTGTATTGGGAAAGTCATGCCCGGTGAACTTTTGTATGGGAAAAGTCATGCCCGGTGAACTTTTGTATGGGAAAAGTCATGCCCGGTGAACTTTTGTATTGGGAAAGTCATGCCCGGTCAACTTTTGTATTGGGAAAGTCATGCCCGGTGATCTTTTGTACTGGGAAAGTCATGCCCGGTGAACTTTTGTATTGGGAAAGTCATGCCCGGTGAACTTTTGTATTGGGAAAGTCATGCCCGGTGAACTTTTGTATTGGGAAAGTCATGCCCGGTGAACTTTTGTATTGGGAAAGTCATGCCCGGTGATCTTTTGTACTGGGAAAGTCATGCCCGGTGAACTTTTGTATGGGAAAAGTCATGCCCGGTGAACTTTTGTATGGGAAAAGTCATGCCCGGTGAACTTTTGTATTGGGAAAGTCATGCCCGGTGAACTTTTGTATTGGGAAAGTCATGCCCGGTGAACTTTTGTATGGGAAAAGTCATGCCCGGTGAACTTTTGTATGGGAAAAGTCATGCCCGGTGAACTTTTGTATTGGGAAAGTCATGCCCGGTCAACTTTTGTATTGGGAAAGTCATGCCCGGTGATCTTTTGTACTGGGAAAGTCATGCCCGGTGAACTTTTGTATTGGGAAAGTCATGCCCGGTGAACTTTTGTATTGGGAAAGTCATGCCCGGTGAACTTTTGTATTGGGAAAGTCATGCCCGGTGAACTTTTGTATTGGGAAAGTCATGCCCGGTGAACTTTTGTATTGGGAAAGTCATGCCCGGTGAACTTTTGTATTGGGAAAGTCATGCCCGGTGAACTTTTGTATTGGGAAAGTCATGCCCGGTGAACTTTTGTATTGGGAAAGTCATGCCCGGTGAACTTTTGTATTGGGAAAGTCATGCCCGGTGAACTTTTGTATTGGGAAAGTCATGCCCGGTGATCTTTTGTACTGGGAAAGTCATGCCCGGTGAACTTTTGTATGGGAAAAGTCATGCCCGGTGATCTTTTGTACTGGGAAAGTCATGCCCGGTGATCTTTTGTACTGGGAAAGTCATGCCCGGTCAACTTTTGTATTGGGAAAATCATGCCCGGTGATCTTTTGTACTGGGAAAGTCATGCCCGGTGATCTTTTGTACTGGGAAAGTCATGCCCGGTGAACTTTTGTACTGGGAAAGTCATGCCCGGTGAACTTTTGTATTGGGAAAGTCATGCCCGGTGATCTTTTGTACTGGGAAAGTCATGCCCGGTGAACTTTTGTATGGAAAAAGTCATGCCCGGTGATCTTTTGTACTGGGAAAGTCATGCCCGATGATCTTTTGTACTGGGAAAGTCATGCCCGGTCAACTTTTGTATTGGGAAAGTCAAGCCCCGTGATCTTTTGTACTGGGAAAGTCATGCCCGGTGAACTTTTGTACTGGGAAAGTCATGCCCGGTGAACTTTTGTATTGGGAAAGTCATGTCCGGTGAACTTTTGTATTGGGAAAGTCATGCCCGGTGAACTTTTGTATTGGGAAAGTCATGCCCGGTGAACTTTTGTATTGGGAAAGTCATGCCCGGTGAACTTTTGTATTGGGAAAGTCATGCCCGGTGAACTTTTGTATTGGGAAAGTCATGCCCGGTGAACTTTTGTATGGGAAAAGTCATGCCCGGTGATCTTTTGTACTGGGAAAGTCATGCCCGGTGATCTTTTGTACTGGGAAAGTCATGCCCGGTCAACTTTTGTATTGGGAAAATCATGCCCGGTGATCTTTTGTACTGGGAAAGTCATGCCCGGTGAACTTTTGTACTGGGAAAGTCATGCCCGGTGAACTTTTGTATTGGGAAAGTCATGCCCGGTGAACTTTTGTATTGATAAAGTCATGCCCGGTGAACTTTTGTATTGGGAAAGTCATGCCCGGTGAACTTTTGTATGGGAAAAGTCATGCCCGGTGAACTTTTGTATGGGAAAAGTCATGCCCGGTGAACTTTTGTATTGGGAAAGTCATGCCCGGTCAACTTTTGTATTGGGAAAGTCATGCCCGGTGATCTTTTGTACTGGGAAAGTCATGCCCGGTCAACTTTTGTATTGGGAAAGTCATGCCCGGTGAACTTTTGTATGGGAAAAGTCATGCCCGGTGAACTTTTGTATGGGAAAAGTCATGCCGTGTGATCTTTTGTACTGGGAAAGTCATGCCCGGTGATCTTTTGTACTGGGAAAGTCATGCCCGGTCAACTTTTGTATTGGGAAAGTCATGCCCGGTGAACTTTTGTATTGGGAAAGTCATGCCCGGTGATCTTTTGTACTGGGAAAGTCATGCCCGGTGAACTTTTGTATTGGGAAAGTCATGCCCGGTGAACTTTTGTATTGGGAAAGTCATGCCCGGTGAACTTTTGTATTGGGAAAGTCATGCCCGGTGAACTTTTGTATGGGAAAAGTCATGCCCGGTGAACTTTTGTATGGGAAAAGTCATGCCCGGTGAACTTTTGCATTGGGAAAGTCATGCCCGGTGAACTTTTGTACTGGGAAAGTCATGCCCGGTGATCTTTTGTATTGGGAAAGTCATGCCCGGTGATCTTTTGTACTGGGAAAGTCATGCCCGGTGAACTTTTGTACTGGGAAAGTCATGCCCGGTGAACTTTTGTATTGGGAAAGTCATGCCCGGTGATCTTTTGTACTGGGAAAGTCATGCCCGGTGAACTTTTGTATGGGAAAAGTCATGCCCGGTGAACTTTTGTATGGGAAAAGTCATGCCCGGTGAACTTTTGTACTGGGAAAGTCATGCCCGGTGAACTTTTGTATTGGGAAAGTCATGCCCGGTGAACTTTTGTATTGGGAAAGTCATGCCCGGTCAACTTTTGTTTTGGGAAAGTCATGCCCGGTCAACTTTTGTATGGGAAAAGTCATGCCAGGTGAACTTTTGTATTGGGAAAGTCATGCCCGGTGAACTTTTGTATTGGGAAAGTCATGCCCGGTGAACTTTTGTATTGGGAAAGTCATGCCCGGTGAACTTTTGTATTGGGAAAGTCATGCCCGGTCAACTTTTGTATTGGGAAAGTCATGCCCGGTCAACTTTTGTATGGGAAAAGTCATGCCCGGTGAACTTTTGTATGGGAAAAGTCATGCCCGGTGATCTTTTGTACTGGGAAAGTCATGCCCGGTGATCTTTTGTACTGGGAAAGTCATGCCCGGTCAACTTTTGTATTGGGAAAGTCATGCCCGGTGAACTTTTGTATTGGGAAAGTCATGCCCGGTGATCTTTTGTACTGGGAAAGTCATGCCCTGTGAACTTTTGTATTGGGAAAGTCATGCCCGGTGAACTTTTGTATTGGGAAAGTCATGCCCGGTGAACTTTTGTATTGGGAAAGTCATGCCCGGTCAACTTTTGTATTGGGAAAGTCATGCCCGGTGATCTTTTGTACTGGGAAAGTCATGCCCGGTCAACTTTTGTATTGGGAAAGTCATGCCCGGTGAACTTTTGTATGGGAAAAGTCATGCCCGGTGAACTTTTGTATGGGAAAAGTCATGCCCGGTGAACTTTTGTATGGGAAAAGTCATGCCCGGTGATCTTTTGTACTGGAAAAGTCATGCCCGGTGATCTTTTGTACTGGGAAAGTCATGCCCGGTCAACTTTTGTATTGGGAAAGTCATGCCCGGTGAACTTTTGTATTGGGAAAGTCATGCCCGGTGATCTTTTGTACTGGGAAAGTCATGCCCTGTGAACTTTTGTATTGGGAAAGTCATGCCCGGTGAACTTTTGTATTGGGAAAGTCATGCCCGGTGAACTTTTGTATTGGGAAAGTCATGCCCGGTGAACTTTTGTATGGGAAAAGTCATGCCCGGTGAACTTTTGTATGGGAAAAGTCATGCCCGGTGAACTTATGCATTGGGAAAGTCATGCCCGGTGAACTTTTGTACTGGGAAAGTCATGCCCGGTGAACTTTTGTACTGGGAAAGTCATGCCCGGTGAACTTTTGTATTGGGAAAGTCATGCCCGGTGATCTTTTGTACTGGGAAAGTCATGCCCGGTGAACTTTTGTATGGAAAAAGTCATTCCCGGTGATCTTTTGTACTGGGAAAGTCATGCCCGATGATCTTTTGTACTGGGAAAGTCATGCCCGGTCAACTTTTGTATTGGGAAAGTCATGCCCGGTGATCTTTTGTACTGGGAAAGTCATGCCCGGTGAACTTTTGTACTGGGAAAGTCATGCCCGGTGAACTTTTGTATTGGGAAAGTCATGCCCGGTGAACTTTTGTATTGGGAAAGTCATGCCCGGTGATCTTTTGTATTGGGAAAGTCATGCCCGGTGAACTTTTGTACTGGGAAAGTCATGCCCGGTGAACTTTTGTATTGGGAAAGTCATGCCCGGTGAACTTTTGTATTGATAAAGTCATGCCCGGTGAACTTTTGTATTGGGAAAGTCATGCCCGGTGAACTTTTGTATTGGGAAAGTCATGCCCGGTGAACTTTTGTATTGGGAAAGTCATGCCCGGTGAACTTTTGTACTGGGAAAGTCATGCCCGGTGAACTTTTGTATTGGGAAAGTCATGCCCGGTGAACTTTTGTATTGATAAAGTCATGCCCGGTGAACTTTTGTATTGGGAAAGTCATGCCCGGTGAACTTTTGTATGGGAAAAGTCATGCCCGGTGAACTTTTGTATGGGAAAAGTCATGCCCGGTGAACTTTTGTATTGGGAAAGTCATGCCCGGTCAACTTTTGTATTGGGAAAGTCATGCCCGGTGATCTTTTGTACTGGGAAAGTCATGCCCGGTCAACTTTTGTATTGGGAAAGTCATGCCCGGTGAACTTTTGTATGGGAAAAGTCATGCCCGGTGAACTTTTGTATGGGAAAAGTCATGCCGTGTGATCTTTTGTACTGGGAAAGTCATGCCCGGTGATCTTTTGTACTGGGAAAGTCATGCCCGGTCAACTTTTGTATTGGGAAAGTCATGCCCGGTGAACTTTTGTATTGGGAAAGTCATGCCCGGTGATCTTTTGTACTGGGAAAGTCATGCCCGGTGAACTTTTGTATTGGGAAAGTCATGCCCGGTGAACTTTTGTATTGGGAAAGTCATGCCCGGTGAACTTTTGTATTGGGAAAGTCATGCCCGGTGAACTTTTGTATGGGAAAAGTCATGCCCGGTGAACTTTTGTATGGGAAAAGTCATGCCCGGTGAACTTTTGCATTGGGAAAGTCATGCCCGGTGAACTTTTGTACTGGGAAAGTCATGCCCGGTGATCTTTTGTATTGGGAAAGTCATGCCCGGTGATCTTTTGTACTGGGAAAGTCATGCCCGGTGAACTTTTGTACTGGGAAAGTCATGCCCGGTGAACTTTTGTATTGGGAAAGTCATGCCCGGTGATCTTTTGTACTGGGAAAGTCATGCCCGGTGAACTTTTGTATGGGAAAAGTCATGCCCGGTGAACTTTTGTATGGGAAAAGTCATGCCCGGTGAACTTTTGTACTGGGAAAGTCATGCCCGGTGAACTTTTGTATTGGGAAAGTCATGCCCGGTGAACTTTTGTATTGGGAAAGTCATGCCCGGTCAACTTTTGTTTTGGGAAAGTCATGCCCGGTCAACTTTTGTATGGGAAAAGTCATGCCAGGTGAACTTTTGTATTGGGAAAGTCATGCCCGGTGAACTTTTGTATTGGGAAAGTCATGCCCGGTCAACTTTTGTATTGGGAAAGTCATGCCCGGTGAACTTTTGTATTGGGAAGGTCATGCCCGGTGATCTTTTGTACTGGGAAAGTCATGCCCGGTGAACTTTTGTATTGGGAAAGTCATGCCCGGTGAACTTTTGTATTGGGAAAGTCATGCCCGGTGAACTTTTGTATTGGGAAAGTCATGCCCGGTGAACTTTTGTATGGGAAAAGTCATGCCCGGTGAACTTTTGTATGGGAAAAGTCATGCCCGGTGAACTTTTGCATTGGGAAAGTCATGCCCGGTGAACTTTTGTACTGGGAAAGTCATGCCCGGTGATCTTTTGTATTGGGAAAGTCATGCCCGGTGATCTTTTGTACTGGGAAAGTCATGCCCGGTGAACTTTTGTACTGGGAAAGTCATGCCCGGTGAACTTTTGTATTGGGAAAGTCATGCCCGGTGATCTTTTGTACTGGGAAAGTCATGCCCGGTGAACTTTTGTATGGGAAAAGTCATGCCCGGTGAACTTTTGTATGGGAAAAGTCATGCCCGGTGAACTTTTGTACTGGGAAAGTCATGCCCGGTGAACTTTTGTATTGGGAAAGTCATGCCCGGTGAACTTTTGTATTGGGAAAGTCATGCCCGGTCAACTTTTGTTTTGGGAAAGTCATGCCCGGTCAACTTTTGTATGGGAAAAGTCATGCCAGGTGAACTTTTGTATTGGGAAAGTCATGCCCGGTGAACTTTTGTATTGGGAAAGTCATGCCCGGTGAACTTTTGTATTGGGAAAGTCATGCCCGGTGAACTTTTGTATTGGGAAAGTCATGCCCGGTCAACTTTTGTATTGGGAAAGTCGTGCCCGGTCAACTTTTGTATGGGAAAAGTCATGCCCGGTGAACTTTTGTATGGGAAAAGTCATGCCCGGTGATCTTTTGTACTGGGAAAGTCATGCCCGGTGATCTTTTGTACTGGGAAAGTCATGCCCGGTCAACTTTTGTATTGGGAAAGTCATGCCCGGTGAACTTTTGTATTGGGAAAGTCATGCCCGGTGATCTTTTGTACTGGGAAAGTCATGCCCTGTGAACTTTTGTATTGGGAAAGTCATGCCCGGTGAACTTTTGTATTGGGAAAGTCATGCCCGGTGAACTTTTGTATTGGGAAAGTCATGCCCGGTCAACTTTTGTATTGGGAAAGTCATGCCCGGTGATCTTTTGTACTGGGAAAGTCATGCCCGGTCAACTTTTGTATTGGGAAAGTCATGCCCGGTGAACTTTTGTATGGGAAAAGTCATGCCCGGTGAACTTTTGTATGGGAAAAGTCATGCCCGGTGAACTTTTGTATGGGAAAAGTCATGCCCGGTGATCTTTTGTACTGGAAAAGTCATGCCCGGTGATCTTTTGTACTGGGAAAGTCATGCCCGGTCAACTTTTGTATTGGGAAAGTCATGCCCGGTGAACTTTTATATTGGGAAAGTCATGCCCGGTGATCTTTTGTACTGGGAAAGTCATGCCCTGTGAACTTTTGTATTGGGAAAGTCATGCCCGGTGAACTTTTGTATTGGGAAAGTCATGCCCGGTGAACTTTTGTATTGGGAAAGTCATGCCCGGTGAACTTTTGTATGGGAAAAGTCATGCCCGGTGAACTTTTGTATGGGAAAAGTCATGCCCGGTGAACTTATGCATTGGGAAAGTCATGCCCGGTGAACTTTTGTACTGGGAAAGTCATGCCCGGTGAACTTTTGTACTGGGAAAGTAATGCCCGGTGAACTTTTGTATTGGGAAAGTCATGCCCGGTGATCTTTTGTACTGGGAAAGTCATGCCCGGTGAACTTTTGTATGGAAAAAGTCATGCCCGGTGATCTTTTGTACTGGGAAAGTCATGCCCGATGATCTTTTGTACTGGGAAAGTCATGCCCTGTCAACTTTTGTATTGGGAAAGTCATGCCCGGTGATCTTTTGTACTGGGAAAGTCATGCCCGGTGAACTTTTGTACTGGGAAAGTCATGCCCGGTGAACTTTTGTATTGGGAAAGTCATGCCCGGTGAACTTTTGTATTGGGAAAGTCATGCCCGGTGAACTTTTGTATTGGGAAAGTCATGCCCGGTGAACTTTTGTATTGGGAAAGTCATGCCCGGTGAACTTTTGTATTGGGAAAGTCATGCCCGGTGAACTTTTGTATTGGGAAAGTCATGCCCGGTGAACTTTTGTATGGGAAAAGTCATGCCCGGTGATCTTTTGTACTGGGAAAGTCATGCCCGGTGATCTTTTGTACTGGGAAAGTCATGCCCGGTCAACTTTTGTATTGGGAAAATCATGCCCGGTGATCTTTTGTACTGGGAAAGTCATGCCCGGTGAACTTTTGTACTGGGAAAGTCATGCCCGGTGAACTTTTGTATTGGGAAAGTCATGCCCGGTGAACTTTTGTATTGATAAAGTCATGCCCGGTGAACTTTTGTATTGGGAAAGTCATGCCCGGTGAACTTTTGTATGGGAAAAGTCATGCCCGGTGAACTTTTGTATGGGAAAAGTCATGCCCGGTGAACTTTTGTATTGGGAAAGTCATGCCCGGTCAACTTTTGTATTGGGAAAGTCATGCCCGGTGATCTTTTGTACTGGGAAAGTCATGCCCGGTCAACTTTTGTATTGGGAAAGTCATGCCCGGTGAACTTTTGTATGGGAAAAGTCATGCCCGGTGAACTTTTGTATGGGAAAAGTCTTGCCCGGTGAACTTTTGTATGGGAAAAGTCATGCCCTGTGATCTTTTGTACTGGGAAAGTCATGCCCGGTGATCTTTTGTACTGGGAAAGTCATGCCCGGTCAACTTTTGTATTGGGAAAGTCATGCCCGGTGAACTTTTGTATTGGGAAAGTCATGCCCGGTGATCTTTTGTACTGGGAAAGTCATGCCCGGTGAACTTTTGTATTGGGAAAGTCATGCCCGGTGAACTTTTGTATTGGGAAAGTCATGCCCGGTGAACTTTTGTATTGGGAAAGTCATGCCCGGTGAACTTTTGTATGGGAAAAGTCATGCCCGGTGAACTTTTGTATGGGAAAAGTCATGCCCGGTGAACTTTTGCATTGGGAAAGTCATGCCCGGTGAACTTTTGTACTGGGAAAGTCATGCCCGGTGATCTTTTGTATTGGGAAAGTCATGCCCGGTGATCTTTTGTACTGGGAAAGTCATGCCCGGTGAACTTTTGTACTGGGAAAGTCATGCCCGGTGAACTTTTGTATTGGGAAAGTCATGCCCGGTGATCTTTTGTACTGGGAAAGTCATGCCCGGTGAACTTTTGTATGGGAAAAGTCATGCCCGGTGAACTTTTGTATGGGAAAAGTCATGCCCGGTGAACTTTTGTACTGGGAAAGTCATGCCCGGTGAACTTTTGTATTGGGAAAGTCACGCCCGGTGAAATTTGTATTGGGAAAGTCATGCCCGGTCAACTTTTGTTTTGGGAAAGTCATGCCCGGTCAACTTTTGTATTGGCCCGGTGAACTTTTGTATTGGGAAAGTCATGCCCGGTGAACTTTTGTATTGGGAAAGTCATGCCCGGTGAACTTTTGTATTGGGAAAGTCATGCCCGGTGAACTTTTGTATTGGGAAAGTCATGCCCGGTCAACTTTTGTATTGGGAAAGTCATACCCGGTCAACTTTTGTATTGGGAAAGTCATGCCCGGTGATCTTTTGTACTGGGAAAGTCATGCCCGGTGAACTTTTGTATTGGGAAAGTCATGCCCGGTGAACTTTTGTATTGGGAAAGTCATGCCCGGTCATCTTTTGTACTGGGAAAGTCATGCCCGGTGAACTTTTGTACTGGGAAAGTCATGCCCGGTCAACTTTTGTATGGGAAAAGTCATGCCCGGTGAACTTTTGTATTGGGAAAGTCATGCCCGGTGAACTTTTGTATGGGAAAATCATGCCCGGTGAACTTTTGTATTGGGAAAGTCATGCCCGGTGATCTTTTGTACTGGGAAAGTCATTCCCGGTGAACTTTTGTATTGGGAAAGTCATGCCCGGTGATCTTTTGTACTGGGAAAGTCATGCCCGGTGAACTTTTGTATGGGAAAAGTCATGCCCGGTGAACTTTTGTATGGGAAAAGTCATGCCCGGTGAACTTTTGTATTGGGAAAGTCATGCCCGGTAAACTTTTGTATTGGGAAAGTCATGCCCGGTGAACTTTTGTATTGGGAAAGTCATGCCCGGTGAACTTTTGTATTGGGAAAGTCATGCCCGGTCAACTTTTGTATTGGGAAAGTCATGCCCGGTCAACTTTTGTATTGGGAAAGTCATGCCCGGTGATCTTTTGTACTGGGAAAGTCATGCCCGGTCAACTTTTGTATGGGAAAAGTCATGCCCGGTGAACTTTTGTATTGGGAAAGTCATGCCCGGTCAACCTTTGTATTGGGAAAGTCATGCCCGGTGAACTTTTGTATGGGAAAAGTCGTGCCCGGTGAACTTTTTTATTGGGAAAGTCATGCCCGGTGAACTTTTGTATTGGGAAAGTCATGCCCGGTGAACTTTTGTATTGGGAAAGTCATGCCCGGTGAACTTTTGCATTGGGAAAGTCATGCCCGGTGAACTTTTGTATTGGGAAAGTCATGCCCGGTCAACTTTTGTATTGGGAAAGTCATGCCCGGTGAACTTTTGTACTGGGAAAGTCATGCCCGGTGATCTTTTGTATTGGGAAAGTCATGCCCGGTGCACTTTTGTATTGGGAAAGTCATGCCCGGTGAACTTTTGTACTGGGAAAGTCATGCCCGGTCAACTTTTGTATTGGGAAAGTCATGCCCGGTGAACTTTTGTATTGGGAAAGTCATGCCCGGTGAACTTTTGTATTGGGAAAGTCATGCCCGGTGAACTTTTGTATTGGGAAAGTCATGCCCGGTGAACTTTTGTATTGGGAAAGTCATGCCCGGTGAACTTTTGTACTGGGAAAGTCATGCCCGGTGAACTTTTGTATTGGGAAAGTCATGCCCGGTGATCTTTTGTATTGGGAAAGTCATGCCCGGTGAACTTTTGTATTGGGAAAGTCATGCCCGGTCAACTTTTGTATTGGGAAAGTCATGCCCGGTCAACTTTTGTATTGGGAAAGTCATGCCCGGTGAACTTTTGTACTGGGAAAGTCATGCCCGGTGAACTTTTGTATTGGGAAAGTCATGCCCGGTCAACTTTTGTATTGGGAAAGTCATGCCCGGTGAACTTTTGTATTGGGAAAGTCATGCCCGGTGAACTTTTGTACTGGGAAAGTCATGCCCGGTGAACTTTTGTATTGGAAAAGTCATGCCCGGTGAACTTTTGTATTGGGAAAGTCATGCCCGGTGAACTTTTGTATTGGGAAAGTCATGCCCGGTGAATTTTTTACTGGGAAAGTCATGCCCGGTGAACTTTTGTACTGGGAAAGTCATGCCCGGTCTACATTTGTATGGGAAAAGTCATGCCCGGTGAACTTTTGTATTGGGAAAGTCATGCCCGGAGAACTTTTGTATGGGAAAAGTCATGCCCGGTCAACTTTTGTATTGGGAAAGTCATGCCCGGTGAACTTTTGTACTGGGAAAGTCATGCCCGGTGAACTTTTGTATTGGGAAAGTCATGCCCGGTGATCTTTTGTACTGGGAAAGTCATGCCCGGTGAACTTTTGTATTGGGAAAGTCATGCCCGGTGAACTTTTGTATTGGGAAAGTCATGCCCGGTGAACTTTTGTATTGGGAAAGTCATGCCCGGTGAACTTTTGTATTGGGAAAGTCATGCCCGGTGAACTTTTGTATTGGGAAAGTCATGCCCGATGAACTTTTGTACTGGGAAAGTCATGCCCGGTGATATTTTGTATTGGGAAAGTCATGCCCGGTGATCTTTTGTACTGGGAAAGTCATGCCCGGTGAACTTTTGTACTGGGAAAGTCATGCCCGGTGAATTTTTGTATTGGGAAAGTCATGCCCGGTGATCTTTGTACTGGGAAAGTCATGCCCGGTGAACTTTTGTATGGGAAAAGTCATGCCCGGTGAACTTTTGTATGGGAAAAGTCATGCCCGGTGAACTTTTGTACTGGGAAAGTCATGCCCGGTGAACTTTTGTATTGGGAAAGTCATGCCCGGTGAACTTTTGTATTGGGAAAGTCATGCCCGGTCAACTTTTGTATTGGGAAAGTCATGCCCGGTCAACTTTTGTATGGGAAAAGTCATGCCCGGTCAACTTTTGTATTGGGAAAGTCATGCCCGGTGAACTTTTGTATTGGGAAAGTCATGCCCGGTGAACTTTTGTATTGGGAAAGTCATGCCCGGTGAACTTTTGTATTGGGAAAGTCATGCCCGGTGAACTTTTGTATTGGGAAAGTCATGCCCGGTCAACTTTTGTATTGGGAAAGTCAAGCCCGGTCAACTTTTGTATTGGGAAAGTCATGCCCGGTGATCTTTTGTACTGGAAAAGTCATGCCCGGTGAACTTTTGTATTGGGAAAGTCATGCCCGGTGAACTTTTGTATTGGGAAAGTCATGCCCGGTGATCTTTTGTACTGGGAAAGTCATGCCCGGTGAACTTTTGTATTGGGAAAGTCATGCCCGGTGATCTTTTGTACTGGGAAAGTCATGCCCGGTGAACTTTTGTATTGGGAAAGTCATGCCCGGTGATCTTTTGTACTGGGAAAGTCATGCCCGGTGAACTTTTGTATGGGAAAAGTCATGCCCGGTGATCTTTTGTATGGGAAAAGTCATGCCCGGTGAACTTTTGTATGGGAAAAGTCATGCCCGGTGAACTTTTGTATTGGGAAAGTCATGCCCGGTGAACTTTTGTATTGGGAAAGTCATGCCCGGTGAACTTTTGTATTGGGAAAGTCATGCCCGGTGAACTTTTGTATTGGGAAAGTCATGCCCGGTCAACTTTTGTATTGGGAAAGTCATGCCCGGTGAACTTTTGTATTGGGAAAGTCATGCCCGGTGATCTTTTGTACTGGGAAAGTCATGCCCGGTGAACTTTTGTATGGGAAAAGTCATGCCCGGTGAACTTTTGTATGGGAAAAGTCATGCCCGGTGAACTTTTGTATTGGGAAAGTCATGCCCGGTGAACTTTTGTATGGGAAAAGTCATGCCCGGTGAACTTTTGTATGGGAAAAGTCATGCCCGGTGAACTTTTGTATTGGGAAAGTCATGCCCGGTCAACTTTTGTATTGGGAAAGTCATGCCCGGTGATCTTTTGTATTGGGAAAGTCATGCCCGGTGAACTTTTGTATTGGGAAAGTCATGCCCGGTGAACTTTTGTATTGGGAAAGTCATGCCCGGTGAACTTTTGTACTGGGAAAGTCATGCCCGGTGAACTTTTGTATTGGGAAAGTCATGCCCGGTGAACTTTTGTATTGGGAAAGTCATGCCCGGTCAACTTTTGTATTGGGAAAGTCATGCCCGGTCAACTTTTGTATGGGAAAAGTCATGCCCGGTGAACTTTTGTATTGGGAAAGTCATGCCCGGTGAACTTTTGTATTGGGAAAGTCATGCCCGGTGAACTTTTGTATTGGGAAAGTCATGCCCGGTGAACTTTTGTATTGGGAAAGTCATGCCCGGTCAACTTTTGTATTGGGAAAGTCATGCCCGGTGATCTTTTGTACTGGGAAAGTCATGCCCGGTGAACTTTTGTATGGGTAAAGTCATGCCCGGTGAACTTTTGTATGGGAAAAGTCATGCCCGGTGAACTTTTGTATTGGGAAAGTCATGCCCGGTGAACTTTTGTATTGGGAAAGTCATGCCCGGTGAACTTTTGTATGGGAAAAGTCATGCCCGGTGAAGTTTTGTATGGGAAAAGTCATGCCCGGTGAACTTTTGTATTGGGAAAGTCATGCCCGGTCAACTTTTGTATTGGGAAAGTCATGCCCGGTGATCTTTTGTATTGGGAAAGTCATGCCCGGTGAACTTTGGTATTGGGAAAGTCATGCCCGGTGAACTTTTGTATTGGGAAAGTCATGCCCGGTGAACTTTTGTATTGGGA
The DNA here is from genome assembly GCF_047663935.1 of Musca autumnalis. Classification (NCBI taxonomy): domain Eukaryota; kingdom Metazoa; phylum Arthropoda; class Insecta; order Diptera; family Muscidae; genus Musca; species Musca autumnalis. The sequence goes on from NW_027412044.1 coordinate 235,171, forward strand.
AAGTCATGCCCGGTGAACTTTTGTATTGGGAAAGTCATGCCCGGTGAACTTTTGTATTGGGAAAGTCATGCCCGGTGAACTTTTGTATTGGGAAAGTCATGCCCGGTGAACTTTTGTATTGGGAAAGTCATGCCCGGTGATCTTTTGTACTGGGAAAGTCATGCCCGGTGAACTTTTGTATGGGAAAAGTCATGCCCGGTGATCTCTTGTACTGGCAAAGTCATGCCCGGTGATCTTTTGTACTGGGAAAGTCATGCCCGGTCAACTTTTGTATTGGGAAAGTCATGCCCGGTGAACTTTTGTATTGGGAAAGTCATGCCCGGTGAACTTTTGTATTGGGAAAGTCATGCCCGGTGAACTTTTGTATTGGGAAAGTCATGCCCGGTCAACTTTTGTATTGGGAAAGTCATGCCCGGTCAACTTTTGTATTGGGAAAGTCATGCCCGGTGATCTTTTGTACTGGGAAAGTCATCCCCGGTGAACTTTTGTATTGGGAAAGTCATGCCCGGTGAACTTTTGTATTGGGAAAGTCATGCCCGGTGATCTTTTGTACTGGGAAAGTCATGCCCGGTGAACTTTTGTATGGGAAAAGTCATGCCCGGGGAACTTTTGTATGGGAAAAGTCATGCCCGGTGAACTTTTGTATTGGGAAAGTCATGCCCGGTGAACTTTTGTATTGGGAAAGTCATGCCCGGTGAACTTTTGTATGGGAAAAGTCATGCCCGGTGAACTTTTGTATGGGAAAAGTCATGCCCGGTGAACTTTTGTATTGGGAAAGTCATGCCCGGTCAACTTTTGTATTGGGAAAGTCATGCCCGGTGATCTTTTGTACTGGGAAAGTCATGCCCGGTGAACTTTTGTATTGGGAAAGTCATGCCCGGTGAACTTTTGTATTGGGAAAGTCATGCCCGGTGAACTTTTGTATTGGGAAAGTCATGCCCGGTGAACTTTTGTATTGGGAAAGTCATGCTCGGTGAACTTTTGTATTGGGAAAGTCATGCCCGGTGAACTTTTGTATTGGGAAAGTCATGCCCGGTGAACTTTTGTATTGGGAAAGTCATGCCCGGTGAACTTTTGTATTGGGAAAGTCATGCCCGGTGAACTTTTGTATTGGGAAAGTCATGCCCGGTGATCTTTTGTACTGGGAAAGTCATGCCCGGTGAACTTTTGTATGGGAAAAGTCATGCCCGGTGATCTTTTGTACTGGGAAAGTCATGCCCGGTGATCTTTTGTACTGGGAAAGTCATGCCCGGTCAACTTTTGTATTGGGAAAATCATGCCCGGTGATCTTTTGTACTGGGAAAGTCATGCCCGGTGAACTTTTGTACTGGGAAAGTCATGCCCGGTGAACTTTTGTATTGGGAAAGTCATGCCCGGTGAACTTTTGTATTGATAAAGTCATGCCCGGTGAACTTTTGTATTGGGAAAGTCATGCCCGGTGAACTTTTGTATTGGGAAAGTCATGCCCGGTGATCTTTTGTACTGGGAAAGTCATGCCCGGTGAACTTTTGTATGGGAAAAGTCATGCCCGGTGATCTTTTGTACTGGGAAAGTCATGCCCGGTGATCTTTTGTACTGGGAAAGTCATGCCCGGTCAACTTTTGTATTGGGAAAGTCATGCCCGGTGAACTTTTGTATTGGGAAAGTCATGCCCGGTGAACTTTTGTATTGGGAAAGTCATGCCCGGTGAACTTTTGTATTGGGAAAGTCATGCCCGGTCAACTTTTGTATTGGGAAAGTCATGCCCGGTCAACTTTTGTATTGGGAAAGTCATGCCCGGTGATCTTTTGTACTGGGAAAGTCATCCCCGGTGAACTTTTGTATTGGGAAAGTCATGCCCGGTGAACTTTTGTATTGGGAAAGTCATGCCCGGTGATCTTTTGTACTGGGAAAGTCATGCCCGGTGAACTTTTGTATGGGAAAAGTCATGCCCGGGGAACTTTTGTATGGGAAAAGTCATGCCCGGTGAACTTTTGTATTGGGAAAGTCATGCCCGGTGAACTTTTGTATTGGGAAAATCATGCCCGGTGAACTTTTGTATGGGAAAAGTCATGCCCGGTGAACTTTTGTATGGGAAAAGTCATGCCCGGTGAACTTTTGTATTGGGAAAGTCATGCCCGGTCAACTTTTGTATTGGGAAAGTCATGCCCGGTGATCTTTTGTACTGGGAAAGTCATGCCCGGTGAACTTTTGTATTGGGAAAGTCATGCCCGGTGAACTTTTGTATTGGGAAAGTCATGCCCGGTGAACTTTTGTATTGGGAAAGTCATGCCCGGTGAACTTTTGTATTGGGAAAGTCATGCTCGGTGAACTTTTGTATTGGGAAAGTCATGCCCGGTGAACTTTTGTATTGGGAAAGTCATGCCCGGTGAACTTTTGTATTGGGAAAGTCATGCCCGGTGAACTTTTGTATTGGGAAAGTCATGCCCGGTGAACTTTTGTATTGGGAAAGTCATGCCCGGTGATCTTTTGTACTGGGAAAGTCATGCCCGGTGAACTTTTGTATGGGAAAAGTCATGCCCGGTGATCTTTTGTACTGGGAAAGTCATGCCCGGTGATCTTTTGTACTGGGAAAGTCATGCCCGGTCAACTTTTGTATTGGGAAAATCATGCCCGGTGATCTTTTGTACTGGGAAAGTCATGCCCGGTGAACTTTTGTACTGGGAAAGTCATGCCCGGTGAACTTTTGTATTGGGAAAGTCATGCCCGGTGAACTTTTGTATTGATAAAGTCATGCCCGGTGAACTTTTGTATTGGGAAAGTCATGCCCGGTGAACTTTTGTATTGGGAAAGTCATGCCCGGTGATCTTTTGTACTGGGAAAGTCATGCCCGGTGAACTTTTGTATGGGAAAAGTCATGCCCGGTGAACTTTTGTATGGGAAAAGTCATGCCCGGTGAACTTTTGTATTGGGAAAGTCATGCCCGGTGAACTTTTGTATTGGGAAAGTCATGCCCGGTGAACTTTTGTATGGGAAAAGTCATGCCCGGTGAACTTTTGTATGGGAAAAGTCATGCCCGGTGAACTTTTGTATTGGGAAAGTCATGCCCGGTCAACTTTTGTATTGGGAAAGTCATGCCCGGTGATCTTTTGTACTGGGAAAGTCATGCCCGGTGAACTTTTGTATTGGGAAAGTCATGCCCGGTGAACTTTTGTATTGGGAAAGTCATGCCCGGTGAACTTTTGTATTGGGAAAGTCATGCCCGGTGAACTTTTGTATTGGGAAAGTCATGCCCGGTGAACTTTTGTATTGGGAAAGTCATGCCCGGTGAACTTTTGTATTGGGAAAGTCATGCCCGGTGAACTTTTGTATTGGAAAAGTCATGCCCGGTGAACTTTTGTATTGGGAAAGTCATGCCCGGTGAACCTTTGTATTGGGAAAGTCATGCCCGGTGATCTTTTGTACTGGGAAAGTCATGCCCGGTGAACTTTTGTATGGGAAAAGTCATGCCCGGTGATCTTTTGTACTGGGAAAGTCATGCCCGGTGATCTTTTGTACTGGGAAAGTCATGCCCGGTCAACTTTTGTATTGGGAAAATCATGCCCGGTGATCTTTTGTACTGGGAAAGTCATGCCCGGTGAACTTTTGTACTGGGAAAGTCATGCCCGGTGAACTTTTGTATTGGGAAAGTCATGCCCGGTGAACTTTTGTATTGATAAAGTCATGCCCGGTGAACTTTTGTATTGGGAAAGTCATGCTCGGTGAACTTTTGTATGGGAAAAGTCATGCCCGGTGAACTTTTGTATGGGAAAAGTCATGCCCGGTGAACTTTTGTATTGGGAAAGTCATGCCCGGTCAACTTTTGTATTGGGAAAGTCATGCCCGGTGATCTTTTGTACTGGGAAAGTCATGCCCGGTCAACTTTTTTATTGGGAAAGTCATGCCCGGTGAACTTTTGTATGGGAAAAGTCATGCCCGGTGAACTTTTGTATGGGAAAAGTCATGCCCGGTGAACTTTTGTATGGGAAAAGTCATGCCCGGTGAACTTTTGTATGGGAAAAGTCATGCCCGGTGATCTTTTGTACTGGGAAAGTCATGCCCGGTCAACTTTTGTATTGGGAAAGTCATGCCCGGTGAACTTTTGTATTGGGAAAGTCATGCCCGGTGATCTTTTGTACCGGTGAACTTTTGTATTGGGAAAGTCATGCCCGGTGAACTTTTGTATGGGAAAAGTCATGCCCGGCGAACTTTTGTATGGGAAAAGTCATGCCCGGTGAACTTTTGCATTGGGAAAGTCATGCCCGGTGAACTTTTGTACTGGGAAAGTCATGCCCGGTGATCTTTTGTATTGGGAAAGTCATGCCCGGTGATCTTTTGTACTGGGAAAGTCATGCCCGGTGAACTTTTGTACTGGGAAAGTCATGCCCGGTGAACTTTTGTATTGGGAAAGTCATGCCCGGTGATCTTTTGTACTGGGAAAGTCATGCCCGGTGAACTTTTGTATGGGAAAAGTCATGCCCGGTGAACTTTTGTATGGGAAAAGTCATGCCCGGTGAACTTTTGTACTGGGAAAGTCATGCCCGGTGAACTTTTGTATTGGGAAAGTCATGCCCGGTGAACTTTTGTATTGGGAAAGTCATGCCCGGTCAACTTTTGTTTTGGGAAAGTCATGCCCGGTCAACTTTTGTATGGGAAAAGTCATGCCCGGTGAACTTTTGTATTGGGAAAGTCATGCCCGGTGAACTTTTGTATTGGGAAAGTCATGCCCGGTGAACTTTTGTATTGCGAAAGTCATGCCCGGTGAACTTTTGTATTGGGAAAGTCATGCCCGGTGAACTTTTGTATTGGGAAAGTCATGCCCGGTCAACTTTTGTATTGGGAAAGTCATGCCCGGTCAACTTTTGTATTGGGAAAGTCATGCCCGGTGATCTTTTGTACTGGGAAAGTCATGCCCGGTGAACTTTTGTATTGGGAAAGTCATGCCCGGTGAACTTTTGTATTGGGAAAGTCATGCCCGGTGATCTTTTGTACTGGGAAAGTCATGCCCGGTGAACTTTTGTACTGGGAAAGTCATGGCCGGTCAACTTTTGTATGGGAAAAGTCATGCCCGGTGAACTTTTGTATTGGGAAAGTCATGCCCGGTGAACTTTTGTATGGGAAAATCATGCCCGGTGAACTTTTGTATTGGGAAAGTCATGCCCGGTGATCTTTTGTACTGGGAAAGTCATTCCCGGTGAACTTTTGTATTGGGAAAGTCATGCCCGGTGATCTTTTGTACTGGGAAAGTCATGCCCGGTGAACTTTTGTATGGGAAAAGTCATGCCCGGTGATCTTTTGTATGGGAAAAGTCATGCCCGGTGAACTTTTGTATGGGAAAAGTCATGCCCGGTGAACTTTTGTATTGGGAAAGTCATGCCCGGTAAACTTTTGTATTGGGAAAGTCATGCCCGGTGAACTTTTGTATTGGGAAAGTCATGCCCGGTGAACTTTTGTATTGGGAAAGTCATGCCCGGTCAACTTTTGTATTGGGAAAGTCATCCCCGGTCAACTTTTGTATTGGGAAAGTCATGCCCGGTGATCTTTTGTACTGGGAAAGTCATGCCCGGTCAAGTTTTGTATGGGAAAAGTCATGCCCGGTGAACTTTTGTATTGGGAAAGTCATGCCCGGTCAACCTTTGTATTGGGAAAGTCATGCCCGGTGAACTTTTGTATGGGAAAAGTCATGCCCGGTGAACTTTTGTATTGGGAAAGTCATGCCCGGTGAACTTTTGTATTGGGAAAGTCATGCCCGGTGAACTTTTGTATTGGGAAAGTCATGCCCGGTGAACTTTTGTATTGGGAAAGTCATGCCCGGTGAACTTTTGTATTGGGAAAGTCATGCCCGGTCAACTTTTGTATTGGGAAAGTCATGCCCGGTGAACTTTTGTACTGGGAAAGTCATGCCCGGTGATCTTTTGTATTGGGAAAGTCATGCCCGGTGCACTTTTGTATTGGGAAAGTCATGCCCGGTGAACTTTTGTACTGGGAAAGTCATGCCCGGTCAACTTTTGTATTGGGAAAGTCATGCCCGGTGAACTTTTGTATTGGGAAAGTCATGCCCGGTGATCTTTTGTACTGGGAAAGTCATGCCCGGTGAACTTTTGTATTGGGAAAGTCATGCCCGGTGAACTTTTGTATTGGGAAAGTCATGCCCGGTGATCTTTTGTACTGGGAAAGTCATGCCCGGTGAACTTTTGTACTGGGAAAAGTCATGCCCGGTGATCTTTTGTATTGGAAAGTCATGCCCGGTGAACTTTTGTACTGGGAAAGTCATGCCCGGTGAACTTTTGTATTGGGAAAGTCATGCCCGGTGAACTTTTGTATTGGGAAAGTCATGCCCGGTGAACTTTTGTATTGGGAAAGTCATGCCCGGTGAACTTTTGTATGGGAAAAGTCATGCCCGGTGAACTTTTGTATGGGAAAAGTCATGCCCGGTGATCTTTTGTATTGGGAAAGTCATGCCCGGTGCACTTTTGTATTGGGAAAGTCATGCCCGGTGAACTTTTGTACAGGGAAAGTCATGCCCGGTCAACTTTTGTATGGGAAAAGTCATGCCCGGTGAACTTTTGTATTGGGAAAGTCATGCCCGGTCAACTTTTGTATTGGGAAAGTCATGCCCGGTCAACTTTTGTATTGGGAAAGTCATGCCCGGTGATCTTTTGTACTGGGAAAGTCATGCCCGGTGAACTTTTGTATTGGGAAAGTCATGCCCGGTGAACTTTTGTATTGGGAAAGTCATGCCCGGTGTATTAGGAAAGTCATGCCCGGTGAACTTTTGTACTGGGAAAATCATGCCCGGTGAACTTTTGTATTGGGAAAGTCATGCCCGGTGAACTTTTGTATTGGGAAAGTCATGCCCGGTCAACTTTTGTATTGGGAAAGTCATGCCCGGTGAACTTTTGTACTGGGAAAGTCATGCCCGGTGATCTTTTGTATTGGGAAAGTCATGCCCGGTGAACTTTTGTATTGGGAAAGTCATGCCCGGTCAACTTTTGTATGGGAAAAGTCATGCCCGGTGAACTTTTGTATTGGGAAAGACATGCCCGGTGAACTTTTGTACTGGGAAAGTCATGCCCGGTGATCTTTTGTATTGGGAAAGTCATGCCCGGTGAACTTTTGTATTGGGAAAGTCATGCCCGGTGAACTTTTGTACTGGGAAAGTCATGCCCGGTGAACTTTTGTATTGGGAAAGTCATGCCCGGTGAACTTTTGTATTGGGAAAGTCATGCCCGGTGAACTTTTGTACTGGGAAAGTCATGCCCGGTGAACTTTTGTACTGGGAAAGTCATGCCCGGTGAACTTTTGTATTGGGAAAGTCATGCCCGGTGAACTTTTGTATTGGGAAAGTCATGCCCTGTGAACTTTTGTATTGGGAAAGTCATGCCCGGTGAACTTTTGTATTGGGAAAGTCATGCCCGGTGATCTTTTGTACTGGGAAAGTCATGCCCGGTGAACTTTTGTATTGGGAAAGTCATGGCCGGTGAACTTTTGTATTGGGAAAGTCATGCCCGGTGAACTTTTGTATTGGGAAAGTCATGCCCGGTGAACTTTTGTATTGGGAAAGTTATGCCCGGTGAACTTTTGTACTGGGAAAGTCATGCCCGGTGAACTTTTGTATTGGGAAAGTCATGCCCGGTGAACTTTTGTATTGGGAAAGTCATGCCCGGTGAACTTTTGTATTGGGAAAGTCATGCCCGGTGAACTTTAGTACTGGGAAAGTCATGCCCGGTGAACTTTTGTACTGGGAAAGTCATGCCCGGTCAACTTTTGTATTGGGAAAGTCATGCCCGGTGATCTTTTGTACTGGGAAAGTCATGCCCGGTCAACTTTTGTATGGAAAAAGTCATGCCCGGTGATCTTTTGTACTGGGAAAGTCATGCCCGGTGATCTTTTGTATTGGGAAAGTCATGCCCGGTGATCTTTTGTACTGGGAAAGTCATGCCCGGTCAACTTTTGTATTGGGAAAGTCATGCCCGGTGATCTTTTGTATTGGGAAAGTCATGCCCGGTGATCTTTTGTATTGGGAAAGTCATGCCCGGTGAACTTTTGTACTGGGAAAGTCATGCCCGGTCAACTTTTGTATTGGGAAAGTCATGCCCGGTGATCTTTTGTACTGGGAAAGTCATGCCCGGTCAACTTTTGTATTGGGAAAGTCATGCCCGGTGATCTTTTGTACTGGGAAAGTCATGCCCGTTCAACTTTTGTATGGGAAAAGTCATGCCCGGTGATCTTTTGTATTGGGAAAGTCATGCCCGGTGAACTTTTGTATTGGGAAAGTCATGCCCGGTGAACTTTTGTATTGGGAAAGTCATGCCCGGTGAACTTTTGTACTGGGAAAGTCATGCCCGGTGAACTTTTGTACTGGGAAAGTCATGCCCGGTCAACTTTTGTATTGGGAAAGTCATGCCCGGTGAACTTTTGTACTGGGAAAGTCATGCCCGGTGATCTTTTGTATTGGGAAAGTCATGCCCGGTGAACTTTTGTATTGGGAAAGTCATGCCCGGTGAACTTTTGTACTGGGAAAGTCATGCCCGGTCAACTTTTGTATGGGAAAAGTCATGCCCGGTGAACTTTTGTATTGGGAAAGTCATGCCCGGTCAACTTTTGTATTAGGAAAGTCATGCCCGGTGAACTTTTGTACTGGGAAAGTCATGCCCGGTGAACTTTTGTATTGGGAAAGTCATGCCCGGTGAACTTTTGTATTGGGAAAGTCATGCCCGGTCAACTTTTGTATTGGGAAAGTCATGCCCGGTCAACTTTTGTATTGGGAAAGTCATGCCCGGTGATCTTTTGTACTGGGAAAGTCATGCCCAGTGAACTTTTGTATTGGGAAAGTCATGCCCGGTGAACTTTTGTATTGGGAAATTCATGCCCGGTGAACTTTTGTATTGGGAAAGTCATGCCCGGTGATCTTTTGTACTGGGAAAGTCATGCCCGGTCAACTTTTATATTGGGAAAGTCATGCCCGGTGAACTTTTGTATGGGAAAAGTCATGCCCGGTGAACTTTTGTATTGGGAAAGTCATGCCCGGTGAACTTTTGTATTGGGAAAGTCATGTCCGGTGAACTTTTGTATTGGGAAAGTCATGCCCGGTGAACTTTTGTATTGGGAAAGTCATGCCCGGTGAACTTTTGTATTGGGAAAGTCATGCCCGGTCAACTTTTGTATTGGGAAAGTCATGTCCGGTAAACTTTTGTACTGGGAAAGTCATGCCCGGTGATCTTTTGTATTGGGAAAGTCATGCCCGGTGAACTTTTGTACTGGGAAAGTCATGCCCGGTCAACTTTTGTATGGGAAAAGTCATGCCCGGTGAACTTTTGTATTGGGAAAGTCATGCCCGTTCAACTTTTGTATTAGGAAAGTCATGCCCGGTGAACTTTTGTACTGGGAAAGTCATGCCCGGTGAACTTTTGTATTGGGAAAGTCATGCCCGGTGAACTTTTGTATTGGGAAAGTCATGCCCGGTCAACTTTTGTATTGGGAAAGTCATGCCCGGTGAACTTTTGTACTGGGAAAGTCATGCCCGGTGATCTTTTGTATTGGAAAGTCATGCCCGGTGAACTTTTGTATTGGGAAAGTCATGCCCGGTGAACTTTTGTACTGGGAAAGTCATGCCCGGTCAACTTTTGTATGGGAAAAGTCATGCCCGGTGAACTTTTGTATTGGGAAAGTCATGCCCGGTGAACTTTTGTACTGGGAAAGTCATGCCCGGTGATCTTTTGTATTGGGAAAGTCATGCCCGGTGAACTTTTGTATTGGGAAAGTCATGCCCGGTGAACTTTTGTACTGGGAAAGTCATGCCCGGTCAACTTTTGTATGGGAAAAGTCATGCCCGGTGAACTTTTGTATTGGGAAAGTCATGCCCGGTCAACTTTTGTATTAGCAAAGTCATGCCCGGTGAACTTTTGTACTGGGAAAGTCATGCCCGGTGAACTTTTGTATTGGGAAAGTCATGCCCGGTGAACTTTTGTATTGGGAAAGTCATGCCCGGTCAACTTTTGTATTGGGAAAGTCATGCCCGGTGAACTTTTGTACTGGGAAAGTCATGCCCGGTGATCTTTTGTATTGGGAAAGTCATGCCCGGTGAACTTTTGTATTGGGAAAGTCATGCCCGGTGAACTTTTGTACTGGGAAAGTCATGCCCGGTCAACTTTTGTATGGGAAAAGTCATGCCCGGTGAACTTTTGTATTGGGAAAGTCATGCCCGGTGAACTTTTGTACTGGGAAAGTCATGCCCGGTGATCTTTTGTATTGGGAAAGTCATGCCCGGTGAACTTTTGTATTGGGAAAGTCATGCCCGGTGAACTTTTGTACTGGGAAAGTCATGCCCGGTGAACTTTTGTATTGGGAAAGTCATGCCCGGTGAACTTTTGTATTGGGAAAGTCATGCCCGGTGAACTTTTGTACTGGGAAAGTCATGCCCGGTGAACTTTTGTACTGGGAAAGTCATGCCCGGTGAACTTTTGTATTGGGAAAGTCATGCCCGGTGAACTTTTGTATTGGGAAAGTCATGCCCGATGAACTTTTGTATTGGGAAAGTCATGCCCGGTGAACTTTTGTATTGGGAAAGTCATGCCCGGTGTACTTTTGTATTGGGAAAGTCATGCCCGGTGAACTTTTGTATTGGGAAAGTCATGCCCGGTGAACTTTTGTATTGGGAAAGTCATGCCCGGTGAACTTTTGTATTGGGAAGGTCATGCCCGGTGAACTTTTGTACTGGGAAAGTCATGCCCGGTGAACTTTTGAATTGGGAAAGTCATGCCCGGTGAACTTTTGTATTGGGAAAGTCATGCCCGGTGAACTTTTGTATTGGGAAAGTCATGCCCGGTGAACTTTTGTACTGGGAAAGTCATGCCCGGTGAACTTTTGTACTGGGAAAGTCATGCCCGGTCAACTTTTGTATTGGGAAAGTCATGCCCGGTGACTTTTGTACTCGGAAAGTCATGCCCGGTCAACTTTTGTATGGGAAAAGTCATGCCCGGTGATCTTTTGTATCGGGAAAGTCATGCCGGTAAGCTTTTGTATTGGGAAAGTCATGCCCGGTGAACTTTTGTATTGGGAAAGTCATGCCCGGTGAACTTTTGTATTGGGAAAGTCATGCCCGGTGAACTTTTGTATGGGAAAGTCATGCCCGGTGAACTTTTGTATTGGGAAAGTCATGCCCGGTGAACCTTTGTATTGGGAAAGTCATGCCCGGTCAACTTTTGTGCTGGGAAAGTCATGCCCGGTAAACTTTTGTACTGGGAAAGTCATGCCCGGTCAACTTTTGTATTGGGAAAGTCATGCCCGGTGAACTTTTGTACTGGGAAAGTCATGCCCGGTCAACTTTTGTATGGGAAAAGTCATGCCCGGTGAACTTTTGTATTGGGAAAGTCATGCCCGGTAAACTTTTGTATTAGGAAAGTCATGCCCGGTGAACCTTTGTACTGGGAAAGTCATGCCCGGTGAACTTTTGTATTGGGAAAGTCATGCCCGGTGAACTTTTGTATTGGGAAAGTCATGCCCGGTCAACTTTTGTATTGGGAAAGTCATGCCCGGTGATCTTTTGTATTGGGAAAGTCATGCCCGGTGAACTTTTGTATTGGGAAAGTCATGCCCGGTGAACTTTTGTACTGGGAAAGTCATGCCCGGTCAACTTTTGTATGGGAAAAGTCATGCCCGGTGAACTTTTGTATTGGGAAAGTCATGCCCGGTGAACTTTTGTACTGGGAAAGTCATGCCCGGTGAACTTTTGTATTGGGAAAGTCATGCCCGGTGAACTTTTTTATTGGGAAAGTCATGCCCGGTGAACTTTTGTACTGGGAAAGTCATGCCCGGTGAACTTTTGTACTGGGAAAGTCATGCCCGGTGAACTTTTGTATTGGGAAAGTCATGCCCGGTGAACTTTTGTATTGGGAAAGTCATGCCCGGTGAACTTTTGTATTGGGAAAGTCATGCCCGGTGAACTTTTGTATTGGGAAAGTCATGCCCGGTGAACTTTTGTATTGGGAAAGTCATGCCCGGTGAACTTTTGTATTGGGAAAGTCATGCCCGGTGAACTTTTGTATTGGGAAAGTCATGCCCGGTGAACTTTTGTATTGGGAAAGTCATGCCCGGTGAACTTTTGTACTGGAAAAGTCATGCCCGGTGAACTTTTGTATTGGGAAAGTCATGCCCGGTGAACTTTTGTATTGGGAAAGTCATGCCCGGTGAACTTTTGTATTGGGAAAGTCATGCCCGGTGAACTTTTGTATTGGGAAAGTCATGCCCGGTGAACTTTTGTATTGGGAAAGTCATGCCCGGTGAACTTTTGTATTGGGAAAGTCATGCCCGGTGAACTTTTGTATTGGGAAAGTCATGCCCGGTGAACTTTTGTATTGGGAAAGTCATGCCCGGTGAACTTTTGTACTGGGAAAGTCATGCCCGGTGAACTTTTGTATTGGTAAAGTCATGCCCGGTGAACTTTTGTATTGGGAAAGTCATGCCCGGTGAACTTTTGTATTGGGAAAGTCATGCCCGGTGAACTTTTGTACTGGGAAAGTCATGCCCGGTGAACTTTTGTACTGGGAAAGTCATGCCCGGTCAACTTTTGTATTGGGAAAGTCATGCCCGGTGATCTTTTGTACTGGGAAAGTCATGCCCGGTCAACTTTTGTATGGGAAAAGTCATGCCCGGTGATCTTTTGTATTGGGAAAGTCATGCCGGTGAACTTTTGTATTGGGAAAGTCATGCCCGGTGAACTTTTGTATTGGGAAAGTCATGCCCGGTGAACTTTTGTATTGGGAAAGTCATGCCCGGTGAACTTTTGTATGGGAAAGTCATGCCCGGTGAACTTTTGTATTGGGAAAGTCATGCCCGGTGAACTTTTGTACTGGGAAAGTCATGCCCGGTGAACTTTTGTACTGGGAAAGTCATGCCCGGTCAACTTTTGTATTGGGAAAGTCATGCCCGGTGATCTTTTGTACTGGGAAAGTCATGCCCGGTGAACTTTTGTATGGGAAAAGTCATGCCCGGTGATCTTTTGTACTGGGAAAGTCAAGCCCGGTCAACTTTTGTATGGGAAAAGTCATGCCCGGTGAACTTTTGTATTGGGAAAGTCATGCCCGGTGATCTTTTGTACTGGGAAAGTCATGCCCGGTGATCTTTTGTACTGGGAAAGTCATGCCCGGTGAACTTTTGTACTGGCAAAGTCATGCCCGGTGAACTTTTGTATTGGGAAAGGCATGCCCGGTGATCTTTTGTACTGGGAAAGTCATGCCCGGTCAACTTTTGTATTGGGAAAGTCATGCCCGGTGAACTTTTGTATGGGAAAAGTCATGCCCGGTGAACTTTTGTATTGGGAAAGTCATGCCCGGTGAACTTTTGTATTGGGAAAGTCATGCCCGGTGAACTTTTGTATTGGGAAAGTCATGCCCGGTGAACTTTTGTATTGGGAAAGTCATGCCCGGTGATCTTTTGTATTGGGAAAGTCATGCCCGGTCAACTTTTGTATTGGGAAAGTCATGCCCGGTGAACTTTTGTACTGGGAAAGTCATGCCCGGTGATCTTTTGTATTGGGAAAGTCATGCCCGGTGAACTTTTGTATTGGGAAAGTCATGCCCGGTGAACTTTTGTATTGGGAAAGTCATGTCCGGTGATCTTTTGTACTGGGAAAGTCATGCCCGGTTAACTTTTGTATTGGGAAAGTCATGCCCGGTGAACTTTTGTATGGGAAAAGTCATGCCCGGTCAACTTTTGTATTGGGAAAGTCATGCCCGGTCAACTTTTGTATTGGGAAAGTCATGCCCGGTCAACTTTTGTACTGGGAAAGTCATGCCCGGTAAAGTTTTGTATTGGGAAAGTCATGCCCGGTGAACTTTTGAACTGGGAAAGTCATGCCCGGTGAACTTTTGTACTGGGAAAGTCATGCCCGGTCAACTTTTGTATTGGGAAAGTCATGCCCGGTGATCTTTTGTACTGGGAAAGTCATGCCCGGTGAACTTTTGTATGGGAAAAGTCATGCCCGGTGATCTTTTGTACTGGGAAAGTCAAGCCCGGTCAACTTTTGTATCTGAAAAGTCATGCCCGGTGAACTTTTGTATTGGGAAAGTCATGCCCGGTGATCTTTTGTACTGGGAAAGTCATGCCCGGTGATCTTTTGTACTGGGAAAATCATGCCCGGTGAACTTTTGTACTGGGAAAGTCATGCCCGGTGAACTTTTGTATTGGGAAAGTCATGCCCGGTGATCTTTTGTACTGGGAAAGTCATGCCCGGTCAACTTTTGTATTGGGAAAGTCATGCCCGGTGAACTTTTGTATGGGAAAAGTCATGCCCGGTCAACTTTTGTACTGGGAAAGTCATGCCCGGTAAAGTTTTGTATTGGGAAAGTCATGCCCGGTGAACTTTTGAACTGGGAAAGTCATGCCCGGTGAACTTTTGTACTGGGAAAGTCATGCCCGGTCAACTTTTGTATTGGGAAAGTCATGCCCGGTGATCTTTTGTACTGGGAAAGTCATGCCCGGTGAACTTTTGTATGGGAAAAGTCATGCCCGGTGATCTTTTGTACTGGGAAAGTCAAGCCCGGTCAACTTTTGTATCTGAAAAGTCATGCCCGGTGAACTTTTGTATGGGAAAAGTCATGCCCGGTGAACTTTTGTATTGGGAAAGTCATGCCCGGTGAACCTTTGTACTGGGAAAGTCATGCCCGGTGAACTTTTGTATTGGGAAAGTCATGCCCGGTGAACTTTTGTATTGGGAAAGTCATGCCCGGTCAACTTTTGTATTGGGAAAGTCATGCCCGGTGATCTTTTGTATTGGGAAAGTCATGCCCGGTGAACTTTTGTATTGGGAAAGTCATGCCCGGTGAACTTTTGTACTGGGAAAGTCATGCCCGGTCAACTTTTGTATGGGAAAAGTCATGCCCGGTGAACTTTTGTATTGGGAAAGTCATGCCCGGTGAACTTTTGTACTGGGAAAGTCATGCCCGGTGAACTTTTGTATTGGGAAAGTCATGCCCGGTGAACTTTTTTATTGGGAAAGTCATGCCCGGTGAACTTTTGTACTGGGAAAGTCATGCCCGGTGAACTTTTGTACTGGGAAAGTCATGCCCGGTAAACTTTTGTATTGGGAAAGTCATGCCCGGTGAACTTTTGTATTGGGAAAGTCATGCCCGGTGAACTTTTGTATTGGGAAAGTCATGCCCGGTGAACTTTTGTATTGGGAAAGTCATGCCCGGTGAAGTTTTGTATTGGGAAAGTCATGCCCGGTGAACTTTTGTATTGGGAAAGTCATGCCCGGTGAAATTTTGTATTGGGAAAGTCATGCCCGGTGAACTTTTGTATTGGGAAAGTCATGCCCGGTGAACTTTTGTACTGGGAAAGTCATGCCCGGTGAACTTTTGTATTGGGAAAGTCATGCCCGGTGAACTTTTGTATTGGGAAAGTCATGCCCGGTGAACTTTTGTATTGGGAAAGTCATGCCCGGTGAACTTTTGTATTGGGAAAGTCATGCCCGGTGAACTTTTGTATTGGGAAAGTCATGCCCGGTGAACTTTTGTATTGGGAAAGTCATGCCCGGTGAACTTTTGTATTGGGAAAGTCATGCCCGGTGAACTTTTGTATTGGGAAAGTCATGCCCGGTGAACTTTTGTACTGGGAA
Organism: Musca autumnalis; assembly: GCF_047663935.1. Classification (NCBI taxonomy): domain Eukaryota; kingdom Metazoa; phylum Arthropoda; class Insecta; order Diptera; family Muscidae; genus Musca; species Musca autumnalis. Next base: position 250,766 of record NW_027412044.1, read on the forward strand.
AGTCATGCCCGGTGAACTTTTGTATTGGGAAAGTCATGCCCGGTGAACTTTTGTATTGGGAAAGTCATGCCCGGTGAACTTTTGTATTGGGAAAGTCATGCCCGGTGAACTTTTGTACTGGGAAAGTCATGCCCGGTGAACTTTTGTACTGGGAAAGTCATGCCCGGTCAACTTTTGTATTGGGAAAGTCATGCCCGGTGATCTTTTGTACTGGGAAAGTCATGCCCGGTCAACTTTTGTATGGGAAAAGTCATGCCCGGTGATCTTTTGTATTGGGAAAGTCATGCCGGTGAACTTTTGTATTGGGAAAGTCATGCCCGGTGAACTTTTGTATTGGGAAAGTCATGCCCGGTGAACTTTTGTATTGGGAAAGTCATGCCCGGTGAACTTTTGTATGGGAAAGTCATGCCCGGTGAACTTTTGTATTGGGAAAGTCATGCCCGGTGAACTTTTGTACTGGGAAATTCATGCCCGGTGAACTTTTGTACTGGGAAAGTCATGCCCGGTCAACTTTTGTATTGGGAAAGTCATGCCCGGTGATCTTTTGTACTGGGAAAGTCATGCCCGGTGAACTTTTGTATGGGAAAAGTCATGCCCGGTGATCTTTTGTACTGGGAAAGTCAAGCCCGGTCAACTTTTGTATGGGAAAAGTCATGCCCGGTGAACTTTTGTATTGGGAAAGTAATGCCCGGTGATCTTTTGTACTGGGAAAGTCATGCCCGGTGATCTTTTGTACTGGGAAAGTCATGCCCGGTGAACTTTTGTACTGGCAAAGTCATGCCCGGTGAACTTTTGTATTGGGAAAGGCATGCCCGGTGATCTTTTGTACTGGGAAAGTCATGCCCGGTCAACTTTTGTATTGGGAAAGTCATGCCCGGTGAACTTTTGTATGGGAAAAGTCATGCCCGGTGAACTTTTGTATTGGGAAAGTCATGCCCGGTGAACTTTTGTATTGGGAAAGTCATGCCCGGTGAACTTTTGTATTGGGAAAGTCATGCCCGGTGAACTTTTGTATTGGGAAAGTCATGCCCGGTGAACTTTTGTATTGGAAAAGTCATGCCCGGTCAACTTTTGTATTGGGAAAGTCATGCCCGGTGAACTTTTGTACTGGGAAAGTCATGCCCGGTGATCTTTTGTATTGGGAAAGTCATGCCCGGTGAACTTTTGTATTGGGAAAGTCATGCCCGGTGAACTTTTGTATTGGGAAAGTCATGCCCGGTGATCTTTTGTACTGGGAAAGTCATGCCCGGTCAACTTTTGTATTGGGAAAGTCATGCCCGGTGAACTTTTGTATGGGAAAAGTCATGCCCGGTCAACTTTTGTATTGGGAAAGTCATGCCCGGTCAACTTTTGTATTGGGAAAGTCATGCCCGGTCAACTTTTGTACTGGGAAAGTCATGCCCGGTAAAGTTTTGTATTGGGAAAGTCATGCCCTGTGAACTTTTGAACTGGGAAAGTCATGCCCGGTGAACTTTTGTACTGGGAAAGTCATGCCCGGTCAACTTTTGTATTGGGAAAGTCATGCCCGGTGATCTTTTGTACTGGGAAAGTCATGCCCGGTGAACTTTTGTATGGGAAAAGTCATGCCCGGTGATCTTTTGTACTGGGAAAGTCAAGCCCGGTCAACTTTTGTATCTGAAAAGTCATGCCCGGTGAACTTTTGTATTGGGAAAGTCATGCCCGGTGATTTTTTTTATACTGGGAAAGTCATGCCCGGTGATCTTTTGTACTGGGAAAGTCATGCCCGGTGAACTTTTGTACTGGGAAAGTCGTGCCCGGTGAACTTTTGTATTGGAGAAAGTCATGCCCGGTGATCTTTTGTACTGGGAAAGTCATGCCCGGTCAACTTTTGTATTGGGAAAGTCATGCCCGGTGAACTTTTGTATGGGAAAAGTCATGCCCGGTGAACTTTTGTATTGGGAAAGTCATGCCCGGTGAACTTTTGTATTGGGAAAGTCATGCCCGGTGAACTTTTGTATTGGGAAAGTCATGCCCGGTGAACTTTAGTATTGGGAAAGTCATGCCCGGTGAACTTTTGTATTGGGAAAGTCATGCCCGGTCAACTTTTGTATTGGGAAAGTCATGCCCGGTGAACTTTTGTACTGGGAAAGTCATGCCCGGTGATCTTTTGTATTGGGAAAGTCATGCCCGGTGAACTTTTGTATTGGGAAAGTCATGCCCGGTGAACTTTTGTATTGGGAAAGTCATGCCCGGTGATCTTTTGTACTGGGAAAGTCATGCCCGGTCAACTTTTGTATTGGGAAAGTCATGCCCGGTGAACTTTTGTATGGGAAAAGTCATGCCCGGTCAACTTTTGTATTGGGAAAGTCATGCCCGGTCAACTTTTGTATTGGGAAAGTCATGCCCGGTCAACTTTTGTATGGGAAAAGTCATGCCCGGTGAACTTTTGTATTGGGAAAGTCATGCCCGGTGATCTTTTGTACTGGGAAAGTCATGTCCGGTGAACTTTTGTATTGGGAAAGTCATGCCCGGTGAACTTTTGTATGGGAAAAGTCATGCCCGGTGAACTTTTGTATGAGAAAAGTCATGCCCGGTGAACTTTTGTATTGGGAAAGTCATGCCCGGTCAACTTTTGTATTGGGAAAGTCATGCCCGGTGATCTTTTGTACTGGGAAAGTCATGCCCGGTGAACTTTTGTATTGGGAAAGTCATGCCCGGTCAACTTTTGTATTGGGAAAGTCATGCCCGGTGAACTTTTGTACTGGGAAAGTCATGCCCGGTGAACTTTTGTATTGGGAAAGTCATGCCCGGTGAACTTTTGTATTGGGAAAGTCATGCCCGGTCAACGTTTGTATTGGGAAAGTCATGCCCGGTGAACTTTTGTATTGGGAAAGTCATGCCCGGTGAACTTTTGTATTGGGAAAGTCATGCCCGGTGAACTTTTGTATGGGAAAAGTCATGCCCGGTGAACTTTTGTATTGGGAAAGTCATGCCCGGTGAACTTTTTTATTGGGAAAGTCATGCCCGGTGATCTTTTGTACTGGGAAAGTCATGCCCGGTGAACTTTTGTATTGGGAAAGTCATGCCCGGTCAACTTTTGTATTGGGAAAGTCATGCCCGGTGATCTTTTGTACTGGGAAAGTCATGCCCGGTGAACTTTTGTATTGGGAAAGTCATGCCCGGTGAACTTTTGTATTGGGAAAGTCATGCCCGGTGAACTTTTGTATTGGGAAAGTCATGCCCGGTGAACTTTTGTATTGGGAAAGTCATGCCCGGTGAACTTTTGTACTGGGAAAGTCATGCCCGGTGAACTTTTGTATTGGGAAAGTCATGCCCGGTGAACTTTTGTATTGGGAAAGTCATGCTCGGTGAACTTTTGTACTGGGAAAGTCATGCCCGGTGAAGTTTTGTACTGGGAAAGTCATGCCCGGTGAACTTTTGTATTGGGAAAGTCATGCCCGGTGAACTTTTGTATTGGGAAAGTCATGCCCGGTGAACTTTTGTATTGGGAAAGTCATGCCCGGTCAACTTTTGTATTGGGAAAGTCATGCCCGGTGATCTTTTGTACTGGGAAAGTCATGCCCGGTGAACTTTTGTATGGGAAAAGTCATGCCCGGTGAACTTTTGTATTGGGAAAGTCATGCCCGGTGAACTTTTGTATTGGGAAAGTCATGCCCGGTGATCTTTTGTACTGGGAAAGTCCTGCCCGGTGAACTTTTGTATGGGAAAAGTCATGCCCGGTGATCTTTTGTACTGGGAAAGTCATGCCCGGTGAACTTTTGTATGGGAAAAGTCATGCCCGGTGAACTTTTGTATGGGAAAAGTCATGCCCGGTGAACTTTTGTATTGGGAAAGTCATGCCCGGTGATCTTTTGTACTGGGAAAGTCATGCCCGGTGAACTTTTGTACTGGGAAAGTCATGCCCGGTCAACTTTTGTATGGGAAAAGTTATGCCCAGTGAACTTTTGTATTGGGAAAGTCATGCCCGGTGAACTTTTGTATTGGGAAAGTCATGCCCGGTGAACTTTTGTATTGGGAAAGTCATGCCCGGTGAACTTTTGTATTGGGAAAGTCATGCCCGGTGAACTTTTGTATGGGAAAAGTCATGCCCGGTGAACTTTTGTATTGGGAAAGTCATGCCCGGTGAACTTTTGTATGGGAAAAGTCATGCCCGGTGAACTTTTGTATGGGAAAAGTCATGCCCGGTCAAATTTTGTATTGGGAAAAGTCATGCCCGGTGAACTTTTGTATTGGGAAAGTCATGCCCGGTGAACTTTTGTATTGGGAAAGTCATGCCCGGTGAACTTTTGTATGGGAAAAGTCATGCCCGGTGATCTTTTGTACTGGGAAAGTCATGCCCGGTGATCTTTTGTACTGGGAAAGTCATGCCCGGTGAACTTTTGTATTGGGAAAGTCATGCCCGGTGAACTTTTGTACTGGGAAAGTCATGCCCGGTGAACTTTTGTACTGGGAAAGTCATGCCCGGTGAACTTTTGTACTGGGAAAGTCATGCCCGGTGAACTTTTGTATTGGGAAAGTCATGCCCGGTGAACTTTTGTATTGGGAAAGTCATGCCCGTTGAACTTTTGCATTGGGAAAGTCATGCCCGGTGAACTTTTGTATTGGGAAAGTCATGCCCGGTGAACTTTTGTATTGGGAAAGTCATGCCCGGTGAACTTTTGTACTGGGAAAGTCATGCCCGGTGATCTTTTGTACTGGGAAAGTCATGCCCGGTGAACTTTTGTACTGGGAAAGTCATGCCCGGTGAACTTTTGTATGGGAAAAGTCATGCCCGGTGAACTTTTGTATGGGAAAGTCATGTCCGGTGAACTTTTGTATTGGAAAAGTCATGCCCGGTGAACTTTTGTATTGGGAAAGTCATGCCCGGTGAACTTTTGTATTGGGAAAGTCATGCCCGGTGAACTTTTGTACTGGGAAAGTCATGCCCGGTGAACTTTTGTATTGGGAAAGTCATGCCCGGTGAACTTTTGTATTGGGAAAGTCATGCCCGGTGAACTTTTGTATTGGGAAAGTCATGCCCGGTGAACTTTTGTACTGGGAAAGTCATGCCCGGTGAACTTTTGTACTGGGAAAGTCATGCCCGGTGAACTTTTGTATTGGGAAAGTCATGCCCGGTGAATTTTTGTATTGGGAAAGTCATGCCCGGTGAACTTTTGTATTGGGAAAGTCATGCCCGGTGAACTTTTGTATTGGGAAAGTCATGCCCGGTGAACATTTGTACTGGGAAAGTCATGCCCGGTCAACTTTTGTATTGGGAAAGTCATGCCCGGTGATCTTTTTTACTGGGAAAGTCATGCCCGGTGAACTTTTGTATTGGGAAAGTCATGCCCGGTGAACTTTTGTATTGGGAAAGTCATGCCCGGTGAACTTTTGTATTGGGAAAGTCATGCCCGGTGAACTTTTGTATGGGAAAAGTCATGCCCGGTGAACTTTTGTATTGGGAAAGTCATGCCCGGTGAACTTTTGTATGGGAAAAGTCATGCCCGGTGAACCTTTGTATTGGGAAAGTCATGCCCGGTCAACTTTTGTATTGGGAAAGTAATGCCCGGTCAACTTTTGTATAGGAAAAGTCATGCCCGGTGAACTTTTGTATGGGAAAAGTCATGCCCGGTCAACTTTTGTATTGGGAAAGTCATGCCCGGTGATCTTTGGTACTGGGAAAGTCATGCCCGGTCAACTTTTGTATTGGGAAAGTCATTCCCGGTGAACTTTTGTATGGGAAAAGTCATGCCCGGTCAACTTTTGTATTGGGAAAGTCATGCCCGGTGATCTTTGGTACTGGGAAAGTCATGCCCGGTCAACTTTTGTATTGGGAAAGTCATGCCCGGTGAACTTTTGTATGGGAAAAGTCATGCCCGGTGAACTTTTGTATTGGGAAAGTCATGCCCGGTCAACTTTTGTATTGGGAAAGTCATGCCCGGTGAACTTTTGTATGGGAAAGTCATGCCCGGTGAACTTTTGTATTGGGATAGTCATGCCCGGTGAACTTTTGTATTGGGAAAGTCATGCCCGGTGAACATTTGTATGGGAAAAGTCATGCCCGGTGAACTTTTGTATTGGGAAAGTCATGCCCGGTGAACTTTTGTATGGGAAAAGTCATGCCCGGTGAACTTTTGTATTGGGAAAGTCATGCCCGGTGAACTTTTGTATTGGGAAAGTCATGCCCGGTCAACTTTTGTATTGGGAAAGTCATGCCCGGTGAACTTTTGTATTGGAAAAGTCATGCCCGGTGATCTTTTGTATTGGGAAAGTCATGCCCGGTGAACTTTTGTACTGGGAAAGTCATGCCCGGTGAACTTTTGTATTGGGAAAGTCATGCCCGGTCAACTTTTGTATTGGGAAAGTCATGCCCGGTGATCTTTTGTACTGGGAAAGTCATGCCCGGTGATCTTTTGTACTGGGAAAGTCATGCCCGGTCAACTTTTGTATTGGGAAAGTCATGCCCGGTGAACTTTTGTACTGGGAAAGTCATGCCCGGTGAACTTTTGTACTGGGAAAGTCATGCCCGGTGAACTTTTGTATTGGGAAAGTCATGCCCGGTGAACTTTTGTATTGGGAAAGTCATGCCCGGTGAACTTTTGTATTGGGAAAGTCATGCCCGGTGAACTTTTGTACTGGGAAAGTCATGCCCGGTGAACTTTTGTATTGGGAAAGTCATGCCCGGTGATCTTTTGTACTGGGAAAGTCATGCCCGGTGAACTTTTGTATTGGGAAAGTCATGCCCGGTGAACTTTTGTATTGGGAAAGTCATGCCCGGTGAACTTTTGTATTGGGAAAGTCATGCCCGGTCAACTTTTGTATTGGGAAAGTCATGCCCGGTGAACTTTTGTATTGGGAAAGTCATGCCCGGTGAACTTTTGTATTGGGAAAGTCATGCCCGGTGAACTTTTGTATTGGGAAAGTCATGCCCGGTGAAATTTTGTACTGCGAAAGTAATGCCCGGTGAACTTTTGTATTGGGAAAGTCATGCCCGGTGAACTTTTGTACTGGGAAAGTCATGCCCGGTGAACTTTTGTATTGGGAAAGTCATTCCCGGTGAACTTTTGTATTGGGAAAGTCATGCCCGGTGATCTTTTGTACTGGGAAAGTCATGCCCGGTGAACTTTTGTATTGGGAAAGTCATGCCCGGTGAACTTTTGTATTGGGAAAGTCATGCCCGGTGAACATTTGTACTGGGAAAGTCATGCCCGGTCAACTTTTGTATTGGGAAAGTCATGCCCGGTGATCTTTTGTACTGGGAAAGTCATGCCCGGTGAACTTTTGTATGGGAAAAGTCATGCCCGGTGAACTTTTGTATTGGGAAAGTCATGCCCGGTGAACTTTTGTATTGGGAAAGTCATGCCCGGTCAACTTTTGTATTGGGAAAGTCATGCCCGGTGATCTTTTGTACTGGGAAAGTCATGCCCGGTGAACTTTTGTATTGGGAAAGTCATGCCCGGTGAACTTTTGTATTGGGAAAGTCATGCCCGGTCAACTTTTGTATTGGGAAAGTCATGCCCGGTGATCTTTTGTACTGGGAAAGTCATGCCCGGTGAACTTTTGTATTGGGAAAGTCATGCCCGGTGAACTTTTGTATTGGGAAAGTCATGCCCGGTGAACTTTTGTATTGGGAAAGTCATGCCCGGTGAACTTTTGTATGGGAAAGTCATGCCCGGTGATCTTTTGTACTGGGAAAGTCATGCCCGGTGAACTTTTGTATGGGAAAAGTCATGCCCGGTGAACTTTTGTATTGGGAAAGTCATGCCCGGTGAACTTTTGTATTGGGAAAGTCATGCCCGGTGAACTTTTGTATTGGGAAAGTCATGCCCGGTGAACTTTTGTATTGGGAAAGTCATGCCCGGTGAACTTTTGTATTGGGAAAGTCATGCCCGGTGAACTTTTGTATTGGGAAAGTCATGCCCGGTGAACTTTTGTATTGGGAAAGTCATGCCCGGTGAACATTTGTACTGGGAAAGTCATGCCCGGTCAACTTTTGTATTGGGAAAGTCATGCCCGGTGATCTTTTGTACTGGGAAAGTCATGCCCGGTGAACTTTTGTATGGGAAAAGTCATGCCCGGTGAACTTTTGTATTGGGAAAGTCATGCCCGGTGAACTTTTGTATTGGGAAAGTCATGCCCGGTCAACTTTTGTATTGGGAAAGTCATGCCCGGTGATCTTTTGTACTGGGAAAGTCATGCCCGGTGAACTTTTGTATTGGGAAAGTCATGCCCGGTGAACTTTTGTATTGGGAAAGTCATGCCCGGTCAACTTTTGTATTGGGAAAGTCATGCCCGGTGATCTTTTGTACTGGGAAAGTCATGCCCGGTGAACTTTTGTATTGGGAAAGTCATGCCCGGTGAACTTTTGTATTGGGAAAGTCATGCCCGGTGAACTTTTGTATTGGGAAAGTCATGCCCGGTGAACTTTTGTATGGGAAAGTCATGCCCGGTGATCTTTTGTACTGGGAAAGTCATGCCCGGTGAACTTTTGTATGGGAAAAGTCATGCCCGGTGAACTTTTGTATTGGGAAAGTCATGCCCGGTGAACTTTTGTATTGGGAAAGTCATGCCCGGTGAACTTTTGTATTGGGAAAGTCATGCCCGGTGAACTTTTGTATTGGGAAAGTCATGCCCGGTGAACTTTTGTATTGGGAAAGTCATGCCCGGTGAACTTTTGTATTGGGAAAGTCATGCCCGGTGAACTTTTGTATGGGAAAGTCATGCCCGGTGATCTTTTGTACTGGGAAAGTCATGCCCGGTGAACTTTTGTATGGGAAAAGTCATGCCCGGTGAACTTTTGAATTGGGAAAGTCATGCCCGGTGAACTTTTGTATTGGGAAAGTCATGCCCGGTCAACTTTTGTATTGGGAAAGTCATGCCCGGTGATCTTTTGTACTGGGAAAGTCATGCCCGGTGAACTTTTGTATTGGGAAAGTCATGCCCGGTGAACTTTTGTATTGGGAAAGTCATGCCCGGTCAACTTTTGTATTGGGAAAGTCATGCCCGGTGATCTTTTGTACTGGGAAAATCATGCCCGGTGAACTTTTGTATTGGGAAAGTCATGCCCGGTGAACTTTTGTATTGGGAAAGTCATGCCCGGTGAACTTTTGTATTGGGAAAGTCATGCCCGGTGAACTTTTGTATGGGAAAGTCATGCCCGGTGATCTTTTGTACTGGGAAAGTCATGCCCGGTGAACTTTTGTATGGGAAAAGTCATGCCCGGTGAACTTTTGTATTGGGAAAGTCATGCCCGGTGAACTTTTGTATTGGGAAAGTCATGCCCGGTGAACTTTTGTATTGGGAAAGTCATGCCCGGTGAACTTTTGTATTGGGAAAGTCGTGCCCGGTGAACTTTTGTATTGGGAAAGTCATGCCCGGTGAACTTTTGTATTGGGAAAGTCATGCCCGGTGAACTTTTGTATTGGGAAAGTCATGCCCGGTGATCTTTTATACTGGGAAAGTCATGCCCGGTGAACTTTTGTATTGGGAAAGTCATGCCCGGTGAACTTTTGTATTGGGAAAGTCATGCCCGGTGAACATTTGTACTGGGAAAGTCATGCCCGGTCAACTTTTGTATTGGGAAAGTCATGCCCGGTGATCTTTAGTACTGGGAAAGTCATGCCCGGTAAACTTTTGTATAGGAAAAGTCATGCCCGGTGAACTTTTGTATTGGGAAAGTCATGCCCGGTGAACTTTTGTATTGGGAAAGTCATGCCCGGTGAACTTTTGTATTGGGAAAGTCATGCCCGGTCAACTTTTGTATTGGGAAAGTCATGTCCGGTGATCTTTTGTACTGGGAAAGTCATGCCCGGTGAACTTTTGTATTGGGAAAGTCATGCCCGGTGAACTTTTGTATTGGGAAAGTCATGCCCGGTGAACTTTTGTATTGGGAAAGTCATCCCCGGTGAACTTTTGAATGGGAAAGTCATGCCCGGTGATCTTTTGTACTGGGAAAGTCATGCCCGGTGAACTTTTGTATGGGAAAAGTCATGCCCGGTGAACTTTTGTATTGGGTAAGTCATGCCCGGTGAACTTTTGTATTGGGAAAGTCATGCCCGGTGAACTTTTGTACTGGGAAAGTCATGCCCGGTCAACTTTTGTATTGGGAAAGTCATGCCCGGTCAACTTTTGTATGGGAAAAGTCATGCCCGGTGAACTTTTGTATGGGAAAAGTCATGCCCGGTCAACTTTTGTATGGGAAAAGTCATGCCCGGTGATCTTTTGTACTGGGAAAGTCATGCCCGGTGAACTTTTGTATGGGAAAGTCATGCCCGGTGAACTTTTGTATTGGGAAAGTCATGCCCGGTGAACTTTTGTATTGGGAAAGTCATGCCCAGTGAACTTTTGTATGTGGAAAGTCATGCCCGGTGAACTTTTGTATGGGAAAAGTCATGCCCGGTGAACTTTTGTACTGGGAAAGTCATGCCCGGTGAACTTTTGTATGGGAAAAGTCATGCACGGTGAACTTTTGTATTGGGAAAGTCATGCCCGGTCAACTTTTGTATTGGGAAAGTCATGCCCGGTCAACTTTTGTATGGGAAAAGTCATGCCCGGTGAACTTTTGTATGGGAAAAGTCATGCCCGGTCAACTTTTGTATTGGGAAAGTCATGCCCGGTGATCTTTGGTACTGGGAAAGTCATGCCCGGTCAACTTTTGTATTGGGAAAGTCATGCCCGGTGAACTTTTGTATGGGAAAAGTCATGCCCGGTCAACTTTTGTATTGGGAAAGTCATGCCCGGTGATCTTTGGTACTGGGAAAGTCATGCCCGGTCAACTTTTGTATTGGGAAAGTCATGCCCGGTGAACTTTTGTATGGGAAAAGTCATGCCCGGTGAACTTTTGTATTGGGAAAGTCATGCCCGGTCAACTTTTGTATTGGGAAAGTCATGCCCGGTGAACTTTTGTATGGGAAAGTCATGCCCGGTGAACTTTTGTATTGGGAAAGTCATGCCCGGTGAACTTTTGTATTGGGAAAGTCATGCCCGGTGAACTTTTGTATTGGGAAAGTCATGCCCGGTGAACATTTGTATGGGAAAAGTCATGCCCGGTGAACTTTTGTATTGGGAAAGTCATGCCCGGTGAACTTTTGTATGGGAAAAGTCATGCCCGGTGAACTTTTGTATTGGGAAAGTCATGCCCGGTGAACTTTTGTATTGGGAAAGTCATGCCCGGTCAACTTTTGTATTGGGAAAGTCATGCCCGGTGAACTTTTGTATTGGGAAAGTCATGCCCGGTGATCTTTTGTATTGGGAAAGTCATGCCCGGTGAACTTTTGTATGGGAAAGTCATGCCCGGTGAACTTTTGTACTGGGAAAGTCCCGGTGAACTTTTGTATTGGGAAAGTCATGCCCGGTCAACTTTTGTATTGGGAAAGTCATGCCCGGTGATCTTTTGTACTGGGAAAGTCATGCCCGGTGATCTTTTGTACTGGGAAAGTCATGCCCGGTCAACTTTTGTATTGGGAAAGTCATGCCCGGTGATCTTTTGTACTGGGAAAGTCATGCCCGGTGAACTTTTGTACTGGGAAAGTCATGCCCGGTGAACTTTTGTATTTTGAAAGTCATGCCCGGTGAACTTTTGTATGGGAAAGTCATGCCCGGTGAACTTTTGTATTGGGAAAGTCATGCCCGGTGAACTTTTGTATTGGGAAAGTCATGCCCGGTGAACTTTTGTACTGGGAAAGTCATGCCCGGTCAACTTTTGTATTGGGAAAGTCATGCCCGGTCAACTTTTGTATTGGGAAAGTCATGCCCGGTCAACTTTTGTATTGGGAAAGTCATGCCCGGTGATCTTTTGTATTGGGAAAGTCATGCCCGGTGAACTTTTGTATTGGCAAAGTCATGCCCGGTCAACTTTTGTATTGGGAAGTCATGCCCGGTGATCTTTTGTACTGGGAAAGTCATGCCCGGTGAACTTTTGTACTGGGAAAGTCAAGCCCGGTGAACTTTTGTATTGGGAAAGTCATGCCCGGTGAACTTTTGTATTGGGAAAGTCATGCCCGGTGAACTTTTGTATTGGGAAAGTCATGCCCGGTGAACTTTTGTATTGAGAAAGTCATGCCCGGTGAACTTTTGTATTGGGAAAGTCATGCCCGGTGAACTTTTATATTGGGAAAGTCATGCCCGGTGAACTTTTGTACTGGGAAAGTCATGCCCGGTCAACTTTTGTATTGGGAAAGTCATGCCCGGTGATCTTTTGTACTGGGAAAGTCATGCCCGGTGAACTTTTGTACTGGGAAAGTCATGCCCGGTGAACTTTTGTATTGGGAAAGTCATGCCCGGTGAACTTTTGTATTGGGAAAGTCATGCCCGGTGAACTTTTGTATTGGGAAAGTCATGCCCGGTGAACTTTTGTACTGGGAAAGTCATGCCCGGTCAACTTTTGTATTGGGAAAGTCATTCCCGGTGATCTTTTGTACTGGGAAAGTCATGCCCGGTGAACTTTTGAACTGGGAAAGTCATGCCCGGTGAACTTTTGTATTGGGAAAGTCATGCCCGGTGAACTTTTGTATGGGAAAGTCATGCCCGGTGAACTTTTGTATTGGGAAAGTCATGCCCGGTGAACTTTTGTATTGGGAAAGTCATGCCCGGTGAACTTTTGTACTGGGAAAGTCATGCCCGGTCAACTTTTGTATTGGGAAAGTCATGCCCGGTCAACTTTTGTATTGGGAAAGTCATGCCCGGTCAACTTTTGTATTGGGAAAGTCATGCCCGGTGATCTTTTGTATTGGGAAAGTCATGCCCGGTGAACTTTTGTATTGGGAAAGTCATGCCCGGTCAACTTTTGTATTGGGAAAGTCATGCCCGGTGATCTTTTGTACTGGGAAAGTCATGCCCGGTGAACTTTTGTATTGGGAAAGTCATGCCCGGTGAACTTTTGTATTGGGAAAGTCATGCCCGGTGAACTTTTGTATTGGGAAAGTCATGCCCGGTGAACTTTTGTATTGGGAAAGTCATGCCCGGTGAACTTTTGTATTGGGAAAATCATGCCCGGTGATCTTTTGTACTGGGAAAGTCATGCCCGGTGAACTTTTGTATGGGAAAGTCATGCCCGGTGAACTTTTGTATGGGAAAAGTCATGCCCGGTGAACTTTTGTATGGGAAAAGTCATGCCCGGTCAACTTTTGTATTGGGAAAGTCATGCCCGGTGAACTTTTGTATTGGGAAAGTCATGCCCGGTCAACTTTTGTATGGGAAAAGTCATGCCCGGTGAACTTTTGTATGGGAAAAGTCATGCCCGGTGAACTTCTGTATTGGGAAAGTCATGCCCGGTGAACTTTTGTATGGGAAAAGTCATGCCCGGTGAACTTCTGTATTGGGAAAGTCATGCCCGGTGAACTTTTGTATTGGGAAAGTCATGCCCGGTGAACTTTTGTATTGGGAAAGTCATGCCCGGTGAACTTTTGTATTGGGAAAGTCATGCCCGGTGAACTTTTGTATTGGGAAAGTCATGCCCGGTGAACTTTTGTATTGGGAAAGTCTTGCCCGGTGAACTTTTGTATGGGAAAAGTCATGCCCGGTGAACTTTTGTATTGGGAAAGTCATGCCCGGTGAACTTTTGTATTGGGAAAGTCATGCCCGGTGAACTTTTGTATTGGGAAAGTCATGCCCGGTGAACTTTTGTATTGGGAAAGTCATGCCCGGTGAACTTTTGTATTGGGAAAGTCATGCCCGGTGAACTTTTGTATTTGGAAAGTCATGCCCGGTGAACTTTTGTATTGGGAAAGTCATGCCCGGTGATCTTTTGTACTGGGAAAGTCATGCCCGGTGAACTTTTGTATTGGGAAAGTCATGCCCGGTGAACTTTTGTATTGGGAAAGTCATGCCCGGTGAACTTTTGTATTGGGAAAGTCATGCCCGGTGAAATTTTGTATTGGGAAAGTCATGCCCGGTGAACTTTTGTATGGGAAAAGTCATGCCCGGTGAACTTTTGTATTGGGAAAGTCATGCCCGGTGAACTTTTGTATTGGGAAAGTCATGCCCGGTCCACTTTTGTATTGGGAAAGTCATGCCCGGTCAACTTTTGTATTGGGAAAGTCATGCCCGGTGATCTTTTGTACTGGGAAAGTCATGCCCGGTGAACTTTTGTATTGGGAAAGTCATGCCCGGTGAACTTTTGTATTGGGAAAGTCATGCCCGGTGAACTTTTGCATTGGGAAAGTCATTCCCGGTGATCTTTTGTACTGGGAAATTCATGCCCGGTCAACTTTTGTATTGGGAAAGTCATGCCCGGTGAACTTTTGTATGGGAAAAGTCATGCCCGGTGAACTTTTGTATTGGGAAAGTCATGCCCGGTGAACTTTTGTATTGGGAAAGTCATGCCCGGTGAACTTTTGTATTGGGAAAGTCATGCCCGGTGAACTTTTGTATTGGGAAAGTCATGCCCGGTGAACTTTTGTATTGGGAAAGTCATGCCCGGTCAACTTTTGTATTGGGAAAGTCATGCCCGGTGAACTTTTGTACTGGGAAAGTCATGCCCGGTGATCTTTTGTATTGGGAAAGTCATGCCCGGTGCACTTTTGTATTGGGAAAGTCATGCCCGGTGAACTTTTGTACTGGGAAGTCATGCCCGGTCAACTTTTGTATGGGAAAAGTCATGCCCGGTGAACTTTTGTATTGGGAAAGTCATGCCCGGTCAACTTTTGTATTAGGAAAGTCATGCCCGGTGAACTTTTGTACTGGGAAAGTCATGCCCGGTGAACTTTTGTATTGGGAAAGTCATGCTCGGTGAACTTTTGTATTGGGAAAGTCATGCCCGGTCAAATTTTGTATTGGGAAAGTCATGACCGGTGAACTTTTGTACTGGGAAAGTCATGCCCGGTGATCTTTTGTATTGGGAAAGTCATGCCCGGTGAACTTTTGTATTGGGAAAGTCATGCCCGGTGAACTTTTGTATTGGGAAAGTCATGCCCGGTGAACTTTTGTATTGGGAAAGTCATGCCCGGTGAACTTTTGTATTGGGAAAGTCATGCCCGGTGAACTTTTGTACTGGGAAAGTCATGCCCGGTCAACTTTTGTATTGGGAAAGTCATGCCCGGTCAACTTTTGTATTGGGAAAGTCATGCCCGGTCAACTTTTGTATTGGGAAAGTCATGCCCGGTGATCTTTTGTATTGGGAAAGTCATGCCCGGTGAACTTTTGTATTGGCAAAGTCATGCCCGGTCAACTTTTGTATTGGGAAAGTCATGCCCGGTGATCTTTTGTACTGGGAAAGTCATGCCCGGTGAACTTTTGTACTGGGAAAGTCATGCCCGGTGAACTTTTGTATTGGGAAAGTCATGCCCGGTGAACTTTTGTATTGGGAAAGTCATGCCCGGTGAACTTTTGTATTGGGAAAGTCATGCCCGGTGAACTTTTGTATTGAGAAAGTCATGCCCGGTGAACTTTTGTATTGGGAAAGTCATGCCCGGTGAACTTTTATATTGGGAAAGTCATGCCCGGTGAACTTTTGTACTGGGAAAGTCATGCCCGGTCAACTTTTGTATTGGGAAAGTCATGCCCGGTGATCTTTTGTACTGGGAAAGTCATGCCCGGTGAACTTTTGTACTGGGAAAGTCATGCCCGGTGAACTTTTGTATTGGGAAAGTCATGCCCGGTGAACTTTTGTATTGGGAAAGTCATGCCCGGTGAACTTTTGTATTGGGAAAGTCATGCCCGGTGAACTTTTGTACTGGGAAAGTCATGCCCGGTCAACTTTTGTATTGGGAAAGTCATTCCCGGTGATCTTTTGTACTGGGAAAGTCATGCCCGGTGAACTTTTGTACTGGGAAAGTCATGCCCGGTGAACTTTTGTATTGGGAAAGTCATGCCCGGTTAACTTTTGTATGGGAAAGTCATGCCCGGTGAACTTTTGTATTGGGAAAGTCATGCCCGGTGAACTTTTGTATTGGGAAAGTCATGCCCGGTGAACTTTTGTACTGGGAAAGTCATGCCCGGTCAACTTTTGTATTGGGAAAGTCATGCCCGGTCAACTTTTGTATTGGGAAAGTCATGCCCGGTCAACTTTTGTATTGGGAAAGTCATGCCCGGTGATCTTTTGTATTGGGAAAGTCATGCCCGGTGAACTTTTGTATTGGGAAAGTCATGCCCGGTCAACTTTTGTATTGGGAAAGTCATGCCCGGTGATCTTTTGTATTGGGAAAGTCATGCCCGGTGAACTTTTGTATTGGGAAAGTCATGCCCGGTGAACTTTTGTATTGGGAAAGTCATGCCCGGTGAACTTTTGTATTGGGAAAGTCATGCCCGGTGATCTTTTGTACTGGGAAAGTCATGCCCGGTGAACTTTTGTATTGGGAAAGTCATGCCCGGTGAACTTTTGAATTGGGAAAGTCATGCCCGGTGAACTTTTGTATTGGGAAAGTCATGCCCGGTGAACTTTTGTATTGGGAAAGTCATGCCCGGTGAACTTTTGTATGGGAAAAGTCATGCCCGGTGAACTTTTGTATTGGGAAAGTCATGCCCGGTGAACTTTTGTATTGGGAAAGTCATGCCCGGTGAACTTTTGTATTGGGAAAGTCATGCCCGGTGATCTTTTGTACTGGGAAAGTCATGCCCGGTGAACTTTTGTATTGGGAAAGTCATGCCCGGTGAACTTTTGTATTGGGAAAGTCATGCCCGGTCAACTTTTGTATTGGGAAAGTCATGCCCGGTGATCTTTTGTACTGGGAAAGTCATGCCCGGTGAACTTTTGTATTGGGAAAGTCATGCCCGGTGAACTTTTGTATTGGGAAAGTCATGCCCGGTGAACTTTTGTATTGGGAAAGTCATTCCCGGTGATCTTTTGTACTGGGAAATTCATGCCCGGTCAACTTTTGTATTGGGAAAGTCATGCCCGGTGAACTTTTGTATTGGGAAAGTCATGCCCGGTGAACTTTTGTATTGGGAAAGTCTTGCCCGGTGAACTTTTGTATGGGAAAAGTCATGCCCGGTGAACTTTTGTATTGGGAAAGTCATGCCCGGTGAACTTTTGTATTGGGAAAGTCATGCCCGGTGAACTTTTGTATTGGGAAAGTCATGCCCGGTGAACTTTTGTATTGGGAAAGTCATGCCCGGTGAACTTTTGTATTGGGAAAGTCATGCCCGGTGAACTTTTGTATTGGGAAAGTCATGCCCGGTGAACTTTTGTATTGGGAAAGTCATGCCCGGTGATCTTTTGTACTGGGAAAGTCATGCCCGGTGAACTTTTGTATTGGGAAAGTCATGCCCGGTGAACTTTTGTATTGGGAAAGTCATGCCCGGTGAACTTTTGTATTGGGAAAGTCATGCCCGGTGAACTTTTGTATTGGGAAAGTCATGCCCGGTGAACTTTTGTATGGGAAAAGTCATGCCCGGTGAACTTTTGTATTGGGAAAGTCATGCCCGGTGAACTTTTGTATTGGGAAAGTCATGCCCGGTCCACTTTTGTATTGGGAAAGTCATGCCCGGTCAACTTTTGTATTGGGAAAGTCATGCCCGGTGATCTTTTGTACTGGGAAAGTCATGCCCGGTGAACTTTTGTATTGGGAAAGTCATGCCCGGTGAACTTTTGTATTGGGAAAGTCATGCCCGGTGAACTTTTGTATTGGGAAAGTCATTCCCGGTGATCTTTTGTACTGGGAAATTCATGCCCGGTCAACTTTTGTATTGGGAAAGTCATGCCCGGTGAACTTTTGTATGGGAAAAGTCATGCCCGGTGAACTTTTGTATTGGGAAAGTCATGCCCGGTGAACTTTTGTATTGGGAAAGTCATGCCCGGTGAACTTTTGTATTGGGAAAGTCATGCCCGGTGAACTTTTGTATTGGGAAAGTCATGCCCGGTGAACTTTTGTATTGGGAAAGTCATGCCCGGTCAACTTTTGTATTGGGAAAGTCATGCCCGGTGAACTTTTGTACTGGGAAAGTCATGCCCGGTGATCTTTTGTATTGGGAAAGTCATGCCCGGTGCACTTTTGTATTGGGAAAGTCATGCCCGGTGAACTTTTGTACTGGGAAGTCATGCCCGGTCAACTTTTGTATGGGAAAAGTCATGCCCGGTGAACTTTTGTATTGGGAAAGTCATGCCCGGTCAACTTTTGTATTAGGAAAGTCATGCCCGGTGAACTTTTGTACTGGGAAAGTCATGCCCGGTGAACTTTTGTATTGGGAAAGTCATGCCCGGTGAACTTTTGTATTGGGAAAGTCATGCCCGGTCAACTTTTGTATTGGGAAAGTCATGACCGGTGAACTTTTGTACTGGGAAAGTCATGCCCGGTGATCTTTTGTATTGGGAAAGTCATGCCCGGTGAACTTTTGTATTGGGAAAGTCATGCCCGGTGAACTTTTGTATTGGGAAAGTCATGCCGGGTGAACTTTAGTATTGGGAAAGTCATGCCCGGTGAACTTTTGTATTGGGAAAGTCATGCCCGGTGAACTTTTGTATTGGGAAAGTCATGCCCGGTGAACTTTTGTATTGGGAAAGTCATGCCCGGTGAACTTTTGTATTGGGAAAGTCATGCCCGGTGAACTTTTGTATTGGGAAAGTCATGCCCGGTGAACTTTTGTATTGGGAAAGTCATGCCCGGTGAACTTTTGTATTGGGAAAGTCATGCCCGGTGAACTTTTGTATTGGGAAAGTCATGGCCGGTGAACTTTTGTATTGGGAAAGTCATGCCCGGTGAACTTTTGTACTGGGAAAGTCATGCCCGGTGAACTTTTGTATTGGGAAAGTCATGCCCGGTGAACTTTTGTATTGGGAAAGTCATGCCCGGTGAACTTTTGTATTGGGAAAGTCATGCCCGGTGAACGTTTGCACTGGGAAAGTCATGCCCGGTGAACTTTTGTACTGGGAAAGTCATGCCCGGTGAACTTTTGTACTGGGAAAGTCATGCCCGGTCAACTTTTGTATTGGGAAGTCATGCCCGGTGATCTTTTGTACTGGGAAAGTCATGCCCGGTCAACTTTTGTATGGGAAAAGTCATGCCCGGTGATCCTTTGTATTGGGAAAGTCATGCCCGGTGAACTTTTGTATTGGGAAAGTCATGCCCGGTGAACTTTTGTATTGGGAAAGTCATGCCCGGTGAACTTTTGTATGGGAAAGTCATGCCCGGTGAACTTTTGTATTGGGAAAGTCATGCCCGGTGAACTTTTGTATTGGGAAAGTCATGCCCGGTGAACTTTTGTACTGGGAAAGTCATGCCCGGTGAACTTTTGTACTGGGAAAGTCATGCCCGGTCAACTTTTGTATTGGGAAAGTCATGCCCGGTGAACTTTTGTATTGGGAAAGTCATGCCCGGTGAACTTTTGTATTGGGAAAGTCATGCCCGGTGAACTTTTGTACTGGGAAAGTCATGCCCGGTCAACTTTTGTATTGGGAAAGTCATGCCCGGTCAACTTTTGTATTGGGAAAGTCATGCCCGGTCAACTTTTGTATTGGGAAAGTCATGCCCGGTGAACTTTTGTATTGGGAAAGTCATGCCCGGTGAACTTTTGTACTGGGAAATTCATGCCCGGTCAACTTTTGTATTGGGAAAGTCATGCCCGGTCAACTTTTGTATTGGGAAAGTCATGCCCGGTCAACTTTTGTATTGGGAAAGTCATGCCCGGTGATCTTTTGTATTGGGAAAGTCATGCCCGGTGAACTTTTGTATTGGGAAAGTCATGCCCGGTCAACTTTTGTATTTGGAAAGTCATGCCCGGTGATCTTTTGTACTGGGAAAGTCATGCCCGGTGAACTTTTGTACTGGGAAAGTCATGCCCGGTGAACTTTTGTATTGGGAAAGTCATGCCCAGTGAACTTTTGTATTGGGAAAGTCATGCCCGGTGAACTTTTGTATGGGAAAGTCATGCCCGGTGAACTTTTGTATGGGAAAAGTCATGCCCGGTGAACTTTTGTATGGGAAAAGTCATGCCCGGTCAACTTTTGTATTGGGAAAGTCATGCCCGGTCAACTTTTGTATTGGGAAAGTCATGCCCGGTCAACTTTTGTATGGGAAAAGTCATGCCCGGTGAACTTTTGTATGGGAAAAGTCATGCCCGGTGAACTTCTGTATTGGGAAAGTCATGCCCGGTGAACTTTTGTATTGGGAAAGTCATGCCCGGTGAACTTTTGTATTGGAAAAGTCATGCCCGGTGAACTTTTGTATTGGGAAAGTCATGCCCGGTCAACTTTTGTATTGGGAAAGTCATGCCCGGTGATCTTTTGTACTGGGAAAGTCATGCCCGGTGAACTTTTGTACTCGGAAAGTCATGCCCGGTGAACTTTTGTATTGGGAAAATCATGCCCGGTGATCTTTTGTACTGGGAAAGTCATGCCCGGTGAACTTTTGTATGGGAAAATCATGCCCGGTGAACTTTTGTATGGGAAAAGTCATGCCCGGTGAACTTTTGTATGGGAAAAGTCATGCCCGGTCAACTTTTGTATTGGGAAAGTCATGCCCGGTGAACTTTTGTATTGGGAAAGTCATGCCCGGTCAACTTTTGTATGGGAAAAGTCATGCCCGGTGAACTTTTGTATGGGAAAAGTCATGCCCGGTGAACTTCTGTATTGGGAAAGTCATGCCCGGTGAACTTTTGTATTGGGAAAGTTATGCCCGGTGAACTTTTGTATTGGGAAAGTCATGCGCGGTGAACTTTTGTATTGGGAAAGTCATGCCCGGTGAACTTTTGTATTGGGAAAGTCATGCCCGGTGATCTTTTGTATTGGGAAAGTCATGCCCGGTCAACTTTTGTATTGGGAAAGTCATGCCCGGTGAACTTTTGTATTGGGAAAGTCATGCCCGGTGAACTTTTGTACTGGGAAAGTCATGCCCGGTCAACTTTTGTATTGGGAAAGTCATGCCCGGTCAACTTTTGTATTGGGAAAGTCATGCCCGGTCAACTTTTGTATTGGGAAAGTCATGCCCGGTGATCTTTTGTATTGGGAAAGTCATGCCCGGTGAACTTTTGTATTGGGAAAGTCATGCCCGGTCAACTTTTGTATTTGGAAAGTCATGCCCGGTGATCTTTTGTACTGGGAAAGTCATGCCCGGTGAACTTTTGTACTGGGAAAGTCATGCCCGGTGAACTTTTGTATTGGGAAAGTCATGCCCAGTGAACTTTTGTATTGGGAAAGTCATGCCCGGTGAACTTTTGTATGGGAAAGTCATGCCCGGTGAACTTTTGTATGCGAAAAGTCATGCCCGGTGAACTTTTGTATGGGAAAAGTCATGCCCGGTCAACTTTTGTATTGGGAAAGTCATGCCCGGTCAACTTTTGTATTGGGAAAGTCATGCCCGGTCAACTTTTGTATGGGAAAAGTCATGCCCGGTGAACTTTTGTATGGGAAAAGTCATGCCCGGTGAACTTCTGTATTGGGAAAGTCATGCCCGGTGAACTTTTGTATTGGGAAAGTCATGCCCGGTGAACTTTTGTATTGGGAAAGTCATGCCCGGTGAACTTTTGTATTGGGAAAGTCATGCCCGGTCAACTTTTGTATTGGGAAAGTCATGCCCGGTGATCTTTTGTACTGGGAAAGTCATGCCCGGTGAACTTTTGTACTCGGAAAGTCATGCCCGGTGAACTTTTGTATTGGGAAAATCATGCCCGGTGATCTTTTGTACTGGGAAAGTCATGCCCGGTGAACTTTTGTATGGGAAAATCATGCCCGGTGAACTTTTGTATGGGAAAAGTCATGCCCGGTGAACTTTTGTATGGGAAAAGTCATGCCCGGTCAAGTTTTGTATTGGGAAAGTCATGCCCGGTGAACTTTTGTATTGGGAAAGTCATGCCCGGTCAACTTTTGTATGGGAAAAGTCATGCCCGGTGAACTTTTGTATGGGAAAAGTCATGCCCGGTGAACTTCTGTATTGGGAAAGTCATGCCCGGTGAACTTTTGTATTGGGAAAGTTATGCCCGGTGAACTTTTGTATTGGGAAAGTCATGCCCGGTGAACTTTTGTATTGGGAAAGTCATGCCCGGTGAACTTTTGTATTGGGAAAGTCATGCCCGGTGATCTTTTGTACTGGGAAATTCATGCCCGGTCAACTTTTGTATTGGGAAAGTCATGCCCGGTGAACTTTTGTATGGGAAAAGTCATGCCCGGTGAACTTTTGTATTGGGAAAGTCATGCCCGGTGAACTTTTGTATTGGGAAAGTCATGCCCGGTGAACTTTTGTATTGGGAAAGTCATGCCCGGTGAACTTTTGTATTGGGAAAGTCATGCCCGGTGAACTTTTGTATTGGGAAAGTCATGCCCGGTCAACTTTTGTATTGGGAAAGTCATGCCCGGTGAACTTTTGTACTGGGAAAGTCATGCCCGGTGATCTTTTGTATTGGGAAAGTCATGCCCGGTGCACTTTTGTATTGGGAAAGTCATGCCCGGTGAACTTTTGTACTGGGAAGTCATGCCCGGTCAACTTTTGTATGGGAAAAGTCATGCCCGGTGAACTTTTGTATTGGGAAAGTCATGCCCGGTCAACTTTTGTATTAGGAAAGTCATGCCCGGTGAACTTTGTACTGGGAAAGTCATGCCCGGTGAACTTTTGTATTGGGAAAGTCATGCCCGGTGAACTTTTGTATTGGGAAAGTCATGCCCGGTCAACTTTTGTATTGGGAAAGTCATGACCGCTGAACTTTTGTACTGGGAAAGTCATGCCCGGTGATCTTTTGTATTGGGAAAGTCATGCCCGGTGAACTTTTGTATTGGGAAAGTCATGGCCGGTGAACTTTTGTACTGGGAAAGTCATGCCCGGTCAACTTTTGTATGGGAAAAGTCATGCCCGGTGAACTTTTGTATTGGGAAAGTCATGCCCGGTGAACTTTTGTACTGGGAAAGTCATGCCCGGTGATCTTTTGTATTGGGAAAGTCATGCCCGGTGAACTTTTGTATTGGGAAAGTCATGCCCGGTGAACTTTTGTACTGGGAAAGTCATACCCGGTGAACTTTTGTATTGGGAAAGTCATGCCCGGTGAACTTTTGTATTGGGAAAGTCATGCCCGGTGAACTTTTGTACTGGGAAAGTCATGCCCGGTGAACTTTTGTACTGGGAAAGTCATGCCCGGTGAACTTTTGTATTGGGAAAGTCATGCCCGGTGAACTTTTGCATTGGGAAAGTCATGCCCGGTGAACTTTTGTATTGGGAAAGTCATGCCCGGTGAACTTTTGTATTGGGAAAGTCATGCCCGGTCAACTTTTGTATTGGGAAAGTCATGCCCGGTGAACTTTTGTATTTGGAAAGTCATGCCCGGTGAACTTTTGTATTGGGAAAGTCATGCCCGGTGAACTTTTGTATTGGGAAAGTCATGCCCGGTGAACTTTTGTATTGGGAAAGTCATGCCCGGTGAACTTTTGTACTGGGAAATTCATGCCCGGTGAACTTTTGTATTGGGAAAGTCATGCCCGGTGAACTTTTGTATTGGGAAAGTCATGCCCGGTGAACTTTTGTATTGGGAAAGTCATGCCCGGTGAACTTTTGTACTGGGAAAGTCATGCCCGGTGAACTTTTGTACTGGGAAAGTCATGCCCGGTGAACTTTTGTACTGGGAAAGTCATGCCCGGTCAACTTTTGTATGGGAAAAGTCATGCCCGGTGATCTTTTGTATTGGGAAAATCATGCCCGGTGAACTTTTGTATTGGGAAAGTCATGCCCGGTGAACTTTTGTATTGGGAAAGTCATGCCCGGTGAACTTTTGTATGGGAAAGTCATGCCCGGTGAACTTTTGTATTGGGAAAGTCATGCCCGGTGAACTTTTGTATTGGGAAAGTCATGCCCGGTGAACTTTTGTACTGGGAAAGTCATGCCCGGTGAACTTTTGTACTGGGAAAGTCATGCCCGGTGAACTTTTGTACTGGGAAAGTCATGCCCGGTCAACTTTTGTA
This sequence comes from Musca autumnalis, assembly GCF_047663935.1. Classification (NCBI taxonomy): domain Eukaryota; kingdom Metazoa; phylum Arthropoda; class Insecta; order Diptera; family Muscidae; genus Musca; species Musca autumnalis. The sequence continues at coordinate 274,539 of NW_027412044.1, forward strand.
TTGGGAAAGTCATGCCCGGTGATCTTTTGTATTGGGAAAGTTATGCCTGGTGAACTTTTGTATTGGGAAAGTCATGCCCGGTGAACTTTTGTACTGGGAAAGTCATGCCCGGTCAACTTTTGTATGGGAAAAGTCATGCCCGGTGAACTTTTGTATTGGGAAAGTCATGCCCGGTCAACTTTTGTATTAGGAAAGTCATGCCCGGTGAACTTTTGTACTGGGAAAGTCATGCCCGGTGAACTTTTGTATTGGGAAAGTCATGCCCGGTGAACTTTTGTATTGGGAAAGTCATGCCCGGTCAACTTTTGTATTGGGAAAGTCATGCCCGGTCAACTTTTGTATTGGGAAAGTCATGCCCGGTGATCTTTTGTACTGGGAAAGTCATGCCCGGTGAACTTTTGTATTGGGAAAGTCATGCCCGGTGAACTTTTGTATTGGGAAAGTCATGCCCGGTGAACTTTTGTATGGGAAAAGTCATGCCCGGTGAACTTTTGTATTGGGAAAGTCATGCCCGGTGAACTTTTGTATTGGGAAAGTCATGCCCGGTGAACTTTTGTATTGGGAAAGTCATGCCCGGTGAACTTTTGTATTGGGAAAATCATGCCCGGTGAACTTTTGTATTGGGAAAGTCATGCCCGGTGAACTTTTGTACTGGGAAAGTCATGCCCGGTGATCTTTTGTATTGGGAAAGTCATGCCCGGTGAACTTTTGTATTGGGAAAGTCATGCCCGGTGAACTTTTGTACTGGGAAAGTCATGCCCGGTCAACTTTTGTATGGGAAAAGTCATGCCCGGTGAACTTTTGTATTGGGAAAGTCATGCCCGGTCAACTTTTGTATTAGGAAAGTCATGCCCGGTGAACTTTTGTACTGGGAAAGTCATGCCCGGTGAACTTTTGTATTGGGAAAGTCATGCCCGGTGAACTTTTGTATTGGGAAAGTCATGCCCGGTCAACTTTTGTATTGGGAAAGTCATGCCCGGTGAACTTTTGTATTGGGAAAGTCATGCCCGGTGATCTTTTGTATTGGGAAAGTCATGCCCGGTGAACTTTTGTATTGGGAAAGTCATGCCCGGTGAACTTTTGTACTGGGAAAGTCATGCCCGGTCAACTTTTGTATGGGAAAAGCCATGCCCGGTGAACTTTTGTATTGGGAAAGTCATGCCCGGTGAACTTTTGTACTGGGAAAGTCATGCCCGGTGATCTTTTGTATTGGGAAAGTCATGCCCGGTGAACTTTTGTATTGGGAAGTCATGCCCGGTGAACTTTTGTACTGGGAAAGTCATGCCCGGTGAACTTTTGTATTGGGAAAGTCATGCCCGGTGAACTTTTGTATTGGGAAAGTCATGCCCGGTGAACTTTTGTACTGGGAAAGTCATGCCCGGTGAACTTTTGTACTGGGAAAGTCATGCCCGGTGAACTTTTGTATTGGGAAAGTCATGCCCGGTGAACTTTTGTATTGGGAAAGTCATGCCCGGTGAACTTTTGTATTGGGAAAGTCATGCCCGGTGAACTTTTGTATTGGGAAAGTCATGCCCGGTGAACTTTTGTATTGGGAAAGTCATGCCCGGTGAACTTTTGTATTGGGAAAGTCATGCCCGGTGAACTTTTGTATTGGGAAAGTCATGCCCGGTGATCTTTTGTATTGGGAAAGTCATGCCCGGTGAACTTTTGTATTGGGAAAGTCATGCCCGGTGAACTTTTGTATTGGGAAAGTCATGCCCGGTGAACTTTTGTATTGGGAAAGTCATGCCCGGTGAACTTTTGTATTGGGAAAGTCATGCCCGGTGAACTTTTGTATTGGGAAAGTCATGCCCGGTGAACTTTTGTACTGGGAAAGTCATGCCCGGTGAACTTTTGTACTGGGAAAGTCATGACCGGTCAACTTTTGTATTGGGAAAGTCATGCCCGGTGATCTTTTGTACTGGGAAAGTCATGCCCGGTCAACTTTTGTATGGGAAAAGTCATGCCCGGTGATCTTTTGTATTGGGAAAGTCATGCCGGTGAACTTTTGTATTGGGAAAGTCATGCAAGGTGAACTTTTGTATTGGGAAAGTCATGCCCGGTGAACTTTTGTATTGGGAAAGTCATGCCCGGTGAACTTTTGTATGGGAAAGTCATGCCCGGTGAACTTTTGTATTGGGAAAGTCATGCCCGGTGAACTTTTGTATTGGGAAAGTCATGCCCGGTGAACTTTTGTACTGGGAAAGTCATGCCCGGTGAACTTTTGTACTGGGAAAGTCATGCCCGGTCAACTTTTGTATTGGGAAAGTCATGCCCGGTGAACTTTTGTACTGGGAAAGTCATGCCCGGTCAACTTTTGTATGGGAAAAGTCATGCCCGGTGAACTTTTGTATTGGGAAAGTCATGCCCGGTGAACTTTTGTATTAGGAAAGTCATGCCCGGTGAACTTTTGTACTGGGAAAGTCATGCCCGGTGAACTTTTGTATTGGGAAAGTCATGCCCGGTTAACTTTTGTATTGGGAAAGTCATGCCCGGTCAACTTTTGTATTGGGAAAGTCATGCCCGGTGAATTTTTGTACTGGGAAAGTCATGCCCGGTGATCTTTTGTATTGGGAAAGTCATGCCCGGTCAACTTTTGTATTGGGAAAGTCATGCCCGGTGAACTTTTGTACTGGGAAAGTCATGCCCGGTGATCTTTTGTATTGGGAAAGTCATGCCCGGTGAACTTTTGTATTGGGAAAGTCATGCCCGGTGAACTTTTGTACTGGGAAAGTCATGCCCGGTCAACTTTTGTATGGGAAAAGCCATGCCCGGTGAACTTTTGTATTGGGAAAGTCATGCCCGGTGAACTTTTGTACTGGGAAAGTCATGCCCGGTGATCTTTTGTATTGGGAAAGTCATGCCCGGTGAACTTTTGTATTGGGAAAGTCCTGCCCGGTGAACTTTTGTACTGGGAAAGTCATGCCCGGTGAACTTTTGTATTGGGAAAGTCATGCCCGGTGAACTTTTGTATTGGGAAAGTCATGCCCGGTGAACTTTTGTACTGGGAAAGTCATGCCCGGTGAACTTTTGTATTTGGAAAGTCATGCCCGGTGAACTTTTGTATTGGGAAAGTCATGCCCGGTGAACTTTTGTATTGGGAAAGTCATGCCCGGTGAACTTTTGTACTGGGAAAGTCATGCCCGGTGAACTTTTGTACTGGGAAAGTCATGCCTGGTCAACTTTTGTATTGGGAAAGTCATGCCCGGTGATCTTTTGTACTGGGAAAGTCATGCCCGGTCAACTTTTGTATGGGAAAAGTCATGCCCGGTGATCTTTTGTATTGGGAAAGTCATGCCGGTGAACTTTTGTATTGGGAAAGTCATGCCCGGTGAACTTTTGTATTGGGAAAGTCATGCCCGGTGAACTTTTGTATTGGGAAAGTCATGCCCGGTGAACTTTTGTATGGGAAAGTCATGCCCGGTGAACTTTTGTATTGGGAAAGTCATGCCCGGTGAACTTTTGTATTGGGAAAGTCATGCCCGGTGAACTTTTGTACTGGGAAAGTCATGACCGGTCAACTTTTGTATTGGGAAAGTCATGCCCGGTGATCTTTTGTACTGGGAAAGTCATGCCCGGTCAACTTTTGTATGGGAAAAGTCATGCCCGGTGAACTTTTGTATTGGGAAAGTCATGCCCGGTGAACTTTTGTATTGGGAAAGTCATGCCCGGTGAACTTTTGTATTGGGAAAGTCATGCCCGGTGAACTTTTGTATTGGGAAAGTCATGCCCGGTGAACTTTTGTATTGGGAAAGTCATGCCCGGTGATCTTTTGTATTGGGAAAGTCATGCCCGGTGAACTTTTGTATTGGGAAAGTCATGCCCGGTGAACTTTTGTACTGGGAAAGTCATGCCCGGTGAACTTTTGTATTGGGAAAGTCATGCCCGGTGAACTTTTGTATTGGGAAAGTCATGCCCGGTGAACTTTTGTATTGGGAAAGTCATGCCCGGTGAACTTTTGTACTGGGAAAGTCATGCCCGGTGAACTTTTGTACTGGGAAAGTCATGACCGGTCAACTTTTGTATTGGGAAAGTCATGCCCGGTGATCTTTTGTACTGGGAAAGTCATGCCCGGTCAACTTTTGTATGGGAAAAGTCATGCCCGGTGATCTTTTGTATTGGGAAAGTCATGCCGGTGAACTTTTGTATTGGGAAAGTCATGCCCGGTGAACTTTTGTATTGGGAAAGTCATGCCCGGTGAACTTTTGTATGGGAAAGTCATGCCCGGTGAACTTTTGTATTGGGAAAGTCATGCCCGGTGAACTTTTGTATTGGGAAAGTCATGCCCGGTGAACTTTTGTACTGGGAAAGTCATGCCCGGTGAACTTTTGTACTGGGAAAGTCATGCCCGGTCAACTTTTGTATTGGGAAAGTCATGCCCGGTGAACTTTTGTACTGGGAAAGTCATGCCCGGTCAACTTTTGTATGGGAAAAGTCATGCCCGGTGAACTTTTGTATTGGGAAAGTCATGCCCGGTGAACTTTTGTATTAGGAAAGTCATGCCCGGTGAACTTTTGTACTGGGAAAGTCATGCCCGGTGAACTTTTGTATTGGGAAAGTCATGCCCGGTTAACTTTTGTATTGGGAAAGTCATGCCCGGTCAACTTTTGTATTGGGAAAGTCATGCCCGGTGAACTTTTGTACTGGGAAAGTCATGCCCGGTGATCTTTTGTATTGGGAAAGTCATGCCCGGTCAACTTTTGTATTGGGAAAGTCATGTCCGGTGAACTTTTGTACTGGGAAAGTCATGCCCGGTGATCTTTTGTATTGGGAAAGTCATGCCCGGTGAACTTTTGTATTGGGAAAGTCATGCCCGGTGAACTTTTGTACTGGGAAAGTCATGCCCGGTCAACTTTTGTATGGGAAAAGCCATGCCCGGTCAACTTTTGTATTGGGAAAGTCATGCCCGGTGAACTTTTGTACTGGGAAAGTCATGCCCGGTGATCTTTTGTATTGGGAAAGTCATGCCCGGTGAACTTTTGTATTGGGAAAGTCATGCCCGGTGAACTTTTGTACTGGGAAAGTCATGCCCGGTGAACTTTAGTATTGGGAAAGTCATGCCCGGTGAACTTTTGTATTGGGAAAGTCATGCCCGGTGAACTTTTGTACTGGGAAAGTCATGCCCGGTGAACTTTTGTATTTGGAAAGTCATGCCCGGTGAACTTTTGTATTGGGAAAGTCATGCCCGGTGAACTTTTGTATTGGGAAAGTCATGCCCGGTGAACTTTTGTACTGGGAAAGTCATGCCCGGTGAACTTTTGTACTGGGAAAGTCATGCCTGGTCAACTTTTGTATTGGGAAAGTCATGCCCGGTGATCTTTTGTACTGGGAAAGTCATGCCCGGTCAACTTTTGTATGGGAAAAGTCATGCCCGGTGATCTTTTGTATTGGGAAAGTCATGCCGGTGAACTTTTGTATTGGGAAAGTCATGCCCGGTGAACTTTTGTATTGGGAAAGTCATGCCCGGTGAACTTTTGTGTTGGGAAAGTCATGCCCGGTGAACTTTTGTATGGGAAAGTCATGCCCGGTGAACTTTTGTATTGGGAAAGTCATGCCCGGTGAACTTTTGTATTGGGAAAGTCATGCCCGGTGAACTTTTGTACTGGGAAAGTCATGACCGGTCAACTTTTGTATTGGGAAAGTCATGCCCGGTGATCTTTTGTATTGGGAAAGTCATGCCGGTGAACTTTTGTATTGGGAAAGTCATGCCCGGTGAACTTTTGTATTGGGAAAGTCATGCGCGGTGAACTTTTGTATTGGGAAAGTCATGCCCGGTGAACTTTTGTATGGGAAAGTCATGCCCGGTGAACTTTTGTATTGGGAAAGTCATGCCCGGTGAACTTTTGTATTGGGAAAGTCATGCCCGGTGAACTTTTGTACTGGGAAAGTCATGCCCGGTGAACTTTTGTACTGGGAAAGTCATGCCCGGTCAACTTTTGTATTATGAAAGTCATGCCCGGTGAACTTTTGTACTGGGAAAGTCATGCCCGGTGAACTTTTGTATTGGGAAAGTCATGCCCGGTGAACTTTTGTATTAGGAAAGTCATGCCCGGTGAACTTTTGTACTGGGAAAGTCATGCCCGGTGAACTTTTGTATTGGGAAAGTCATGTCCGGTGAACTTTTGTTTTGGGAAAGTCATGCCCGGTCAACTTTTGTATTGGGAAAGTCATGCCCGGTGAACTTTTGTACTGGGAAAGTCATGCCCGGTGATCTTTTGTATTGGGAAAGTCATGCCCGGTGAACTTTTGTATTGGGAAAGTCATGCCCGGTGAACTTTTGTACTGGGAAAGTCATGCCCGGTGAACTTTTGTATGGGAAAAGTCATGCCCGGTGAACTTTTGTATTGGGAAAGTCATGCCCGGTGAACTTTTGTACTGGGAAAGTCATGCCCGGTGATCTTTTGTATTGGGAAAGTCATGCCCGGTGAACTTTTGTATTGGGAAAGTCATGCCCGGTGAACTTTTGTACTGGGAAAGTCATGCCCGGTGAACTTTTGTATTGGGAAAGTCATGCCCGGTGAACTTTTGTATTGGGAAAGTCATGCCCGGTGTACTTTTGTACTGGGAAAGTCATGCCCGGTGAACTTTTGTATTGGGAAAGTCATGCCCGGTGAACTTTTGTATTGGGAAAGTCATGCCCGGTGAACTTTTGTATTGGGAAAGTCATGCCCGGTGAACTTTTGTATTGGGAAAGTCATGCCCGGTGAACTTTTGTATTGGGAAAGTCATGCCCGGTGAACTTTTGTATTGGGAAAGTCATGCCCGGTGAACTTTTGTATTGGGAAAGTCATGCCCAGTGAACTTTTGTATTGGGAAAGTCATGCCCGGTGAACTTTTGTATTGGGAAAGTCATGCCCGGTGAACTTTTGTATTGGGAAAGTCATGCCCGGTGAACTTTTGTACTGGGGAAGTCATGCCCGGTGAACTTTTGTATTGGGAAAGTCATGCCCGGTGAACTTTTGTATTAGGAAAGTCATGCCCGGTGAACTTTTGTATTGGGAAAGTTATGCCCGGTGAACTTTTGTACTGGGAAAGTCATGCCCGGTGAACTTTTGTACTGGGAAAGTCATGCCTGGTCAACTTTTGTATTGGGAAAGTCATGCCCGGTGATCTTTTGTACTGGGAAAGTCATGCCCGGTCAACTTTTGTATGGGAAAAGTCATGCCCGGTGATCTTTTGTATTGGGAAAGTCATGCCGGTGAACTTTTGTATTGGGAAAGTCAAGCCCGGTGAACTTTTGTATTGGGAAAGTCATGCCCGGTGAACTGTTGTATTGGGAAAGTCATGCCCGGTGAACTTTTGTATGGGAAAGTCATGCCCGGTGAACTTTTGTATTGGGAAAGTTATGCCCGGTGAACTTTTGTATTGGGAAAGTCATGCCCGGTCAACTTTTGTATTGGGAAAGTCATGCCCGGTGATCTTTTGTACTGGGAAAGTCATGCCCGGTGAACTTTTGTATGGGAAAAGTCATGCCCGGTGATCTTTTGTACTGGGAAAGTCATGCCCGGTCAACTTTTGTATGGGAAAAGTCATGCCCGGTGAACTTTTGTATTGGGAAAGTCATGCCCGGTGAACTTTTGCATTGGGAAAGTCATGCCCGGTGAACTTTTGTATTGGGAAAGTCATGCCCGGTGAACTTTTTTTATTGGGAAAGTAATGCCCGGTGAACTTTTGTATTGGGAAAGTCATGCCCGGTGAACTTTTGTATTGGGAAAGTCATGCCCGGTGAACTTTTGTATTGGGAAAGTCATGCCCGGTGAACTTTTGTATTGGGAAAGTCATGCCCGGTGAACTTTTGTACTGGGAAAGTCATGCCCGGTGAACTTTTGTATTGGGAAAGTCATGCCCGGTGAACTTTTGTATTGGGAAAGTCATGCCCGGTGAACTTTTGTATTGGGAAAGTCATGCCCGGTGAACTTTTGTACTGGGAAAGTCATGCCCGGTGAACTTTTGTACTGGGAGAGTCATGCCCGGTCAACTTTTGTATTGGGAAAGTCATGCCCGGTGATCTTTTGTACTGGGAAAGTCATGCCCGGTCAACTTTTGTATGGGAAAAGTCATGCCCGGTGATCTTTTGTATTGGGAAAGTCATGCCCGGTGAACTTTTGTATTGGGAAAGTCATGCCCGGTGAACTTTTGTATTGGGAAAGTCATGCCCGGTGAACTTTTGTATTGGGAAAGTCATGCCCGGTGAACTTTTGTATGGGAAAGTCATGCCCGGTGAACTTTTGTATTGGGAAAGTCATGCCCGGTGAACTTTTGTATTGGGAAAGTTATGCCCGGTGAACTTTTGTACTGGGAAAGTCATGCCCGGTCAACTTTTGTATTGGGAAAGTCATGCCCGGTGAACTTTTGTACTGGGAAAGGCATGCCCGGTGATCTTTTGTATTGGGAAAGTCATGCACGGTGAACTTTTGTATTGGGAAAGTCATGCCCGGTGAACTTTTGTACTGGGAAAGTCATGCCCGGTCAACTTATGTATGGGAAAAGTCATGCCCGGTGAACTTTTGTATTGGGAAAGTCATGCCCGGTCAACTTTTGTATTAGGAAAGTCATGCCCGGTGAACTTTTGTACTGGGAAAGTCATGCCCGGTGAACTTTTGTATTGGGAAAGTCATGCCCGGTCAACTTTTGTATTGGGAAAGTCATGCCCGGTCAACTTTTGTATTGGGAAAGTCATGCCCGGTCAACTTTTGTATTGGGAAAGTCATGCCCGGTGATCTTTTGTACTGGGAAAGTCATGCCCGGTGAACTTTTGTATTGGGAAAGTCATGCCCGGTGAACTTTTGTACTGGGAAAGTCATGCCCGGTGAACTTTTGTATTGGGAAAGTCATGCCCGGTGAACTTTTGTATTGGGAAAGTCATGCCCGGTGAACTTTTGTACTGGGAAAGTCATGCCCGGTGAACTTTTGTACTGGGAAAGTCATGCCCGGTGAACTTTTGTATTGGGAAAGTCATGCCCGGTGAACTTTTGTATTGGGAAAGTCATGCCCGGTGAACTTTTGTATTGGGAAAGTCATGCCCGGTGAACTTTTGTATTGGGAAAGTCATGCCCGGTGAACTTTTGTATTGGGAAAGTCATGCCCGGTGAACTTTTGTGTTGGGAAAGTCATGCCCGGTGAACTTTTGTATTGGGAAAGTCATGCCCGGTGAAATTTTGTATTGGGAAAGTCATGCCCGGTGAACTTTTGTATTGGGAAAGTCATGCCCGGTGAACTTTTGTATTGGGAAAGTCATGCCCGGTGAACTTTTGTATTGGGAAAGTCATGCCCGGTGAACTTTTGTATTGGGAAAGTCATGCCCGGTGAACTTTTGTATTGGGAAAGTCATGCCCGGTGAACTTTTGTACCTGGAAAGTCATGCCCGGTGAACTTTTGTGCTGGGAAAGTCATGACCGGTCAACTTTTGTATTGGAAAGTCATGTCCGGTGATCTTTTGTACTGGGAAAGTCATGCCCGGTCAACTTTTGTATGGGAAAAGTCATGCCCGGTGATCTTTTGTATTGGGAAAGTCATGCCGGTGAACTTTTGTATTGGGAAAGTCATGCCCGGTGAACTTTTGTATTGGGAAAGTCATGCCCGGTGAACTTTTGTATTGGGAAAGTCATGCCCGGTGAACTTTTGTACTGGGAAAGTCATGCCCGGTGAACTTTTGTATTGGGAAAGTCATGCCCGGTGAACTTTTGTATTGGGAAAGTCATGCCCGGTGAACTTTTGTATTGGGAAAGTCATGCCCGGTGAACTTTTGTACTGGGAAAGTCATGGCCGGTCAACTTTTGTATGGGAAAAGTCATGCCCGGTGATCTTTTGTATTGGGAAAGTCATGCCCGGTGAACTTTTGTATTGGGAAAGTCATGCCCGGTGAACTTTTGTATTGGGAAAGTCATGCCCGGTGAACTTTTGTATTGGGAAAGTCATGCCCGGTGAACTTTTGTATGGGAAAGTCATGCCCGGTGAACTTTTTGTATTGGGAAAGTCATGCCCGGTGAACTTTTGTATTGGGAAAGTCATGCCCGGTGAACTTTTGTACTGGGAAAGTCATGCCCGGTCAACTTTTGTATTGGGAAAGTCATGCCCGGTGAACTTTTGTACTGGGAAAGGCATGCCCGGTGATCTTTTGTATTGGGAAAGTCATGCACGGTGAACTTTTGTATTGGGAAAGTCATGCCCGGTGAACTTTTGTACTGGGAAAGTCATGCCCGGTCAACTTATGTATGGGAAAAGTCATGCCCGGTGAACTTTTGTATTGGGAAAGTCATGCCCGGTCAACTTTTGTAGAAAATGAATGTGGAGGCACGAGGATCGTTTTCTATTTTATAATTCAGTTCTTTATTGAAGGAAAGATGTAAGACAACTAACTAAACGATACAAAAGTAAATTATGTATTATGTACAATGATGGATGATATGTGTGACACATGTAATATGGCAGACAATATAAAATGCAATAAATAAGAGAAGAGAGAACATAAATGAGTATGCGTGAATACTGTTGCATTTGTATATAAGAACAATGTTGCCACATCTAATATTATTGTTATTTATCTAGTATTCTCATAGCAGGGTTACCAAGCACATATGATGTTACTTACTTACTTAGCTGGCCCATTACAGAACATTTGTTCTATAGGCCGAACTAAGAAGAGATCTCCATTCCTCTCTATTTGTTGCTTTGCTCTCTGGAATACCGCGCCTTTTCATCTCAACATCCACTTGTTTGCGCCATCTATTCCTTGGCCTGCCAATTCTGCGTGCACCGCCATGTGGCATGTATTCATACGCCTTTTTAGCGGGTTCATCATCGCTCATTCTTATGATATGGCCTAGCCAACGCAATCGCTGCATCTCGATACGTTTAACAATATTCATGTCGTTGTATAGCAGATACAGCTCGTGGTTCATGCGACGTCGATATTCACCGTCAACGCAGATTGGTCCGTAGATCTTTCGAAGAATTTTTCTCTCAAACACACCAAGCACTGCCATGTCTGCTTGCGCAAGTACCCAGGCTTCGGAGCCATACATCAGCACGGGTAGTATCAGTGTTTTGTAGAGCGTTATTTTTGTTTGACGAGATGTGGCTTTGTTTTTAAACTGCTTACTTAATCCAAAGTAGCATCTGTTGGCCAATACAATTCTTCTTTTTATTTCACAACTGATGTCGTTTGTTGTGTTGACGGAGGTGCCGAGGTAGACGAAGTCTTTTACTACCTCAATATTATAGGAACCAACTTCCACAGTCGGTCCGAGCTCAATGGACGCATTGCGCGTCGACACCATCAACTTGGTCTTCTCACCGTTTACCGCCAGACCCACTTTAGCAGATTCTCCTTCGACCTTTATAAAGGTATCAGTTACTTCTTTTACTGATCGACCCATGATGTCTATATCATCAGCATAAGCAAGTAACATGTGACTATTGGTGTAGATTGTGCCACTTCTTTTGACGTTTGCCTCTCGTATAACCTTTTCTAGCAGGATGTTGAAGAGGTCACACGAAAGGCTGTCTCCTTGTCTGAAACCTCTTTTGGTACCAAACTCTTCGGAGAGGTTCTTTCCTATTTTAACTGAGGACCTCGTGTCAGTTAAAGTCATTTTACAAAGCCGGATGAGCTTTGCGGGAATACCAAATTCAGACATGGCTTGGAATACCTTTGAGCGCAGCGGACTGTCGAAGGCTGCTTTATAATCGACAAAAAGGTGGTAGGTGTCGATCTGCATCTCTTGGGTCTTCTCCAGGATTTGCCGCAGGGTAAATATCTGGTCAATGGTGGACTTGCCAGGTCTAAAGCCGCATTGGTATGGTCCAATAATCTCGTTGACCATTGGCTTTAGTCGTTCGCACAATATCCCTGACACGATCTTGTAGGCAATAGGGAGTAGACTTATGCCCCTATAGTTAGAGCATACAGTCTTATCTCCCTTCTTGTGGACGGGGCACAGGATACTCAGGTTCCAATCGTCGGGTACTCGTTCTTCCTGCCAGATGGTGCTAACTAGCTGATGAATACACCTTATCAGCGTGTCGCCTCCGGTTTTGAACAGCTCGGCTGGTAAGCCATCGGCCCCTGCTGCCTTATTATTCTTCAGCCGATTTATTGCTGTCTTTACCTCATCTTGGCTGGGCGGTATACATTCAATACCATCTTCTGGGATTGGGACTGTGGTATCTTCGTCGTCTTCGCTGCTATTGGATACCAACAGATTTGAAAAATGTTCTTTCCATATCCTGAGTACACTATCTGTATCAGTTACCAAATTACCTTGCTGGTCTCTACAGGAGGATGTGCCTGTACCAAAGCCATCAGTTTGATGCTTGACTCTTTGGTAGAATTTTCGGACTTCATTCTGGCTCCTGTACATCTCGATTTTTTCACACTCCCGCTTTTCCATCTCTCTCTTTTTCCTGCGGAAAAGACGTTTCTCCTCTCTCCTTTTCTCCCTGTATCTCTCTCGTGCGCTACGCGTTGCTACGGATTGTAAAGTAGCCTTATATGCCGCATTTTTCTCTTCGGTGGCAGCACGACACTCCTCATCATACCATGGATTCCTTGGTGGAGGTCTCTGGTATCCAAGTATGGATTTTGCGGCTGTTTGCATGGAGTGGGCAATGCTTTGCCATTGCGCTGATATGTTATCGGGATGAGGAGGGCTTTGATTAAGCAATTGGGCTAGTTGAGTGGAATATGCTGTGGCTATCTGTTGTGATTGCAGCTTACCGATGTCTAACTTTCGTGTTGTGTCTGTTCGTACTTTGTTTGCTACGTTTAAGCGGGTGCGTACCTTTGCTGCAACAAGGTAGTGGTCCGAATCAATGTTTGCGCCTCGGAACGATCGTACATCCAACACGCTCGATGAATGTCTTCCATCTATCACAACATGATCAATTTGGTTTCTTGTTTTCTGATCTGGAGACAGCCAGGTGCCCTTATGAATATCGAGATGATTAAATCTGGTACTGCTAACTACCATGTTTTTTGCAGCTGCAAAGTCTATCAGTCTCATACCATTGTCAGATGTTTCACTGTGGAGACTGAATTTCCCGACTGTTGGGCCAAAGATATTCTCCTTTCCAATTTTGGCATTAAAATCGCCTAGAATGATTTTAATGTCATGGGCAGGGCAACGGTCATATGTTTCTTCTAAGCGCTCGTAAAATATATCTTTGGTCTGTTCATCCTTTTCTTCAGTGGGAGCATGAGCGCAAATAAAGCTGATGTTGAAGAATTTAGCTTTTATTCGAATTGCAGCAAGTCTTTCATTCACTGGAGTGAAGCTGGATACAAGATGTTTTAGTCTCCTACTAACTACAAATCCACAACCAAACTCATGCTTTACGTCATGGCAGCTATAATACAGTGCGTCACCTTTAGGTGTTGTTGTGACGCCTTTCCCAATCCATCGTATTTCCTGTATGGCAGTAATATCGGTCTTGTACTTTTCAAGTACGTCTGCCAATGCGAAGACTGCACCTTCTCTATAAAGAGTGCGAACATTCCAGGTGCAGATTCGCAGATCATGGTCCTTAAAACGTTTGCGGGGTTCGTCAACTTTAGAGGGGTTTGTTTTTCTTTTCTTTCGTTTTTTCATAGTAGGCTGTTTTTTCTAGGGGAGGGTTACTAACCCGACGCCCAAACCCAAGTTTTTAACGTTCTTATGGGTGAACGCGCGGCACATGTTAGCTCACTACCTTTAACGGGTGTTAAAGGCAGTTCCCCAGGTGACACCACGGGGAGGTCAGTGTCCACTTGGGATGAAAGAGGGACCAAGATAAATCCTGGGCTTTGCCATGTTAAAACCGGTCAGGACCGTTCCTTGGTATCTTCCATCCCCTACGTCACCCACATATGATGTACAATTGGAAATATCAACACTCCTCCTCAATTGTAAACGACTTGCGCCAATGTTCTAAATTTCTCCAGCTTTGACAAAGGTAGTGGTTTAGTCAGCATATCTGCAAGCATTTCTTCGGACTGGCAATAATTACAATCGATGACCTTTTTATCAATATAATCTTTTACGAAGTAATATTTTGTGTCAATATGTTTTGTTCTGTTACTTAACTTCTCCTCCTTTATCAAGTTTAAGCAACTTCTGTTGTCTTCGTAAATTTTCGTCGGTTGAACTTGTTGACATCCGAAATCTGCTAAAAGGTTTCTCAACCACTTCGCTTCTTTTGCAGCTTCTGACAGCGCGATGAATTCAGCTTCAGTTGTAGATAGAGAGACAAGTGTTTGCTTTTTACAAGCCCAGCTGATTGCACAACCATTTAATAAAAACAAATATCCAGAGTTACTTTTCCTGTCAATTCGGCATTCAGCCCAGTTTGCATCAGCGTATCCGATCAACGTATTCGGTGTATCAGTCTCACAACTAAGTTTCAAGTTCATATCAATTGTTCCTTTAAGATATTTCGCCACACGCTTCAGCTCAATCCAATCTTCTTGCGAAGGACAACTTATTTTCTTTGATAAAATGGATATACTTGCCGCAATATCTGGACGGGTGTTAACGGCAACATACAGCAAGTGACCCAACAGACTTTGATATTCATTATTTCTTAACAACGGATCAGAATTTATTTATCCATATGATGGTTCTAACGGATATTTTGCAATTTTAGCATCTTGAAGTCCAAATTTGTTAATTACCTCATTGATGTACGTTTTCTGGCCAATTAGAAATTCACCTCTGCTTGTCCTCTTGACTTCAATTCCCAAAAATGTTGACACTGGACCGAGATTCTTGATTTCAAAATGATTACTCAACATTTTACCAACATCCGCAATCAAATTTTCATTTCTCGAAGCAACCAACAAATCATCAACATACAGCAATATAAATAATTCTTCCCCATTGATGATTTTGGTGTAACAGCAGGAATCAGCCTTACTTCTCGAAAAACCATTATTAATCAAAATATCATTAATAGCATTGTTCCAAACATTTGCTGCTTGCTTCAAACCGTAAATGCTTTTCTTCAGCTTACAAACCTTGTTTGAATCGCCTTCCACAAAACCAGGTGGTTGCGCCATATAAATGGTCTCCTTCAGTTTTCCATTTAGGAATGCACACTTTACGTCCATATGATGAATTTGCATGTTCTTTTGTCCAGCAATAGAAAGTAATATACGAAACGTTGATTGTCGTGTTACAGGTGCGAATACTTCATCATAATCAGTTCCGTATTTCTGATTGAATCCCTTTGCAACAAGGCGAGCTTTATAGCGTTGAATTTTGCCATCGCTATTAGTTTTTAATTTGTAAATCCATTTACATCCAATCACATTTGCATTTTCAGGTTTAGTAACCAACTCCCAAGTATCATTTTTTAACATAGAATCCATCTCCTCCTGCATCGCAGCCGACCACTTCTCTTTTTGTTTCGACAAAACGGCTTCCTTATAAGTCTTTGGTTCGATAATTGATTCGGATTCCATGACACATGCTGAGTATCGAGCAGGACGAACACCTTTATTTCTTCTTGATGATCTACGTAGGACATTTTCGTTTTGATTAATAGCACTTGTAGTAGGGACCTCCTCTTCATCATCAGAAAAATATTCCAAATCGCTGCTCAAACTACTATACGAATCACCACGAGAGTTCATGACGTCATCAGAATCTTTCTCACCTATTTCCCTTTTTGACGAAACGTCGATTTCTAGTTGACTGGGTTGTTTGACTTTATCGCCTTTGGCCTCAACACTTTCATTTGAATTCACAAATCTAAAATCTCTGCTTATTGTCACTTTATTGGTATCAGTATCAACAAACCGCAATCCTCTGCTTTCTTCGTCATATCCCATGAAGGTTAACAGCTTTGATTTATTATCCAACTTCTTTCTTTGCACATGGGGTATCAAAACATAAGCCTTTGTTCCAAAAATATTTAAATTTTCAATATTCGGTTTTGAACCTTCCCACCTTTCATACGGTGTACACGGAACGGAATTTGAAATCAATCTATTTTGCAGATAATTTGCACACACGACTGCTTCACCCCAATACTGTTTTGGTAATTCAGCTTCTTCCAGAAGACATCGGGCCATTTCCATCAAATACCGATTTTTTCGTTCAGCCACGCCATTTTGTTGTGGGCAATAGGGGACAGTGAACTGAGATTTTATGCCACGACTACTTAGAAAATCAGCCATTTGTTTGGATTTATATTCCCCACCGTTATCCGATCTAAAACATTTGGGATACCTTCCAAATTTATTTTTCACCATTTCAACAAACTCCTTCAATTTTGGGAATACTTCAGATTTTTCATGTAACAGGTATACAACGGTGTAACGGCTATAATCATCAATAAATGTCAACACATATTTCTTCTTTCCAGGTGTTATTGTTTGCATGGGTCCACAAACGTCTGTGTGGATAACTTCCAAAACTTCCCCAGTTTTTGACTTTGACATTTTTGGAAAGGGTTTTTGAGTCAATTTACATTTGGTACATACCTCACAAGTCTTTCTCACGCCGCAATCCACAATACTAAAATTATTTTCCAGCATACCAACTTGCATAGATTTAACAGCACTGATGTCTCGGTGTCCAAATAATTTATGGTAATAATGTTGGCAACGATCCATTTTGCACGTAACAACATTTGCCTTTTCGGTACGTTTACAACGCAATTGGTACAAATTGTTGACCAAATCTGCCAAACCGATTTGCACGCCCTTATCGTCGCTTATTTTGCAAATATTACCAGTAAATGTAAAGGTATAACCCCTAGTCGACAATCTCTTCACTGAAAGTAAATTTCCTTTAAATGATGGAATGAAGAGAACATCTTCAACAGTAATGACCACTTCAGCGCCTTTATTATTCATCATTTTAATTTTGCACACTCCTTTACCATTCGAATAAACAGCATCACCATTTGCAATTGTAACCTTTTCACGCCATGATGTATCCAGTTCCATAAATTGTTCTTTTGCACTGCAAATATGGCATGTCGCTCCAGAATCAACAACCCATTCACCTTCAGCACCGTTCATTATAAAACACGCATTCTTCATATCTAAATTTTCTTGTGCAATTTTTGCTTTGTGTTGATCCGATTGCTTATTTTTTAACTTCCAGCAATTTCTCCGTATGTGCCCAACACCGTGGCAATGGTGACAAATAATTTTCTTTTTGTATACAACTTTATTCGTTGTTTTCAACACAGAGTCTTCACCGGCTTGCCTTTTCTTTAATTTATCATGCTCTTCCAATAATTTATTCTCCACAACAGTCATTGTAAGATCTTTCTCATCTCTAACTTCAAGAGCAGTTATAAGTGTGTCATATGTAGCAGGCAGGCTACTCAACAGCATAGAAATAATCCACGACTCTGACAAATTTTCACCCAACGATTGCAACTTTGAAAACATTATCTTCATTTTTGTTATGTGGGAATCCATATCTTCCCCAGGTTGTAATTTGAGTTCACAAATATTTCTCATAAGTTACACCTTATTACTCAATGAAGATTTTTCGTGATACGATTTAAGTGTGTCCCAAGCTGTTTTTGCATTTGCACAATTTGCAATACGATGAACTTCACTTTCTTCAACAGCTAATCCAATCAGAATTGTTGCCTCAGTGTCACGCTCTTTCCATTTTTCATCAGGAGTCACCGGAACAGGTTCACTGACAACATCCCATACCTTTTCCTTCTTTAACAACAGCTGCATTCTATATTTCCACAACTCATAATTATCTCTGTTCAACTTTGTGAACAACAATTTTGAGTCAGCCATGATTCTCGCCAATCGAGTAAATATCCACGATAAATTTCACAATAAAAAAAAATTGCCAATTGTGAACAAATTTGTAGAATCCAGGCTCCAAGAATATTTAATTCTTCAAGAAACAGCGACAATAAATCCTCTTTAAAATGCGAACGCATAGGCCCATAACCTGTAGAAAATGAATGTGGAGGCACGAGGATCGTTTTCTATTTTATAATTCAGTTCTTTATTGAAGGAAAGATGTAAGACAACTAACTAAACGTTACAAAAGTAAATTATGTATTATGTACAATGATGGATGATATGTGTGACACATGTAATATGGCAGACAATATAAAATGCAATAAATAAGAGAAGAGAGAACATAAATGAGTATGCGTGAATACTGTTGCATTTGTATATAAGAACAATGTTGCCACATCTAATATTATTGTTATTTATCTAGTATTCTCATAGCAGGGTTACCAAGCACATATGATGTACAATTGGAAATATCAACAACTTTTGTATTAGGAAAGTCATGCCCGGTGAACTTTTGTACTGGGAAAGTCATGCCCGGTGAACTTTTGTATTGGGAAAGTCATGCCCGGTGAACTTTTGTATTGGGAAAGTCATGCCCGGTCAACTTTTGTATTGGGAAAGTCATGCCCGGTCAACTTTTGTATTGGGAAAGTCATGCCCGGTGATCTTTTGTACTGGGAAAGTCATGCCCGGTGAACTTTTGTATTGGGAAAGTCATGCCCGGTGAACTTTTGTACTGGGAAAGTCATGCCCGGTGAACTTTTGTATTGGGAAAGTCATGCCCGGTGAACTTTTGTATTGGGAAAGTCATGCCCGGTGAACTTTTGTACTGGGAAAGTCATGCCCGGTGAACTTTTGTACTGGGAAAGTCATGCCCGGTGAACTTTTGTATTGGGAAAGTCATGCCCGGTGAACTTTTGTATTGGGAAAGTCATGCCCGGTGAACTTTTGTATTGGGAAAGTCATGCCCGGTGAACTTTTGTATTGGGAAAGTCATGCCCGGTGAACTTTTGTATTGGGAAAGTCATGCCCGGTGAACTTTTGTATTGGGAAAGTCATGCCCGGTGAACTTTTGTGTTGGGAAAGTCATGCCCGGTGAACTTTTGTATTGGGAAAGTCATGCCCGGTGAAATTTTGTATTGGGAAAGTCATGCCCGGTGAACTTTTGTATTGGGAAAGTCATGCCCGGTGAACTTTTGTATTGGGAAAGTCATGCCCGGTGAACTTTTGTATTGGGAAAGTCATGCACGGTGAACTTTTGTATTGGGAAAGTCATGCCCGGTGAACTTTTGTATTGGGAAAGTCATGCCCGGTGAACTTTTGTACCTGGAAAGTCATGCCCGGTGAACTTTTGTGCTGGGAAAGTCATGACCGGTCAACTTTTGTATTGGGAAAGTCATGTCCGGTGATCTTTTGTACTGGGAAAGTCATGCCCGGTCAACTTTTGTATGGGAAAAGTCATGCCCGGTGATCTTTTGTATTGGGAAAGTCATGCCGGTGAACTTTTGTATTGGGAAAGTCATGCCCGGTGAACTTTTGTATTGGGAAAGTCATGCCCGGTGAACTTTTGTATTGGGAAAGTCATGCCCGGTGAACTTTTGTACTGGGAAAGTCATGCCCGGTGAACTTTTGTATTGGGAAAGTCATGCCCGGTGAACTTTTGTATTGGGAAAGTCATGCCCGGTGAACTTTTGTATTGGGAAAGTCATGCCCGGTGAACTTTTGTACTGGGAAAGTCATGGCCGGTCAACTTTTGTATGGGAAAAGTCATGCCCGGTGATCTTTTGTATTGGGAAAGTCATGCCCGGTGAACTTTTGTATTGGGAAAGTCATGCCCGGTGAACGTTTGTATTGGGAAAGTCATGCCCGGTGAACTTTTGTATTGGGAAAGTCATGCCCGGTGAACTTTTGTATGGGAAAGTCATGCCCGGTGAACTTTTGTATTGGGAAAGTCATGCCCGGTGAACTTTTGTATTGGGAAAGTCATGCCCGGTGAACTTTTGTACTGGGAAAGTCATGCCCGGTCAACTTTTGTATTGGGAAAGTCATGCCCGGTGAACTTTTGTACTGGGAAAGGCATGCCCGGTGATCTTTTGTATTGGGAAAGTCATGCACGGTGAACTTTTGTATTGGGAAAGTCATGCCCGGTGAACTTTTGTACTGGGAAAGTCATGCCCGGTCAACTTATGTATTGGAAAAGTCATGCCCGGTGAACTTTTGTATTGGGAAAGTCATGCCCGGTCAACTTTTGTATTAGGAAAGTCATGCCCGGTGAACTTTTGTACTGGGAAAGTCATGCCCGGTGAACTTTTGTATTGGGAAAGTCATGCCCGGTGAACTTTTGTATTGGGAAAGTCATGCCCGGTCAACTTTTGTATTGGGAAAGTCATGCCCGGTCAACTTTTGTATTGGGAAAGTCATGCCCGGTGATCTTTTGTACTGGGAAAGTCATGCCCGGTGAACTTTTGTATTGGGAAAGTCATGCCCGGTGAACTTTTGTACTGGGAAAGTCATGCCCGGTGAACTTTTGTATTGGGAAAGTCATGCCCGGTGAACTTTTGTATTGGGAAAGTCATGCCCGGTGAACTTTTGTACTGGGAAAGTCATGCCCGGTGAACTTTTGTACTGGGAAAGTCATGCCCGGTGAACTTTTGTATTGGGAAAGTCATGCCCGGTGAACTTTTGTATTGGGAAAGTCATGCCCGGTGAACTTTTGTATTGGGAAAGTCATGCCCGGTGAACTTTTGTATTGGGAAAGTCAAACCCGGTGAACTTTTGTATTGGGAAAGTCATGCCCGGTGAACTTTTGTATTGGGAAAGTCATGCCCGGTGAACTTTTGTATTGGGAAAGTCAAACCCGGTGAACTTTTGTATTGGGAAAGTCATGCCCGGTGAACTTTTGTATTGGGAAAGTCATGCCCGGTGAACTTTTGTACCTGGAAAGTCATGCCCGGTGAACTTTTGTGCTGGGAAAGTCATGACCGGTCAACTTTTGTATTGGGAAAGTCATGCCCGGTGATCTTTTGTACTGGGAAAGTCATGCCCGGTCAACTTTTGTATGGGAAAAGTCATGCCCGGTGATCTTTTGTATTGGGAAAGTCATGCCGGTGAACTTTTGTATTGGGAAAGTCATGCCCGGTGAACTTTTGTATTGGGAAAGTCATGCCCGGTGAACTTTTGTATTGGGAAAGTATGCCCGGTGAACTTTTGTATGGGAAAGTCATGCCCGGTGAACTTTTGTATTGGGAAAGTCATGCCCGGTGAACTTTTGTATTGGGAAAGTCATGCCCGGTGAACTTTTGTGCTGGGAAAGTCATGCCCGGTGAACTTTTGTACTGGGAAAGTCATGCCCGGTCAACTTTTGTATTGGGAAAGTCATGCCCGGTGAACTTTTGTACTGGGAAAGTCATGCCCGGTCAACTTTTGTAAGGGAAAAGTCATGCCCGGTGAACTTTTGTATTGGGAAAGTCATGCCCGGTGAACTTTTGTATTAGGAAAGTCATGCCCGGTGAACTTTTGTACTGGGAAAGTCATGCCCGGTGAACTTTTGTATTGGGAAAGTCATACCCGGTGAACTTTTGTATTGGGAAAGTCATGCCCGGTCAACTTTTGTATTGGGAAAGTCATGCCCGGTGAACTTTTGTACTGGGAAAGTCATGCCCGGTGATCTTTTGTATTGGGAAAGTCATGCCCGGTGAACTTTTGTATTGGGAAAGTCATGCCCGGTGAACTTTTGTACTGGGAAAGTCATGCCCGGTCAACTTTTGTATGGGAAAAGTCATGCCCGGTGAACTTTTGTATTGGGAAAGTCATGCCCGGTGAACTTTTGTACTGGGAAAGTCATGCCCGGTCAACTTTTGTATTGGGAAAGTCATGCCCGGTGATCTTTTGTACTGGGAAAGTCATGCCCGGTGAACTTTTGTATTGGGAAAGTCATGCCCGGTGAACTTTTGTACTGGGAAAGTCATGCCCGGTGAACTTTTGTATTGGGAAAGTCATGCCCGGTGAACTTTTGTATTGGGAAAGTCATGCCCGGTGAACTTTTGTACTGGGAAAGTCATGCCCGGTGAACTTTTGTACTGGGAAAGTCATGCCCGGTGAACTTTTGTATTGGGAAAGTCATGCCCGGTGAACTTTTGTATTGGGAAAGTCATGCCCGGTGAACTTTTGTATTGGGAAAGTCATGCCCGGTGAACTTTTGTATTGGGAAAGTCAAACCCGGTGAACTTTTGTATTGGGAAAGTCATGCCCGGTGAACTTTTGTATTGGGAAAGTCATGCCCGGTGAACTTTTGTATTGGGAAAGTCAAACCCGGTGAACTTTTGTATTGGGAAAGTCATGCCCGGTGAACTTTTGTATTGGGAAAGTCATGCCCGGTGAACTTTTGTACCTGGAAAGTCATGCCCGGTGAACTTTTGTGCTGGGAAAGTCATGACCGGTCAACTTTTGTATTGGGAAAGTCATGCCCGGTGATCTTTTGTACTGGGAAAGTCATGCCCGGTCAACTTTTGTATGGGAAAAGTCATGCCCGGTGATCTTTTGTATTGGGAAAGTCATGCCGGTGAACTTTTGTATTGGGAAAGTCATGCCCGGTGAACTTTTGTATTGGGAAAGTCATGCCCGGTGAACTTTTGTATTGGGAAAGTATGCCCGGTGAACTTTTGTATGGGAAAGTCATGCCCGGTGAACTTTTGTATTGGGAAAGTCATGCCCGGTGAACTTTTGTATTGGGAAAGTCATGCCCGGTGAACTTTTGTGCTGGGAAAGTCATGCCCGGTGAACTTTTGTACTGGGAAAGTCATGCCCGGTCAACTTTTGTATTGGGAAAGTCATGCCCGGTGAACTTTTGTACTGGGAAAGTCATGCCCGGTCAACTTTTGTAAGGGAAAAGTCATGCCCGGTGAACTTTTGTATTGGGAAAGTCATGCCCGGTGAACTTTTGTATTAGGAAAGTCATGCCCGGTGAACTTTTGTACTGGGAAAGTCATGCCCGGTGAACTTTTGTATTGGGAAAGTCATACCCGGTGAACTTTTGTATTGGGAAAGTCATGCCCGGTCAACTTTTGTATTGGGAAAGTCATGCCCGGTGAACTTTTGTACTGGGAAAGTCATGCCCGGTGATCTTTTGTATTGGGAAAGTCATGCCCGGTGAACTTTTGTATTGGGAAAGTCATGCCCGGTGAACTTTTGTACTGGGAAAGTCATGCCCGGTCAACTTTTGTATGGGAAAAGTCATGCCCGGTGAACTTTTGTATTGGGAAAGTCATGCCCGGTGAACTTTTGTACTGGGAAAGTCATGCCCGGTGATCTTTTGTATTGGGAAAGTCATGCCCGGTGAACTTTTGTATTGGGAAAGTCATGCCCGGTGAACTTTTGTACTGGGAAAGTCATGCCCGGTGAACTTTTGTATTGGGAAAGTCATGCCCGGTGAACTTTTGTATTGGGAAAGTCATGCCCGGTGTACTTTTGTACTGGGAAAGTCATGCCCCGTGAACTTTTGTACTGGGAAAGGCATGCCCGGTGAACTTTTGTATTGGGAAAGTCATGCCCGGTGAACTTTTGTATTGGGAAAGTCATGCCCGGTGAACTTTTGTATTGGGAAAGTCATGCCCGGTGAACTTTTGTATTGGGAAAGTCATGCCCGGTGAACTTTTGTATTGGGAAAGTCATGCCCGGTGAACTTTTGTATTGGGAAAGTCATGCCCAGTGAACTTTTGTATTAGAAAAGTCATGCCCGGTGAACTTTTGTATTAGGAAAGTCATGCCCGGTGAACTTTTGTATTGGGAAAGTCATGCCCGGTGAACTTTTGTATTGGGAAAGTCATGCCCGGTGAACTTTTGTATTGGGAAAGTCATGCCCGGTGAACTTTTGTACTGGGAAAGTCATGCCCGGTGAACTTTTGTACTGGGAAAGTCATGCCTGGTCAACTTTTGTATTAGGAAAGTCATGCCTGGTGATCTTTTGTACTGGGAAAGTCATGCCCGGTCAACTTTTGTATGGGAAAGTCATGCCCGGTGATCTTTTGTACTGGGAAAGTCATGCCCGGTCAACTTTTGTATGGGAAAAGTCATGCCCGGTGATCTTTTGTATTGGGAAAGTCATGCCGGTGAACTTTTGTATTGGGAAAGTCATGCCCGGTGAACTTTTGTATTGGGAAAATCATGCCCGGTGAACTTTTGTATTGGGAAAGTCATGCCGGTGAACTTTTGTATTGGGAAAGTCATGCCCGGTGAACTTTTGTATTGGGAAAATCATGCCCGGTGAACTTTTGTATTGGGAAAGTCATGCCCGGTGAACTTTTGTATGGGAAAGTCATGCCCGGTGAACTTTTGTATTGGGAAAGTCATGCCCGGTGAACTTTTGTATTGGGAAAGTCATGCCCGGTGATCTTTTGTACTGGGAAAGTCATGCCCGGTGAACTTTTGTATGGGAAAAGTCATGCCCGGTGATCTTTTGTACTGGGAAAGTCATGCCCGGTGATCTTTTGTACTGGGAAAGTCATGCCCGGTGAACTTTTGTATTGGGAAAGTCATGCCCGGTGATCTTTTGTACTGGGAAAGTCATGCCTGGTGAACTTTTGTACTGGGAAAATCATGCCCGGTGAACTTTTGTATTGGGAAAGTCATGCCCGGTGATCTTTTGTACTGGGAAAGTCATGCCCGGTCAACTTTTGTATTGGGAAAGTCATGCCCGGTGAACTTTTGTATGGGAAAAGTCATGCCCGGTGAACTTTTGTATTGGGAAAGTCATGCCCGGTGAACTTTTGTATTGGGAAAGTCATGCCCGGTGAACTTTTGTATTGGGAAAGTCATGCCCGGTGAACTTTTGTATTGGGAAAGTCATGCCCGGTGAACTTTTGTATTGGGAAAGTCATGCCCGGTCAACTTTTGTATTGGGAAAGTCATGCCCGGTGAACTTTTGTATTGGGAAAATCATGCCCGGTGAACTTTTGTATTGGGAAAGTCATGCCCGGTGATCTTTTGTACTGGGAAAGTCATGCCCGGTCAACTTTTGTTTTGGGAAAGTCATGCCCGGTGAACTTTTGTATGGGAAATGTCATGCCCGGTCAATTTTTGTATTGGGAAAGTCATGCCCGGTCAACTTTTGTATTGGGAAAGTCATGCCCGGTCAACTTTTGTATGGGAAAAGTCATGCCCGGTGAACTTTTGTATTGGGAAAGTCATGCCCGGTGATCTTTTGTACTGGGAAAGTCATGCCCGGTGAACTTTTGTATTGGGAAAGTCATGCCCGGTGAACTTTTGTATGGGAAAAGTCATGCCCGGTGAACTTTTGTATGAGAAAAGTCATGCCCGGTGAACTTTTGTATTGGGAAAGTCATGCCCGGTCAACTTTTGTATTGGGAAAGTCATGCCCGGTGATCTTTTGTACTGGGAAAGTCATGCCCGGTGAACTTTTGTATTGGGAAAGTCATGCCCGGTCAACTTTTGTATTGGGAAAGTCATGCCCGGTGAACTTTTGTATTGGGAAAGTCATGCCCGGTGAACTTTTGTATTGGGAAAGTCATGCCCGGTGAACTTTTGTATTGGGAAAGTCATGCCCGGTCAACTTTTGTATTGGGAAAGTCATGCCCGGTGAACTTTTGTATTGGGAAAGTCATGCCCGGTGAACTTTTGTATTGGGAAAATCATGCCCGGTGAACTTTTGTATGGGAAAAGTCATGCCCGGTGAACTTTTGTATTGGGAAAGTCATGCCCGGTGAACTTTTGTATTGGGAAAGTCATGCCCGGTGATCTTTTGTACTGGGAAAGTCATGCCCGGTGAACTTTTGTATTGGGAAAGTCATGCCCGGTCAACTTTTGTATTGGGAAAGTCATGCCCGGTGATCTTTTGTACTGGGAAAGTCATGCCCGGTGAACTTTTGTATTGGGAAAGTCATGCCCGGTGAACTTTCGTATTGGGAAAGTCATGCCCGGTGAACTTTTGTATTGGGAAAGTCATGCCCGGTGAACTTTTGTATTGGGAAAGTCATGCCCGGTGAACTTTTGTACTGGGAAAGTCATGCCCGGTGAACTTTTGTACTGGGAAAGTCATGCCCGGTGAACTTTTGTATTGGGAAAGTCATGCCCGGTGAACTTTTGTATTGGGAAAGTCATGCCCCTTGAACTTTTGTATTGGGAAAGTCATGCCCGGTCAACTTTTGTATTGGGAAAGTCATGCCCGGTGATCTTTTGTACTGGGAAAGTCATGCCCGGTGAACTTTTGTATGGGAAAAGTCATGCCCGGTGAACTTTTGTATTGGGAAAGTCAAGCCAGGTGAACTTTTGTATTGGGAAAGCCATGCCCGCTGAACTTTTGTATTGGGAAAGTCATGCCCGGTGATCTTTTGTACTGGGAACGTCATGCCCGGTGAACTTTTGTATGGGAAAAGTCATGCCCGGTGATCTTTTGTACTGGGAAAGTCATGCCCGGTGAACTTTTGTACTGGGAAAGTCATGCCCGGTGAACTTTTGTATGGGAAAAGTCATGCCCGGTGAACTTTTGTATTGGGAAAGTCATGCCCGGTGAACTTTTGTACTGGGAAAGTCATGCCCGGTCAACTTTTGTATGGGAAAAGTCATGCCCGGTGAACTTTTGTATTGGGAAAGTCATGCCCGGTGAACTTTTGTATTGGGAAAGTCATGCCCGGTGAACTTTTGTATTGGGAAAGTCATACCCGGTGAACTTTTGTATTGGGAAAGTCATACCCGGTGAACTTTTGTATGGGAAAAGTCATGCCCGGTGAACTTTTGTATTGGGAAAGTCATGCCCGGTCAACTTTTGTATTGGAAAAGTCATGCCCGGTGAACTTTTGTATGGGAAAAGTCATGCCCGGTCAAATTTTGTATTGGGAAAGTCATGCCCGGTGAACTTTTGTATGGGAAAAGTCATGCCCGGTGATCTTTTGTACTGGGAAAGTCATGCCCGGTCAACTTTTGTATGGGAAAAGTCATGCCCGGTGAACTTTTGTATTGGGAAAGTCATGCCCTGTGAACTTTTGTATTGGGAAAGTCATGCCCGGTGAACTTTTGTATTGGGAAAGTCATGCCCGGTGAACTTTTGTATTGGGAAAGTCATGCCCGGTGAACTTTTGTATTGGGAAAGTCATGCCCGGTGAACTTTTGTATTAGGAAAGTCATGCCCGGTGAACTTTTGTATTGGGAAAGTCATGCCCGGTGAACTTTTGTATTGGGAAAGTCATGCCCGGTGAACTTTTGTATTGGGAAAGTTATGCCCGGTGAACTTTTGTATTGGGAAAGTCATGCCCGGTGAACTTTTGTATTGGGAAAGTCATGCCCGGTGATCTTTTGTACTGGGAAAGTCATGCCCGGTGAACTTTTGTATTATGAAAGTCATGCCCGGTCAACTTTTGTATTGGGAAAGTCATGCCCGGTCAACTTTTGTATTGGGAAAGTCATGCCCGGTGATCTTTTGTACTGGGAAAGTCATGCCCGGTGAACTTTTGTATTGGGAAAGTCATGCCCGGTGATCTTTTGTACTGGGAAAGTCATGCCCGGTCAACTTTTGTATTGGGAAAGTCATGCCCGGTGAACTTTTGTATTGGGAAAGTCATGCCCGGTGAACTTTTGTATTGGGAAAGTCATGCCCGGTGAACTTTTGTATTGGGAAAGTCATGCCCGGTGAACTTTTGTACTGGGAAAGTCATGCCCGATGAACTTTTGTATTGGGAAAGTCATGCCCGGAGAACTTTTGTATTGGGAAAGTCATGCCCGGTGAACTTTTGTATTGGGAAAGTCATGCCCGGTGAACTTTTGTATTGGGAAAGTCATGCCCGGTGAACTTTTGTATTGGGAAAGTCATGCCCAGTGAACTTTTGTATTGAGAAAGTCATGCCCGGTGAACTTTTGTATTGGGAAAGTCATGCCCGGTGATCTTTTGTACTGGGAAAGTCATGCCCGGTGAACTTTTGTATTGGGAAAGTCATGCCTGGTCAACTTTTGTATTGGGAAAGTCATGCCCGGTCAACTTTTGTATTGGGAAAGTCATGCCCGGTGATCTTTTGTACTGGGAAAGTCATGCCCGGTGAACTTTTGTATTGGGAAAGTCATGCCCGGTGATCTTTTGTACTGGGAAAGTCATGCCCGGTGAACTTTTGTATTGGGAAAGTCATGCCCGGTGAACTTTTGTATTGGGAAAGTCATGCCCGGTGAACTTTTGTACTGGGAAAGTCATGCCCGGTGAACTTTTGTATTGGGAAAGTCATGCCCGGTGAACTTTTGTACTGGGAAAGTCATGCCCGGTGAACTTTTGTACTGGGAAAGTCATGCCCGGTGAACTTTTGTATGGGAAAAGTCATGCCCGGTGAACTTTTGTATTGGGAAAGTCATGCCCGGTCAACTTTTGTATTGGGAAAGTCATGCCCGGTGATCTTTTGTACTGGGAAAGTCATGCCCGGTGATCTTTTGTACTGGAAAAGTCATACCCGTTGAACTTTTCTATTGGGAAAGTCATGCCCGGTGAACTTTTGTATTGGGAAAGTCATGCCCGGTGATCTTTTGTACGGGGAAAGTCATGCCCGGTCAACTTTTGTATTGGGAAAGTCATGCCCGGTGAACTTTTGTATGGGAAAAGTCATGTCCGGTCAACTTTTGTATTGGGAAAGTCATGCCCGGTGATCTTTTGTACTGGGAAAGTCATGCCCGGTGAACTTTTGTATTGGGAAAGTCATGCCCGGTGATCTTTTGTACTGGGAAAGTCATGCCCGGTGAACTTTTGTATGGGAAAAGTCATGCCCGGTGAACTTTTGTATTGGGAAAGTCATGCCCCGTGATCTTTTGTACTGGGAAAGTCATGCCCGGTGAACTTTTGTATTGGGAAAGTCATGCCCGGTGAACTTTTGTACTGGGAAAGTCATGCCCGGTGAACTTTTGTATTGGGAAAGTCATGCCCGGTGAACTTTTGTATTGGGAAAGTCATGCCCGGTGAACTTTTGTACTGGGAAAGTCATGCCCGGTGAACTTTTGTATTGGGAAAGTCATGCCCGGTGAACTTTTGTATAGGGAAAGTCATGCCCGGTGAACTTTTGTACTGGGAAAGTCATGCCCGGTGAACTTTTGTATTTGGAAAGTCATGCCCGGTGAACTTTTGTATTGGGAAAGTCATGCCCGGTGAACTTTTGTATTATGAAACTCATGCCCGGTGAACTTTTGTACTGGGAAAGTCATGCCCGGTGAACTTTTGTACTGGGAAAGTCAAGCCTGGTCAACTTTTGTATTGGGAAAGTCATGCCCGGTGATCTTTTGTACTGGGAAAGTCATGCCCGGTCAACTTTTGTATGGGAAAAGTCATGCCCGGTGATCTTTTGTATTGTGAAAGTCATGCCGGTGAACTTTTGTATTGGGAAAGTTATGCCCGGTGAACTTTTGTATTGGGAAAGTCATGCCCGGTGAACTTTTGTATTGGGAAAGTCATGCCCGGTGAACTTTTGTATGGGAAAGTCATGCCCGGTGAACTTTTGTATTGGGAAAGTCATTCCCGGTGAACTTTTGTATTGGGAAAGTCATGCCCGGTGAACTTTTGTACTGGGAAAGTCATGACCGGTCAACTTTTGTATTGGGAAAGTCATGCCCGGTGATCTTTTGTACTGGGAAAGTCATGCCCGGTCAACTTTTGTATGGGAAAAGTCATGCCCGGTGATCTTTTGTATTGGGAAAGTCATGCCGGTGAACTTTTGTATTGGGAAAGTCATGCCCGGTGAACTTTTGTATTGGGAAAGTCATGCGCGGTGAACTTTTGTATTGGGAAAGTCATGCCCGGTGAACTTTTGTATGGGAAAGTCATGCCCGGTGAACTTTTGTATTGGGAAAGTCATGCCCGGTGAACTTTTGTATTGGGAAAGTCATGCCCGGTGTACTTTTGTACTGGGAAAGTCATGCCCGGTGAACTTTTGTACTGGGAAAGTCATGCCCGGTCAACTTTTGTATTGGGAAAGTCATGCCCGGTGAACTTTTGTACTGGGAAAGTCATGCCCGGTCAACTTTTGTATGGGAAAAGTCATGCCCGGTGAACTTTTGTATTGGGAAAGTCATGCCCGGTGAACTTTTGTATTAGGAAAGTCATGCCCGGTGAACTTTTGTACTGGGAAAGTCATGCCCGGTGAACTTTTGTATTGGGAAAGTCATGCCCGGTGAACTTTTGTATTGGGAAAGTCATGCCCGGTCAACTTTTGTATTGGGAAAGTCATGCCCGGTGAACTTTTGTACTGGGAAAGTCATGCCCGGTGATCTTTTGTATTGGGAAAGTCATGCCCGGTGAACTTTTGTATTGGGAAAGTCATGCCCGGTGAACTTTTGTACTGGGAAAGTCATGCCCGGTCAACTTTTGTATGGGAAAAGTCATGCCCGGTGAACTTTTGTATTGGGAAAGTCATGCCCGGTGAACTTTTGTACTGGGAAAGTCATGCCCGGTGATCTTTTGTATTGGGAAAGTCATGCCCGGTGAACTTTTGTACTGGGAAAGTCATGCCCGGTGAACTTTTGTATTGGGAAAGTCATGCCCGGTGAACTTTTGTATTGGGAAAGTCATGCCCGGTGTACTTTTGTACTGGGAAAGTCATGCCCGGTGAACTTTTGTATTGGGAAAGTCATGCCCGGTGAACTTTTGTATTGGGAAAGTCATGCCCGGTGAACTTTTGTATTGGGAAAGTCATGCCCGGTGAACTTTTGTATTGGGAAAGTCATGCCCGGTGAACTTTTGTATTGGGAAAGTCATGCCCGGTGAACTTTTGTATTGGGAAAGTCATGCCCGGTGAACTTTTGTATTGGGAAAGTCATGCCCAGTGAACTTTTGTATTGGGAAAGTCATGCCCGGTGAACTTTTGTATTGGGAAAGTCATGCCCGGTGAACTTTTGTATTGGGAAAGTCATGCCCGGTGAACTTTTGTACTGGGAAAGTCATGCCCGGTGAACTTTTGTATTGGGAAAGTCATGCCCGGTGAACTTTTGTATTGGGAAAGTCATGCCCGGTGAACTTTTGTATTGGGAAATTTATGCCCGGTGAACTTTTGTACTGAGAAAGTCATGCCCGGTGAACTTTTGTACTGGGAAAGTCATGCCTGGTCAACTTTTGTATTGGGAAAGTCATGCCCGGTGATCTTTTGTACTGGGAAAGTCATGCCCGGTCAACTTTTGTATGGGAAAAGTCATGCCCGGTGATCTTTTGTATTGGGAAAGTCATGCCGGTGAACTTTTGTATTGGGAAAGTCATGCCCGGTGAACTTTTGTATTGGGAAAGTCATGCCCGGTGAACTTTTGTATTGGGAAAGTCATGCCCGGTGAACTTTTGTATGGGAAAGTCATGCCCGGTGAACTTTTATATTGGGAAAGTCATGCCCGGTGAACTTTTGTATTGGGAAAGTCATGCCCGGTGATCTTTTATACTGGGAAAGTCATGCCCGGTGATCTTTTATACTGGGAAAGTCATGCCCGGTGAACTTTTGTATGGGAAAAGTCATGCCCGGTGATCTTTTGTACTGGGAAAGTCATGCCCGGTCAACTTTTGTATGGGAAAAGTCATGCCCGGTGAACTTTTGTATTGGGAAAGTCATGCCCGGTGAACTTTTTTATTGGGAAAGTAATGCCCGGTGAACTTTTGTATTGGGAAAGTCATGCCCGGTGAACTTTTGTATTGGGAAAGTCATGCCCGGTGAACTTTTGTATTGAGAAAGTCATGCCCGGTGAACTTTTGTATTGGGAAAGTCATGCCCGGTGAACTTTTGTACTGGGAAAGTCATGCCCGGTGAACTTTTGTATTGGGAAAGTCATGCCCGGTGAACTTTTGTATGGGAAAGTCATGCCCGGTGAACTTTTGTATTGGGAAAGTCATTCCCGGTGAACTTTTGTATTGGGAAAGTCATGCCCGGTGAACTTTTGTACTGGGAAAGTCATGACCGGTCAACTTTTGTATTGGGAAAGTCATGCCCGGTGATCTTTTGTACTGGGAAAGTCATGCCCGGTCAACTTTTGTATGGGAAAAGTCATGCCCGGTGATCTTTTGTATTGGGAAAGTCATGCCGGTGAACTTTTGTATTGGGAAAGTCATGCCCGGTGAACTTTTGTATTGGGAAAGTCATGCGCGGTGAACTTTTGTATTGGGAAAGTCATGCCCGGTGAACTTTTGTATGGGAAAGTCATGCCCGGTGAACTTTTGTATTGGGAAAGTCATGCCCGGTGAACTTTTGTATTGGGAAAGTCATGCCCGGTGTACTTTTGTACTGGGAAAGTCATGCCCGGTGAACTTTTGTACTGGGAAAGTCATGCCCGGTCAACTTTTGTATTGGGAAAGTCATGCCCGGTGAACTTTTGTACTGGGAAAGTCATGCCCGGTCAACTTTTGTATGGGAAAAGTCATGCCCGGTGAACTTTTGTATTGGGAAAGTCATGCCCGGTGAACTTTTGTATTAGGAAAGTCATGCCCGGTGAACTTTTGTACTGGGAAAGTCATGCCCGGTGAACTTTTGTATTGGGAAAGTCATGCCCGGTGAACTTTTGTATTGGGAAAGTCATGCCCGGTCAACTTTTGTATTGGGAAAGTCATGCCCGGTGAACTTTTGTACTGGGAAAGTCATGCCCGGTGATCTTTTGTATTGGGAAAGTCATGCCCGGTGAACTTTTGTATTGGGAAAGTCATGCCCGGTGAACTTTTGTACTGGGAAAGTCATGCCCGGTCAACTTTTGTATGGGAAAAGTCATGCCCGGTGAACTTTTGTATTGGGAAAGTCATGCCCGGTGAACTTTTGTACTGGGAAAGTCATGCCCGGTGATCTTTTGTATTGGGAAAGTCATGCCCGGTGAACTTTTGTACTGGGAAAGTCATGCCCGGTGAACTTTTGTATTGGGAAAGTCATGCCCGGTGAACTTTTGTATTGGGAAAGTCATGCCCGGTGTACTTTTGTACTGGGAAAGTCATGCCCGGTGAACTTTTGTATTGGGAAAGTCATGCCCGGTGAACTTTTGTATTGGGAAAGTCATGCCCGGTGAACTTTTGTATTGGGAAAGTCATGCCCGGTGAACTTTTGTATTGGGAAAGTCATGCCCGGTGAACTTTTGTATTGGGAAAGTCATGCCCGGTGAACTTTTGTATTGGGAAAGTCATGCCCGGTGAACTTTTGTATTGGGAAAGTCATGCCCAGTGAACTTTTGTATTGGGAAAGTCATGCCCGGTGAACTTTTGTATTGGGAAAGTCATGCCCGGTGAACTTTTGTATTGGGAAAGTCATGCCCGGTGAACTTTTGTACTGGGAAAGTCATGCCCGGTGAACTTTTGTATTGGGAAAGTCATGCCCGGTGAACTTTTGTATTGGGAAAGTCATGCCCGGTGAACTTTTGTATTGGGAAATTTATGCCCGGTGAACTTTTGTACTGAGAAAGTCATGCCCGGTGAACTTTTGTACTGGGAAAGTCATGCCTGGTCAACTTTTGTATTGGGAAAGTCATGCCCGGTGATCTTTTGTACTGGGAAAGTCATGCCCGGTCAACTTTTGTATGGGAAAAGTCATGCCCGGTGATCTTTTGTATTGGGAAAGTCATGCCGGTGAACTTTTGTATTGGGAAAGTCATGCCCGGTGAACTTTTGTATTGGGAAAGTCATGCCCGGTGAACTTTTGTATTGGGAAAGTCATGCCCGGTGAACTTTTGTATGGGAAAGTCATGCCCGGTGAACT
This sequence comes from Musca autumnalis, assembly GCF_047663935.1. Classification (NCBI taxonomy): domain Eukaryota; kingdom Metazoa; phylum Arthropoda; class Insecta; order Diptera; family Muscidae; genus Musca; species Musca autumnalis. Next base: position 307,983 of record NW_027412044.1, read on the forward strand.
TTTATATTGGGAAAGTCATGCCCGGTGAACTTTTGTATTGGGAAAGTCATGCCCGGTGATCTTTTATACTGGGAAAGTCATGCCCGGTGATCTTTTATACTGGGAAAGTCATGCCCGGTGAACTTTTGTATGGGAAAAGTCATGCCCGGTGATCTTTTGTACTGGGAAAGTCATGCCCGGTCAACTTTTGTATGGGAAAAGTCATGCCCGGTGAACTTTTGTATTGGGAAAGTCATGCCCGGTGAACTTTTTTATTGGGAAAGTAATGCCCGGTGAACTTTTGTATTGGGAAAGTCATGCCCGGTGAACTTTTGTATTGGGAAAGTCATGCCCGGTGAACTTTTGTATTGAGAAAGTCATGCCCGGTGAACTTTTGTATTGGGAAAGTCATGCCCGGTGAACTTTTGTACTGGGAAAGTCATGCCCGGTGAACTTTTGTATTGGGAAAGTCATGCCCGGTGAACTTTTGTACTGGGAAAGTCATGCCCGGTGAACTTTTGTATTGGGAAAGTCATGCCCGGTGAACTTTTGTATTGGGAAAGTCATGCCCGGTGAACTTTTGTATTGGGAAAGTCATGCCCGGTGAACTTTTGTACTGGGAAAGTCATGCCCGGTGAACTTTTGTACTGGGAAAGTCATGCCCGGTCAACTTTTGTATTGGGAAAGTCATGCCCGGTGATCTTTTGTACTGGGAAAGTCATGCCCGGTCAACTTTTGTATGGGAAAAGTCATGCCCGGTGATCTTTTGTATTGGGAAAGTCATGCCCGGTGAACTTTTGTATTGGGAAAGTCATGCCCGGTGAACTTTTGTATTGGGAAAGTCATGCCCGGTGAACTTTTGTATGGGAAAGTCATGCCCGGTGAACTTTTGTATTGGGAAAGTCATGCCCGGTGAACTTTTGTATTGGGAAAGTCATGCCCGGTGAACTTTTGTACTGGGAAAGTCATGCCCGGTGAACTTTTGTATTGGGAAAGTCATGCCCGGTGAACTTTTGTATTGGGAAAGTCATGCCCGGTCAACTTTTGTATTGGGAAAGTCATGCCCGGTCAACTTTTGTATTGGGAAAGTCATGCCCGGTGATCTTTTGTACTGGGAAAGTCATGCCCGGTGATCTTTTGTATTGGGAAAGTCATGCCCGGTGAACTTTTGTACTGGGAAAGTCATGCCCGGTGAACTTTTGTATTGGGAAAGTCATGCCCGGTGAACTTTTGTACTGGGAAAGTCATGCCCGGTGATCTTTTGTATTGGGAAAGTCATGCCCGGTGAACTTTTGTATTGGGAAAGTCATGCCCGGTGAACTTTTGTACTGGGAAAGTCATGCCCGGTCAACTTATGTATGGGAAAAGTCATGCCCGGTGAATTTTTGTATTGGGAAAGTCATGCCCGGTCAACTTTTGTATTAGGAAAGTCATGCCCGGTGAACTTTTGTACTGGGAAAGTCATGCCCGGTGAACTTTTGTATTGGGAAAGTCATGCCCGGTGAACTTTTGTATTGGGAAAGTCATGCCCGGTCAACTTTTGTATTGGGAAAGTCATGCCCGGTCAACTTTTGTATTGGGAAAGTCATGCCCGGTGATCTTTTGTACTGGGAAAGTCATGCCCGGTGAACTTTTGTATTGGGAAAGTCATGCCCGGTGAACTTTTGTACTGGGAAAGTCATGCCCGGTGAACTTTTGTATTGGGAAAGTCATGCCCGGTGAACTTTTGTATTGGGAAAGTCATGCCCGGTGAACTTTTGTACTGGGAAAGTCATGCCCGGTGAACTTTTGTACTGGGAAAGTCATGCCCGGTGAACTTTTGTATTGGGAAAGTCATGCCCGGTGAACTTTTGTATTGGGAAAGTCATGCCCGGTGAACTTTTGTATTGGGAAAGTCATGCCCGGTGAACTTTTGTATTGGGAAAGTCATGCCCGGTGAACTTTTGTATTGGGAAAGTCATGCCCGGTGAACTTTTGTATTGTGAAAGTCATGCCCGGTGAACTTTTGTATTGGGAATGTCATGCCCGGTGAAATTTTGTATTGGGAAAGTCATGCCCGGTGAACTTTTGTATTGGGAAAGTCATGCCCGGTGAACTTTTGTACTGGGAAAGTCATGCCCGGTGAACTTTTGTATTGGGAAAGTCATGCCCGGTGAACTTTTGTATTGGGAAAGTCATGCCCGGTGAACTTTTGTATTGGGAAAGTCATGCCCGGTGAACTTTTGTATTGGGAAAGTCATGCCCGGTGAACTTTTGTGCTGGGAAAGTCATGACCGGTCAACTTTTGTATTGGGAAAGTCATGCCCGGTGATCTTTTGTACTGGGAAAGTCATGCCCGGTCAACTTTTGTATGGGAAAAGTCATGCCCGGTGATCTTTTGTATTGGGAAAGTCATGCCGGTGAACTTTTGTATTGGGAAAGTCATGCCCGGTGAACTTTTGTATTGGGAAAGTCATGCCCGGTGAACTTTTGTATTGGGAAAGTCATGCCCGGTGAACTTTTGTATGGGAAAGTCATGCCCGGTGAACTTTTGTATTGGGAAAGTCATGCCCGGTGAACTTTTGTATTGGGAAAGTCATGCCCGGTGAACTTTTGTACTGGGAAAGTCATGCCCGGTGAACTTTTGTACTGGGAAAGTCATGCCCGGTCAACTTTTGTATTGGGAAAGTCATGCCCGGTGAACTTTTGTACTGGGAAAGTCATGCCCGGTCAACTTTTGTAAGGGAAAAGTCATGCCCGGTGAACTTTTGTATTGGGAAAGTCATGCCCGGTGAACTTTTGTATTAGGAAAGTCATGCCCGGTGAACTTTTGTACTGGGAAAGTCATGCCCGGTGAACTTTTGTATTGGGAAAGTCATGCCCGGTGAACTTTTGTATTGGGAAAGTCATGCCCGGTCAACTTTTGTATTGGGAAAGTCATGCCCGGTGAACTTTTGTACTGGGAAAGTCATGCCCGGTGATCTTTTGTATTGGGAAAGTCATGCCCGGTGAACTTTTGTATTGGGAAAGTCATGCCCAGTGAACTTTTGTACTGGGAAAGTCATGCCCGGTCAACTTTTGTATGGGATAAGTCATGCCCGGTGAACTTTTGTATTGGGAAAGTCATGCCCGGTGAACTTTTGTACTGGGAAAGTCATGCCCGGTGATCTTTTGTATTGGGAAAGTCATGCCCGGTGAACTTTTGTATTGGGAAAGTCATGCCCGGTGAACTTTTGTACTGGGAAAGTCATGCCCGGTGATCTTTTGTATTGGGAAAGTCATGCCCGGTGAACTTTTGTATTGGGAAAGTCATGCCCGGTGAACTTTTGTACTGGGAAAGTCATGCCCGGTGAACTTTTGTACTGGGAAAGGCATGCCCGGTGAACTTTTGTATTGGGAAAGTCATGCCCGGTGAACTTTTGTATTGGGAAAGTCATGCCCGGTGAACTTTTGTACTGGGAAAGGCATGCCCGGTGAACTTTTGTATTGGGAAAGTCATGCCCGGTGAACTTTTGTATTGGGAAAGTCATGCCCGGTGAACTTTTGTATTGGGAAAGTCATGCCCAGTGAACTTTTGTATTGGAAAAGTCATGCCCGGTGAACTTTTGTATTAGGAAAGTCATGCCCGGTGAACTTTTGTATTGGGAAAGTCATGCCCGGTGAACTTTTGTACTGGGAAAGTCATGCCCGGTGAACTTTTGTATTGGGAAAGTCATGCCCGGTGAACTTTTGTATTGGGAAAGTCATGCCCGGTGAACTTTTGTATTGGGAAAGTCATGCCCGGTGAACTTTTGTACTGGGAAAGTCATGCCCGGTGAACTTTTGTACTGGGAAAGTCATGCCTGGTCAACTTTTGTATTAGGAAAGTCATGCCCGGTGATCTTTTGTACTGGGAAAGTCATGCCCGGTCAACTTTTGTATGGGAAAAGTCATGCCCGGTGATCTTTTGTATTGGGAAAGTCATGCCGGTGAACTTTTGTATTGGGAAAGTCATGCCCGGTGAACTTTTGTATTGGGAAAGTCATGCCCGGTGAACTTTTGTATTGGGAAAGTCATGCCCGGTGAACTTTTGTATGGGAAAGTCATGCCCGGTGAACTTTTGTATTGGGAAAGTCATGCCCGGTGAACTTTTGTATTGGGAAAGTCATGCCCGGTGAACTTTTGTACTGGGAAAGTCATGCCCGGTGAACTTTTGTACTGGGAAAGTCATGCCCGGTCAACTTTTGTATTGGGAAAGTCATGCCCGGTGATCTTTTGTACTGGGAAAGTCATGCCCGGTGAACTTTTGTATGGGAAAAGTCATGGCCGGTGATCTTTTGTACTGGGAAAGTCATGCCCGGTCAACTTTTGTATGGGAAAAGTCATGCCCGGTGAACTTTTGTATTGGGAAAGTCATGCCCGGTGATCTTTTGTACTGGGAAAGTCATGCCTGGTGAACTTTTGTACTGGGAAAGTCATGCCCGGTGAACTTTTGTATTGGGAAAGTCATGCCCGGTGATCTTTTGTACTGGAAAAGTCATGCCCGGTCAACTTTTGTATTGGGAAAGTCATGCCCGGTGAACTTTTGTATGGGAAAAGTCATGCCCGGTGAACTTTTGTATTGGGAAAGTCATGCCCGGTGAACTTTTGTATTGGGAAAGTCATGCCCGGTGAACTTTTGTATTGGGAAAGTCATGCCCGGTGAACTTTTGTATTGGGAAAGTCATGCCCGGTGAACTTTTGTATTGGGAAAGTCATGCCCGGTCAACTTTTTTATTGGGAAAGTCATGCCCGGTGAACTTTTGTATTGGGAAAGTCATGCCCGGTGAACTTTTGTATTGCGAAAGTCATGCCAGGTGATCTTTTGTACTGGGAAAGTCATGCCCGGTCAACTTTTGTATTGGGAAAGTCATGCCCGGTGAACTTTTGTATGGGAAAAGTCATGCCCGGTCAACTTTTGTATTGGGAAAGTCATGCCCGGTCAACTTTTGTATTGGGAAAGTCATGCCCGGTCAACTTTTGTATGGGAAAAGTCATGCCCGGTGAACTTTTGTATTGGGAAAGTCATGCCCGGTGATCTTTTGTACTGGGAAAGTCATGCCCGGTGAACTTTTGTATTGGGAAAGTCATGCCCGGTGAACTTTTGTATGGGAAAAGTCATGCCCGGTGAACTTTTGTATGAGAAAAGTCATGCCCGGTGAACTTTTGTATTGGGAAAGTCATGCCCGGTCAACTTTTGTATTGGGAAAGTCATGCCCGGTGATCTTTTGTACTGGGAAAGTCATGCCCGGTGAACTTTTGTATTGGGAAAGTCATGCCCGGTCAACTTTTGTATTGGGAAAGTCATGCCCGGTGAACTTTTGTATTGGGAAAGTCATGCCCGGTGAACTTTTGTATTGGGAAAGTCATGCCCGGTGAACTTTTGTATTGGGAAAGTTATGCCCGGTCAACTTTTGTATTGGGAAAGTCATTCCCGGTGAACTTTTGTATTGGGAAAGTCATGCCCGGTGAACTTTTGTATTGGGAAAATCATGCCCGGTGAACTTTTGTATGGGAAAAGTCATGCCCGGTGAACTTTTGTATTGGGAAAGTCATGCCCGGTGAACTTTTGTATTGGGAAAGTCATGCCCGGTGATCTTTTGTACTGGGAAAGTCATGCCCGGTGAACTTTTGTATTGGGAAAGTCATGCCCGGTCAACTTTTGTATTGGGAAAGTCATGCCCGGTGATCTTTTGTACTGGGAAAGTCATGCCCGGTGAACTTTTGTATTGGGAAAGTCATGCCCGGTGAACTTTTGTATTGGGAAAGTCATGCCCGGTGAACTTTTGTATTGGGAAAGTCATGCCCGGTGAACTTTTGTATTGGGAAAGTCATGCCCGGTGAACTTTTGTATTGGGAAAGTCATGCCCGGTGAACTTTTGTATTGGGAAAGTCATGCCCGGTGAACTTTTGTACTGGGAAAGTCATGCCCGGTGAACTTTTGTACTGGGAAAGTCATGCCCGGTCAACTTTTGTATTGGGAAAGTCATGCCCGGTGATCTTTTGTACTGGGAAAGTTATGCCCGGTGAACTTTTGTATGGGAAAAGTCATGCCCGGTGAACTTTTGTATTGGGAAAGTCAAGCCAGGTGAACTTTTGTATTGGGAAAGCCATGCCCGCTGAACTTTTGTATTGGGAAAGTCATGCCCGGTGATCTTTTGTACTGGGAACGTCATGCCCGGTGAACTTTTGTATGGGAAAAGTCATGCCCGGTGATCTTTTGTACTGGGAAAGTCATGCCCGGTGAACTTTTGTATTGGGAAAGTCATGCCCGGTGAACTTTTGTATGGGAAAAGTCATGCCCGGTGAACTTTTGTATTGGGAAAGTCATGCCCAGTGATCTTTTGTACTGGGAAAGTCATGCCCGGTGAACTTTTGTACTGGGAAAGTCATGCTCGGTCAACTTTTGTATGGGAAAAGTCATGCCCGGTGAACTTTTGTATTGGGAAAGTCATGCCCGGTGAACTTTTGTATTGGGAAAGTCATGCCCGGTGAACTTTTGTATTGGGAAAGTCATACCCGGTGAACTTTTGTATTAGGAAAGTCATGCCCGGTGAACTTTTGTATGGGAAAAGTCATGCCCGGTGAACTTTTGTATTGGGAAAGTCATGCCCGGTCAACTTTTGTATGGGAAAAGTCATGCCCGGTGAACTTTTGTATGGGAAAAGTCATGCCCGGTCAAATTTTGTATTGGGAAAGTCATGCCCGGTGAACTTTTGTATGGGAAAAGTCATGCCCGGTGATCTTTTGTACTGGGAAAGTCATGCCCGGTCAACTTTTGTATGGGAAAAGTCATGCCCGGTGAACTTTTGTATTAAGAAAGTCATGCCCTGTGAACTTTTGTATTGGGAAAGTCATGCCCGGTGAACTTTTGTATTGGGAAAGTCATGCCCGGTGAACTTTTGTATTGGGAAAGTCATGCCCGGTGAACTTTTGTATTGGGAAAGTCATGCCCGGTGAACTTTTGTATTGGGAAAGTCATGCCCGGTGAACTTTTGTATTGGGAAAGTCATGCCCGGTGAACTTTTGTATTGGGAAAGTCATGCCCGGTGAACTTTTGTATTGGGAAAGTTATGCCCGGTGAACTTTTGTATTGGGAAAGTCATGCCCGGTGAACTTTTGTATTGGGAAAGTCATGCCCGGTGATCTTTTGTACTGGGAAAGTCATGCCCGGTGAACCTTTGTATTATGAAAGTCATGCCCGGTCAACTTTTGTATTGGGAAAGTCATGCCCGGTCAACTTTTGTATTGGGAAAGTCATGCCCGGTGATCTTTTGTACTGGGAAAGTCATGCCCGGTGAACTTTTGTATTGGGAAAGTCATGCCCGGTGATCTTTTGTACTGGGAAAGTCATGCCCGGTCAACTTTTGTATTGGGAAAGTCATGCCCGGTGAACTTTTGTATTGGGAAAGTCATGCCCGGTGAACTTTTGTATTGGGAAAGTCATGCCCGGTGAACTTTTGTATTGGGAAAGTCATGCCCGGTGAACTTTTGTACTGGGAAAGTCATGCCGGATGAACTTTTGTATTGGGAAAGTCATGCCCGGAGAACTTTTGTATTGGGAAAGTCATGCCCGGTGAACTTTTGTATTGGGAAAGTCATGCCCGGTGAACTTTTGTATTGGGAAAGTCATGCCCGGTGAACTTTTGTATTGGGAAAGTCATGCCCGGTGAACTTTTGTATTGAGAAAGTCATGCCCGGTGAACTTTTGTATTGGGAAAGTCATGCCCGGTGATCTTTTGTACTGGGAAAGTCATGCCCGGTGAACTTTTGTATTGGGAAAGTCATGCCTGGTCAACTTTTGTATTGGGAAAGTCATGCCCGGTCAACTTTTGTATTGGGAAAGTCATGCCCGGTGATCTTTTGTACTGGGAAAGTCATGCCCGGTGAACTTTTGTATTGGGAAAGTCATGCCCGGTGATCTTTTGTACTGGGAAAGTCATGCCCGGTGAACTTTTGTATTGGGAAAGTCATGCCCGGTGAACTTTTGTATTGGGAAAGTCATGCCCGGTGAACTTTTGTACTGGGAAAGTCATGCCCGGTGAACTTTTGTATTGGGAAAGTCATGCCCGGTGAACTTTTGTACTGGGAAAGTCATGCCCGGTGAACTTTTGTACTGGGAAAGTCATGCCCGGTGAACTTTTGTATGGGAAAAGTCATGCCCGGTGAACTTTTGTATTGGGAAAGTCATGCCCGGTCAACTTTTGTATTGGGAAAGTCATGCCCGGTGATCTTTTGTACTGGGAAAGTCATGCCCGGTGATCTTTTGTACTGGAAAAGTCATGCCCGGTGAACTTTTGTATTGGGAAAGTCATGCCCGGTGAACTTTTGTATTGGGAAAGTCATGTCCGGTGATCTTTTGTACTGGGAAAGTCATGCCCGGTCAACTTTTGTATTGGGAAAGTCATGCCCGGTGAACTTTTGTATGGGAAAAGTCATGCCCGGTCAACTTTTGTATTGGGAAAGTCATGCCCGGTGATCTTTTATACTGGGAAAGTCATGCCCGGTGAACTTTTGTTTTGGGAAAGTCATGCCCGGTGATCTTTTGTACTGGGAAAGTCATGCCCGGTGAACTTTTGTATGGGAAAAGTCATGCCCGGTGAACTTTTGTATTGGGAAAGTCATGCCCCGTGATCTTTTGTACTGGGAAAGTCATGCCCGGTGAACTTTTGTATTGGGAAAGTCATGCCCGGTGAACTTTTGTATGGGAAAAGTCATGCTCGGTGAACGTTTGTATGGGAAAAGTCATGCCCGGTGAACTTTTGTATTGGGAAAGTCATGCCCGGTGATCTTTTGTACTGGGAAAGTCATGCCCGGTGAACTTTTGTATTGGGAAAGTCATGCCCGGTCAACTTTTGTATTGGGAAAGTCATGCCTGGTGATCTTTTGTACTGGGAAAGTCATGCCCGGTGAACTTTTGTATTGGGAAAGTCATGCCCGGTGAACTTTTGTATGGGAAAAGACATGCCCGGTGAACTTTTGTATGGGAAAAGTCACGCCCGGTGAACTTTTGTATTGGGAAAGTCATGCCCGGCGAACTTTTGTATTGGGAAAGTCATGCCCGGTGATCTTTTGTATTGGGAAAGTCATGCCCGGTGAACTTTTGTATTGGGAAAGTCATGCCCGGTAAACTTTTGTACTGGGAAAGTCATGCCCGGTGAACTTTTGTATTGGGAAAGTCATGCCCGGTGATCTTTTGTACTGGGAAAGTCATGCCCGGTGAACTTTTGTATGGGAAAAGTCATGCCCGGTGATCTTTTGTATGGGAAAAGTCATGCCCGGTGAACTTTTGTATGGGAAAGTCATGCCCGGTGAACTTTTGTATTGGGAAAGTCATGCCCGGTGAACTTTTGTATGGGAAAAGTCACGCCCGGTGAACTTTTGTATTGGGAAAGTCATGCCCGGCGAACTTTTGTATTGGGAAAGTCATGCCCGGTGATCTTTTGTATTGGGAAAGTCATGCCCGGTGAACTTTTGTATTGGGAAAGTCATGCCCGGTGATCTTTTGTATTGGGAAAGTCATGCCCGGTGAACTTTTGTATTGGGAAAGTCATGCCCGGTAAACTTTTGTACTGGGAAAGTCATGCCCGGTGAACTTTTGTATTGGGAAAGTCATGCCCGGTCAACTTTTGTATTGGGAAAGTCATGCCCGGTGAACTTTTGTATTGGGAAAGTCATGCCCGGTAAACTTTTGTACTGGGAAAGTCATGCCCGGTGAACTTTTGTATTGGGAAAGTCATGCCCGGTGATCTTTTGTACTGGGAAAGTCATGCCCGGTGAACTTTTGTATGGGAAAAGTCATGCCCGGTGATCTTTTGTATGGGAAAAGTCATGCCCGGTGAACTTTTGTATGGGAAAGTCATGCCCGGTGAACTTTTGTATTGGGAAAGTCATGCCCGGTGAACTTTTGTATGGGAAAAGTCACGCCCGGTGAACTTTTGTATTGGGAAAGTCATGCCCGGCGAACTTTTGTATTGGGAAAGTCATGCCCGGTGATCTTTTGTATTGGGAAAGTCATGCCCGGTGAACTTTTGTATGGGAAAAGTCACGCCCGGTGAACTTTTGTATTGGGAAAGTCATGCCCGGTGAACTTTTGTACTGGGAAAGTCATGCCCGGTCAACTTTTGTATTGGGAAAGTCATGCCCGGTGATCTTTTGTACTGGGAAAGTCATGCCCGGTGAACTTTTGTATTGGGAAAGTCATGCCCGGTGAACTTTTGTATTGGGAAAGTCATGCCCGGTGATCTTTTGTACTGGGAAAGTCATGCCCGGTGAACTTTTGTATGGGAAAAGTCATGCCCGGTGATCTTTTGTATGGGAAAAGTCATGCCCGGTGAACTTTTGTATGGGAAAAGTCATGCCCGGTGAACTTTTGTATTGGGAAAGTCATGCCCGGTGAACTTTTGTATTGGGAAAGTCATGCCCGGTGAACTTTTGTACTGGGAAAGTCATGCCCGGTGATCTTTTGTACTGGGAAAGTCATGCCCGGTCAACTTTTGTATTGGGAAAGTCATGCCCGGTGAACTTTTGTATTGGGAAAGTCATGCCCGGTGAACTTTTGTACTGGGAAAGTCATGCCCGGTGATCTTTTGTACTGGGAAAGTCATGCCCGGTCAACTTTTGTATTGGGAAAGTCATGCCCGGTGATCTTTTGTACTGGAAAAGTCATGCCCGGTGAACTTTTGTACTGGGAAAGTCATGCCCGGTGAACTTTTGTATTGGGAAAGTCATGCCCGGTGAACTTTTGTATTGGGAAAGTCACGCCCGGTGAACTTTTGTATTGGGAAAGTCATGCCCGGTGAACTTTTGTATTGGGAAAGTCATGCCCGGTCAACTTTTGTACTGGGAAAGTCATGCCCGGTCAACTTTAGTATTGGGAAAGTCATGCCCGGTGAACTTTTGTATGGGAAAAGTCATGCCCGGTGAACTTTTGTATTGGGAAAGTCATGCCCGGTGAACTTTTGTATTGGGAAAGTCATGCCCGGTGAACTTTTGTATTGGGAAACTCATGCCCGGTGAACTTTTGTATTGGGAAAGTCATGCCCGGTGAACTTTTGTATTGGGAAATCATGCCCGGTGAACTTTTGTATTGGGAAAGTCATCCCCGGTCAACTTTTGTATTGGGAAAGTCATGCCCGGTGAACTTTTGTATTGGGAAAGTCATGCCCGGTGATCTTTTGTATGGGAAAAGTCATGCCCGGTGAACTTTTGTATTGGGAAAGTCATGCCCGGTGAACTTTTGTATTGGGAAAGTCATGCCCGGTGAACTTTTGTATTGGGAAAGTCATGCCCGGTGAACTTTTGTATTGGGAAAGTCATGCCCGGTGAACTTTTGTATTGGGAAAGTCATGCCCGGTGATCTTTTGTATGGGAAAAGTCATGCCCGGTGAACTTTTGTATTGGGAAAGTCATGCCCGGTGAACTTTTGTATTGGGAAAGTCATGCCCGGTGAACTTTTGTATTGGGAAAGTCATGCCCGGTGAACTTTTGTATTGGGAAAGTCATGCCCGGTGAACTTTTGTATTGGGAAAGTCATGCCCGGTGAACTTTTGTATTGGGAAAGTCATGCCCGGTGATCTTTTGTACTGGGAAAGTCATGCCCGGTCAACTTTAGTATTGGAAAGCCATGCCCGGTGAACTTTAGTATGGGAAAAGTCATGCCCGGTGAACTTTTGTATTGGGAAAGTCATGCCCCGGTGAACTTTTGTATTGGGAAAGTCATGCCCGGTGAACTTTTGTATTGGGAAAGTCATGCCCGGTGAACTTTTGTATTGGGAAAGTCATGCCCGGTGAACTTTTGTATTGGGAAAGTCATGCCCGGTGAACTTTTGTATTGGGAAAGTCATGCCCGGTGAACTTTTGTATTGGGAAAGTCATGCCCGGTGAACTTTTGTATTGGGAAAGTCATGCCCGGTGAACTTTTGTATTGGGTAAGTCATGCCCGGTGAACTTTTGTATTGGGAAAGTCATGCCCGGTGAACTTTTGTATTGGGAAAGTCATGCCCGGTGAACTTTTGTATTGGGAAAGTCATGCCCGGTGAACTTTTGTATTGGGAAAGTCATGCCCGGTGAACTTTTGTATTGGGAAAGTCATGCCCGGTGAACTTTTGTATTGGGAAAGTCATGCCCGGTGAACTTTTGTATTGGGAAAGTCATGCCCGGTGATCTTTTGTACTGGGAAAGTCATGCCCGGTAAACTTTGTATGGGAAAAGTCATGCCCGGTGATCTTTTGTACTGGGAAAGTCATGCCCGGTGATCTTTTGTACTGGGAAAGTCATGCCCGGTCAACTTTTGTATTGGGAAAGTCATGCCCGGTGATCTTTTGTACTGGGAAAGTCATGCCCGGTGAACTTTTGTATTGGGAAAGTCATGCCCGGTGAACTTTTGTATTGGGAAAGTCATGCCCGGTGAACTTTTGTATTGGGAAAGTCATGCCCGGTCAACTTTTGTATTGGGAAAGTCATGCCTGGTGATCTTTTGTACTGGGAAAGTCATGCCCGGTGAACTTTTGTATTGGGAAAGTGATGCCCGGTGAACTTTTGTATGGGAAAAGTCATGCCCGGTGAACTTTTGTATGGGAAAAGTCACGCCCGGTGAACTTTTGTATTGGGAAAGTCATGCCCGGTGAACTTTTGTATTGGGAAAGTCATGCCCGGTGATCTTTTGTATTGGGAAAGTCATGCCCGGTGAACTTTTGTATTGGGAAAGTCATGCCCGGTAAACTTTTGTACTGGGAAAGTCATGCCCGGTGAACTTTTGTACTGGGAAAGTCATGCCCGGTGAACTTTTGTACTGGGAAAGTCATGCCCGGTCAACTTTTGTATTGGGAAAGTCATGCCCGGTGATCTTTTGTACTGGGAAAGTCATGCCCGGTGAACTTTTGTATTGGGAAAGTCATGCCCGGTGAACTTTTGTATTGGGAAAGTCATGCCCGGTGATCTTTTGTACTGGGAAAGTCATGCCCGGTGAACTTTTGTATGGGAAAAAATCATGCCCGGTGATCTTTTGTATGGGAAAAGTCATGCCCGGTGAACTTTTGTATGGGAAAAGTCATGCCAGGTGAACTTTTGTATTGGGAAAGTCATGCCCGGTGAACTTTTGTATTGGGAAAGTCATGCCCGGTGAACTTTTGTATTGGGAAAGTCATGCCCGGTGAACTTTTGTACTGGGAAAGTCATGCCCGGTGATCTTTTGTACTGGGAAAGTCATGCCCGGTCAACTTTTGTATTGGGAAAGTCATGCCCGGTGATCTTTTGTACTGGGAAAGTCATGAACTTTTGTACTGGGAAAGTCATGCCCGGTGAACTTTTGTATTGGGAAAGTCATGCCCGGTGAACTTTTGTATTGGGAAAGTCATGCCCGGTGAACTTTTGTATTGGGAAAGTCATGCCCGGTGAACTTTTGTATTGGGAAAGTCATGCCCGGTCAACTTTTGTACTGGGAAAGTCATGCCCGGTCAACTTTAGTATTGGGAAAGTCATGCCCGGTGAACTTTTGTATGGGAAAGTCATGCCCGGTGAACTTTTGTATTGGGAAAAGTCATGCCCGGTGAACTTTTGTATTGGGAAAGTCATGCCCGGTGAACTTTTGTATTGGGAAAGTCATGCCCGGTGAACTTTTGTATTGGGAAAGTCATGCCCGGTGAACTTTTGTATTGGGAAAGTCATGCCCGGTGAACTTTTGTATTGGGAAAGTCATGCCCGGTCAACTTTTGTATTGGGAAAGTCATGCCCGGTGAACTTTTGTATTGGGAAAGTCACGCCCGGTGATCTTTTGTATGGGAAAAGTCATGCCCGGTGAACTTTTGTATTGGGAAAGTCATGCCCGGTGTACTTTTGTATTGGGAAAGTCATGCCCGGTGAACTTTTGTATTGGGAAAGTCATGCCCGGTGAACTTTTGTATTGGGAAAGTCATGCCCGGTCAACTTTTGTATTGGGAAAGTCATGCCTGGTGATCTTTTGTACTGGGAAAGTCATGCCCGCTGAACTTTTGTATTGGGAAAGTCATGCCCGGTGAACTTTTGTATGGGAAAAGTCATGCCCGGTGAACTTTTGTATGGGAAAAGTCACGCCCGGTGAACTTTTGTATTGGGAAAGTCATGCCCGGTGAACTTTTGTATTGGGAAAGTCATGCCCGGTGAACTTTTGTATTGAGAAAGTCATGCCCGGTCAACTTTCGTATTGGGAAAGTCATGCCCGGTGAACTTTTGTATTGGGAAAGTCATGCCCGGTGATCTTTTGTATGGGAAAAGTCATGCCCGGTGAACTTTTGTATTGGGAAAGTCATGCCCGGTGAACTTTTGTATTGGGAAAGTCATGCCCGGTGAACTTTTGTATTGGGAAAGTCATGCCCGGTGAACTTTTGTATTGGGAAAGTCATGCCCGGTGAACTTTTGTATTGGGAAAGTCATGCCCGGTGAACTTTTGTATTGGGAAAGTCATGCCCGGTGAACTTTTGTATTGGGAAAGTCATGCCCGGTGAACTTTTGTATTGGGAAAGTCATGCCCGGTGAACTTTTGTATTGGGAAAGTCATGCCCGGTGAACTTTTGCATTGGGAAAGTCATGCCCGGTGAACTTTTGTATTGGGAAAGTCATGCCCGGTGAACTTTTGTATTGGGAAAGTCATGCCCGGTGAACTTTTGTATTGGGAAAGTCATGCCCGGTAAACTTTGTATGGGAAAAGTCATGCCCGGTGATCTTTTGTACTGGGAAAGTCATGCCCGGTGATCTTTTGTACTGGGAAAGTCATGCCCGGTCAACTTTTGTATTGGGAAAGTCATGCCCGGTGATCTTTTGTACTGGGAAAGTCATGCCCGGTGAACTTTTGTACTGGGAAAGTCATGCCCGGTGAACTTTTGTATTGGGAAAGTCATGCCCGGTGAACTTTTGTATTGGGAAAGTCATGCCCGGTGAACTTTTGTATTGGGAAAGTCATGCCCGGTGAACTTTTGTATTGGGAAAGTCATGCCCGGTCAACTTTTGTACTGGGAAAGTCATGCCCGGTCAACTTTAGTATTGGGAAAGTCATGCCCGGTGAACTTTTGTATGGGAAAAGTCATGCCCGGTGAACTTTTGTATTGGGAAAGTCATGCCCGGTGAACTTTTGTATTGGGAAAGTCATGCCCGGTGAACTTTTGTATTGGGAAAGTCATGCCCGGTGAACTTTTGTATTGGGAAAGTCATGCCCGGTGAACTTTTGTATTGGGAAAGTCATGCCCGGTGAACTTTTGTATTGGGAAAGTCATGCCCCGTCAACTTTTGTATTGGGAAAGTCATGCCCGGTGAACTTTTGTATTGGGAAAGTCACGCCCGGTGATCTTTTGTATGGGAAAAGTCATGCCCGGTGAACTTTTGTATTGGGAAAGTCATGCCCGGTGAACTTTTGTATTGGGAAAGTCATGCCCGGTGAACTTTTGTATTGGGAAAGTCATGCCCGGTGAACTTTTGTATTGGGAAAGTCATGCCCGGTGAACTTTTGTATTGGGAAAGTCATGCCCGGTGAACTTTTGTATTGGGAAAGTCATGCCCGGTGAACTTTTGTATTGGGAAAGTCATGCCCGGTGAACTTTTGTATTGGGAAAGTCATGCCCGGTGAACTTTTGTATTGGGAAAATCATGCCCGGTGAACTTTTGTATTGGGAAAGTCATGCCCGGTGATCTTTTGTATGGGAAAAGTCATGCCCGGTGAACTTTTGTATTGGGAAAGTCATGCCCGGTGAACTTTTGTATTGGGAAAGTCATGCCCGGTGAACTTTTGTATTGGGAAAGTCATGCCCGGTGAACTTTTGTATTGGGAAAGTCATGCCCGGTGAACTTTTGTATTGGGAAAGTCATGCCCGGTGATCTTTTGTACTGGGAAAGTCATGCCCGGTCAACTTTAGTATTGGGAAAGCCATGCCCGGTGAACTTTTGTATGGGAAAAGTCATGCCCGGTGAACTTTTGTATTGGGAAAGTCATGCCCGGTGAACTTTTGTATTGGGAAAGTCATGCCCGGTGAACTTTTGTATTGGGAAAGTCATGCCCGGTGAACTTTTGTATTGGGAAAGTCATGCCCGGTGAACTTTTGTATTGGGAAAGTCATGCCCGGTGAACTTTTGTATTGAGAAAGTCATGCCCGGTCAACTTTTGTATTGGGAAAGTCATGCCCGGTGAACTTTTGTATTGGGAAAGTCATGCCCGGTGATCTTTTGTATGGGAAAAGTCATGCCCGGTGAACTTTTGTATTGGGAAAGTCATGCCCGGTGAACTTGTGTATTGGGAAAGTCATGCCCGGTGAACTTTTGTATTGGGAAAGTCATGCCCGGTGAACTTTTGTATTGGGAAAGTCATGCCCGGTGAACTTTTGTATTGGGAAAGTCATGCCCGGTGAACTTTTGTATTGGGAAAGTCATGCCCGGTGAACTTTTGTATTGGGAAAGTCATGCCCGGTGAACTTTTGTATTGGGAAAGTCATGCCCGGTGAACTTTTGTATTGGGAAAGTCATGCCCGGTGAACTTTTGTATTGGGAAAGTCATGCCCGGTGAACTTTTGTTTTGGGAAAGTCATGCCCGGTGAACTTTTGTATTGGGAAAGTCATGCCCGGAGAACTTTTGTACTGGGAAAGTCATGCCCGGTAAACTTTGTATGGGAAAAGTCATGCCCGGTGATCTTTTGTACTGGGAAAGTCATGCCCGGTGATCTTTTGTACTGGGAAAGTCATGCCCGGTGATCTTTTGTACTGGGAAAGTCATGCCCGGTCAACTTTTGTATTGGGAAAGTCATGCCCGGTGAACTTTTGTACTGGGAAAGTCATGCCCGGTGAACTTTTGTATTGGGAAAGTCATGCCCGGTGAACTTTTGTATTGGGAAAGTCATGCCCGGTGAACTTTTGTATTGGGAAAGTCATGCCCGGTCAACTTTTGTATTGGGAAAGTCATGCCTGGTGATCTTTTGTACTGGGAAAGTCATGCCCGGTGAACTTTTGTATTGGGAAAGTCATGCCCGGTGAACTTTTGTATGGGAAAAGTCATGCCCGGTGAACTTTTGTATGGGAAAAGTCACGCCCGGTGAACTTTTGTATTGGGAAAGTCATGCCCGGTGAACTTTTGTATTGGGAAAGTCATGCCCGGTGATCTTTTGTATTGGGAAAGTCATGCCCGGTGAACTTTTGTATTGGGAAAGTCATGCCCGGTAAACTTTTGTACTGGGAAAGTCATGCCCAGTGAACTTTTGTACTGGGAAAGTCATGCCCGGTGAACTTATGTACTGGGAAAGTCATGCCCGGTCAACTTTTGTATTGGGAAAGTCATGCCCGGTGATCTTTTGTACTGGGAAAGTCATGCCCGGTGAACTTTTGTATTGGGAAAGTCATGCCCGGTGAACTTTTGTATTGGGAAAGTCATGCCCGGTGATCTTTTGTACTGGGAAAGTCATGCCCGGTGAACTTTTGTATGGGAAAATTCATGCCCGGTGATATTTTGTATGGGAAAAGTCATGCCCGGTGAACTTTCGTATGGGAAAAGTCATGCCAGGTGAACTTTTGTATTGGGAAAGTCATGCCCGGTGAACTTTTGTATTGGGAAAGTCATGCCCGGTGAACTTTTGTATTGGGAAAGTCATGCCCGGTGAACTTTTGTACTGGGAAAGTCATGCCCGGTGATCTTTTGTACTGGGAAAGTCATGCCCGGTCAACTTTTGTATTGGGAAAGTCATGCCCGGTGATCTTTTGTACTGGGAAATTCATGCCCGGTGAACTTTTGTACTGGGAAAGTCATGCCCGGTGAACTTTTGTATTGGGAAAGTCATGCCCGGTGAACTTTTGTATTGGGAAAGTCATGCCCGGTGAACTTTTGTATTGGGAAAGTCATGCCCGGTGAACTTTTGTATTGGGAAAGTCATGCCCGGTCAACTTTTGTACTGGGAAAGTCATGCCCGGTCAACTTTAGTATTGGGAAAGTCATGCCCGGTGAACTTTTGTATGGGAAAAGTCATGCCCGGTGAACTTTTGTATTGGGAAAGTCATGCCCGGTGAACTTTTGTATTGGGAAAGTCATGCCCGGTGAACTTTTGTATTGGGAAAGTCATGCCCGGTGAACTTTTGTATTGGGAAAGTCATGCCCGGTGAACTTTTGTATTGGGAAAGTCATGCCCGGTGAACTTTTGTATTGGGAAAGTCATGCCCGGTGAACTTTTGTATTGGGAAAGTCATGCCCGGTGAACTTTTGTATTGGGAAAGTCACGCCCGGTGATCTTTTGTATGGGAAAAGTCATGCCCGGTGAACTTTTGTATTGGGAAAGTCATGCCCGGTGAACTTTTGTATTGGGAAAGTCATGCCCGGTGAACTTTTGTATTGGGAAAGTCATGCCCGGTGAACTTTTGTATTGGGAAAGTCATGCCCGGTGAACTTTTGTATTGGGAAAGTCATGCCCGGTGAACTTTTGTATTGGGAAAGTCATGCCCGGTGAACTTTTGTATTGGGAAAGTCATGCCCGGTGAACCTTTGTATTGGGAAAGTCATGCCCGGTGATCTTTTGTATGGGAAAAGTCATGCCCGGTGAACTTTTGTATTGGGAAAGTCATGCCCGGTGAACTTTTGTATTGGGAAAGTCATGCCCGGTGAACTTTTGTATTGGGAAAGTCATGCCCGGTGAACTTTTGTATTGGGAAAGTCATGCCCGGTGAACTTTTGTATTGGGAAAGTCATGCCCGGTGAACTTTTGTATTGGGAAAGTCATGCCCGGTGATCTTTTGTACTGGGAAAGTCATGCCCGGTCAACTTTAGTATTGGGAAAGCCATGCCCGGTGAACTTTTGTATGGGAAAAGTCATGCCCGGTGAACTTTTGTATTGGGAAAGTCATGCCCGGTGAACTTTTGTATTGGGAAAGTCATGCCCGTGAACTTTTGTATTGGGAAAGTCATGCCCGGTGAACTTTTGTATTGGGAAAGTCATGCCCGGTGAACTTTTGTATTGGGAAAGTCATGCCCGGTGAACTTTTGTATTGGGAAAGTCATGCCCGGTCAACTTTTGTATTGGGAAAGTCATGCCCGGTGAACTTTTGTATTGGGAAAGTCATGCCCGGTGATCTTTTGTATGGGAAAAGTCATGCCCGGTGAACTTTTGTATTGGGAAAGTCATGCCCGGTGAACTTTTGTATTGGGAAAGTCATGCCCGGTGAACTTTTGTATTGGGAAAGTCATGCCCGGTGAACTTTTGTATTGGGAAAGTCATGCCCGGTGAACTTTTGTATTGGGAAAGTCATGCCCGGTGAACTTTTGTATTGGGAAAGTCATGCCCGGTGAACTTTTGTATTGGGAAGGTCATGCCCGGTCAACTTTTGTATTGGGAAAGTCATGCCCGGTGAACTTTTGTATTGGGAAAGTCATGCCCGGTGAACTTTTGTATTGGGAAAGTCATGCCCGGTCAACTTTTGTATTGGGAAAGTCATGCCCGGTGAACTTTTGTATTGGGAAAGTCATGCCCGGTGATCTTTTGTATGGGAAAAGTCATGCCCGGTGAACTTTTGTATTGGGAAAGTCATGCCCGGTGAATTTTTGTATTGGGAAAGTCATGCCCGGTGAACTTTTGTATTGGGAAAGTCATGCCCGGTGAACTTTTGTATTGGGAAAGTCATGCCCGGTGAACTTTTGTATTGGGAAAGTCATGCCCGGTGAACTTTTGTATTGGGAAAATCATGCCCGGTGAACTTTTGTATTGGGAAAGTCATGCCCGGTCAACTTTTGTATTGGGAAAGTCATGCCCGGTGAACTTTTGTATTGGGAAAAGTCATGCCCGGTGAACTTTTGTATTGGGAAAGTCATGCCCGGTGAACTTTTGTATTGGGAAAGTCATGCCCGGTGAACTTTTGTATTGGGAAAGTCATGCCCGGTGAACTTTTGTATGGGAAAAGTCATGCCCGGTGATCTTTTGTACTGGGAAAGTCATGCCCGGTGAACTTTTGTATTGGGAAAGTCATGCCCGGTGATCTTTTGTACTGGGAAAGTCATGCCCGGTGAACTTTTGTACTGGGAAAGTCATGCCCGGTCAACTTTTGTATGGGAAAAGTCATGCCCGGTGAACTTTTGTATTGGGAAATTCATGCCCGGTCAACTTTTGTATTGGGAAAGTCATGCCCGGTGAACTTTTGTATTGGGAAAGTCATGCCCGGTGAACTTTTGTATTGGGAAAGTCATGCCCATTGAACTTTTGTATGGGAAAAGTCATGCCCGGTGAACTTTTGTATTGGGAAAGTCATGCCCGGTCAACTTTTGTATGGGAAAAGTCATGCCC
This sequence comes from Musca autumnalis, assembly GCF_047663935.1. Lineage (NCBI taxonomy): Eukaryota > Metazoa > Arthropoda > Insecta > Diptera > Muscidae > Musca > Musca autumnalis. The sequence goes on from NW_027412044.1 coordinate 328,232, forward strand.
GGTGAACTTTTGTATGGGAAAAGTCATGCCCGGTGAACTTTTGTATTGGGAAAGTCATGCCCGGTGAACTTTTGTATGGGAAAAGTCATGCCCGGTGATCTTTTGTACTGGGAAAGTCATGCCCGGTGAACTTTTGTATTGGGAAAGTCATGCCCGGTGAACTTTTGTATTGGGAAAGTCATGCCCGGTGAACTTTTGTATTGGGAAAGTCATGCCCGGTCAACTTTTGTATTGGGAAAGTCATGCCCGGTGAACTTTTGTATTGGGAAAAGTCATGCCCGGTGAACTTTTGTATTGGGAAAGTCATGCCCGGTGAACTTTTGTATTGGGAAAGTCATGCCCGGTGAACTTTTGTATTGGGAAAGTCATGCCCGGTCAACTTTTGTATTGGGAAAGTCATGCCCGGTGAACTTTTGTATTGGGAAAGTCATGCCCGGTGAACTTTTGTATTGGGAAAGTCATGCCCGGTGAACTTTTGTATTGGGAAAGTCATGCCCGGTGATCTTTTGTATGGGAAAAGTCATGCCCGGTGAACTTTTGTATTGGGAAAGTCATGCCCGGTGAACTTTTGTATTGGGAAAGTCATGCCCGGTGAACTTTTGTATTGGGAAAGTCATGCCCGGTGAACTTTTGTATTGGGAAAGTCATGCCCGGTGAACTTTTGTATTGGGAAAGTCATGCCTGGTGATCTTTTGTACTGGGAAAGTCATGCCCGGTCAACTTTAGTATTGGGAAAGCCATGCCCGGTGAACTTTTGTATGGGAAAAGTCATGCCCGGTGAACTTTTGTATTGGGAAAGTCATGCCCGGTGAACTTTTGTATTGGGAAAGTCATGCCCGGTGAACTTTTGTATTGGGAAAGTCATGCCCGGTGAACTTTTGTATTGGGAAAGTCATGCCCGGTGAACTTTTGTATTGGGAAAGTCATGCCCGGTGAACTTTTGTATTGAGAAAGTCATGCCCGGTCAACTTTTGTATTGGGAAAGTCATGCCCGGTGAACTTTTGTATTGGGAAAGTCATGCCCGGTGATCTTTTGTATGGGAAAAGTCATGCCCGGTGAACTTTTGTATTGGGAAAGTCATGCCCGGTGAACTTTTGTATTGGGAAAGTCATGCCCGGTGAACTTTTGTATTGGGAAAGTCATGCCCGGTGAACTTTTGTATTGGGAAAGTCATGCCCGGTGAACTTTTGTATTGGGAAAGTCATGCCCGGTGAACTTTTGTATTGGGAAAGTCATGCCCGGTGAACTTTTGTATTGGGAAAGTCATGCCCGGTGAACTTTTGTATTGGGAAAGTCATGCCCGGTGAACTTTTGTATTGGGAAAGTCATGCCCGGTGAACTTTTGTATTGGGAAAGTCATGCCCGGTGAACTTTTGTATTGGGAAAGTCATGCCCGGTGAACTTTTGTATTGGGAAAGTCATGCCCGGAGAACTTTTGTACTGGGAAAGTCATGCCCGGTAAACTTTGTATGGGAAAAGTCATGCCCGGTGATCTTTTGTACTGGGAAAGTCATGCCCGGTGATCTTTTGTACTGGGAAAGTCATGCCCGGTGATCTTTTGTACTGGGAAAGTCATGCCCGGTCAACTTTTGTATTGGGAAAGTCATGCCCGGTGAACTTTTGTACTGGGAAAGTCATGCCCGGTGAACTTTTGTATTGGGAAAGTCATGCCCGGTGAACTTTTGTATTGGGAAAGTCATGCCCGGTGAACTTTTGTATTGGGAAAGTCATGCCCGGTCAACTTTTGTATTGGGAAAGTCATGCCTGGTGATCTTTTGTACTGGGAAAGTCATGCCCGGTGAACTTTTGTATTGGGAAAGTCATGCCCGGTGAACTTTTGTATGGGAAAAGTCATGCCCGGTGAACTTTTGTATGGGAAAAGTCACGCCCGGTGAACTTTTGTATTGGGAAAGTCATGCCCGGTGAACTTTTGTATTGGGAAAGTCATGCCCGGTGATCTTTTGTATTGGGAAAGTCATGCCCGGTGAACTTTTGTATTGGGAAAGTCATGCCCGGTAAACTTTTGTACTGGGAAAGTCATGCCCAGTGAACTTTTGTACTGGGAAAGTCATGCCCGGTGAACTTATGTACTGGGAAAGTCATGCCCGGTCAACTTTTGTATTGGGAAAGTCATGCCCGGTGATCTTTTGTACTGGGAAAGTCATGCCCGGTGAACTTTTGTATTGGGAAAGTCATGCCCGGTGAACTTTTGTATTGGGAAAGTCATGCCCGGTGATCTTTTGTACTGGGAAAGTCATGCCCGGTGAACTTTTGTATGGGAAAAGTCATGCCCGGTGATCTTTTGTATGGGAAAAGTCATGCCCGGTGAACTTTCGTATGGGAAAAGTCATGCCAGGTGAACTTTTGTATTGGGAAAGTCATGCCCGGTGAACTTTTGTATTGGGAAAGTCATGCCCGGTGAACTTTTGTATTGGGAAAGTCATGCCCGGTGAACTTTTGTACTGGGAAAGTCATGCCCGGTGATCTTTTGTACTGGGAAAGTCATGCCCGGTCAACTTTTCTATTGGGAAAGTCATGCCCGGTGATCTTTTGTACTGGGAAAGTCATGCCCGGTGAACTTTTGTACTGGGAAAGTCATGCCCGGTGAACTTTTGCATTGGGAAAGTCATGCCCGGTGAACTTTTGTATTGGGAAAGTCATGCCCGGTGAAATTTTGTATTGGGAAAGTCATGCCCGGTGAACTTTTGTATTGGGAAAGTCATGCCCGGTCAACTTTTGTACTGGGAAAGTCATGCCCGGTCAACTTTAGTATTGGGAAAGTCATGCCCGGTGAACTTTTGTATGGGAAAAGTCATGCCCGGTGAACTTTTGTATTGGGAAAGTCATGCCCGGTGAACTTTTGTATTGGGAAAGTCATGCCCGGTGAACTTTTGTATTGGGAAAGTCATGCCCGGTGAACTTTTGTATTGGGAAAGTCATGCCCGGTGAACTTTTGTATTGGGAAAGTCATGCCCGGTGAACTTTTGTATTGGGAAAGTCATGCCCGGTGAACTTTTGTATTGGGAAAGTCACGCCCGGTGAACTTTTGTATTGGGAAAGTCACGCCCGGTGATCTTTTGTATGGGAAAAGTCATGCCCGGTGAACTTTTGTATTGGGAAAGTCATGCCCGGTGAACTTTTGTATTGGGAAAGTCATGCCCGGTGAACTTTTGTATTGGGAAAGTCATGCCCGGTGAACTTTTGTATGGGGAAAGTCATGCCCGGTGAACTTTTGTATTGGGAAAGTCATGCCCGGTGAACTTTTGTATTGGGAAAGTCATGCCCGGTGAACTTTTGTATTGGGAAAGTCATGCCCGGTGAACTTTTGTATTGGGAAAGTCATGCCCGGTGATCTTTTGTATGGGAAAAGTCATGCCCGGTGAACTTTTGTATTGGGAAAGTCATGCCCGGTGACCTTTTGTATTGGGAAAGTCATGCCCTGTGAACTTTTGTATTGGGAAAGTCATGCCCGGTGAACTTTTGTATTGGGAAAGTCATGCCCGGTGAACTTTTGTATTGGGAAAGTCATGCCCGGTGAACTTTTGTATTGGGAAAGTCATGCCCGGTGATCTTTTGTACTGGGAAAGTCATGCCCGGTCAACTTTAGTATTGGGAAAGCCATGCCCGGTGAACTTTTGTATGGGAAAAGTCATGCCCGGTGAACTTTTGTATTGGGAAAGTCATGCCCGGTGAACTTTTGTATTGGGAAAGTCATGCCCGTGAACTTTTGTATTGGGAAAGTCATGCCCGGTGAACTTTTGTATTGGGAAAGTCATGCCCGGTGAACTTTTGTATTGGGAAAGTCATGCCCGGTGAACTTTTGTATTGGGAAAGTCATGCCCGGTCAACTTTTGTATTGAGAAAGTCATGCCCGGTGAACTTTTGTATTGGGAAAGTCATGCCCGGTGATCTTTTGTATGGGAAAAGTCATGCCCGGTGAACTTTTGTATTGGGAAAGTCATGCCCGGTGAACTTTTGTATTGGGAAAGTCATGCCCGGTGAACTTTTGTATTGGGAAAGTCATGCCCGGTGAACTTTTGTATTGGGAAAGTCATGCCCGGTGAACTTTTGTATTGGGAAAGTCATGCCCGGTGAACTTTTGTATTGGGAAAGTCATGCCCGGTGAACTTTTGTATTGGGAAAGTCATGCCCGGTCAACTTTTGTATTGGGTAAGTCATGCCCGGTGAACTTTTGTATTGGGAAAGTCATGCCCGGTGAACTTTTGTATTGGGAAAGTCATGCCCGGTCAACTTTTGTATTGGGAAAGTCATGCCCGGTGAACTTTTGTATTGGGAAAGTCATGCCCGGTGATCTTTTGTATGGGAAAAGTCATGCCCGGTGAACTTTTGTATTGGGAAAGTCATGCCCGGTGAACTTTTGTATTGGGAAAGTCATGCCCGGTGAACTTTTGTATTGGGAAAGTCATGCCCGGTGAACTTTTGTATTGGGAAAGTCATGCCCGGTGAACTTTTGTATTGGGAAAGTCATGCCCGGTGAACTTTTGTATTGGGAAAATCATGCCCGGTGAACTTTTGTATTGGGAAAGTCATGCCCGGTCAACTTTTGTATTGGGAAAGTCATGCCCGGTGAACTTTTGTATTGGGAAAAGTCATGTCCGGTGAACTTTTGTATTGGGAAAGTCATGCCCGGTGAACTTTTGTATTGGGAAAGTCATGCCCGGTGAACTTTTGTATTGGGAAAGTCATGCCCGGTGAACTTTTGTATGGGAAAAGTCATGCCCGGTGATCTTTTGTACTGGGAAAGTCATGCCCGGTGAACTTTTGTATTGGGAAAGTCATGCCCGGTGATCTTTTGTACTGGGAAAGTCATGCCCGGTGAACTTTTGTACTGGGAAAGTCATGCCCGGTCAACTTTTGTATGGGAAAAGTCATGCCCGGTGAACTTTTGTATTGGGAAAGTCATGCCCGGTGAACTTTTGTATTGGGAAAGTCATGCCCGGTGAACTTTTGTATTGGGAAAGTCATGCCCGGTGAACTTTTGTATGGGAAAAGTCATGCCCGGTGATCTTTTGTACTGGGAAAGTCATGCCCGGTGAACTTTTGTATTGGGAAAGTCATGCCCGGTGATCTTTTGTACTGGGAAAGTCATGCCCGGTGAACTTTTGTACTGGGAAAGTCATGCCCGGTCAACTTTTGTATGGGAAAAGTCATGCCCGGTGAACTTTTGTATTGGGAAATTCATGCCCGGTCAACTTTTGTATTGGGAAAGTCATGCCCGGTGAACTTTTGTATTGGGAAAGTCAAGCCCGGTGAACTTTTGTATTGGGAAAGTCATGCCCGGTGAACTTTTGTATGGGAAAAGTCATGCCCGGTGAACTTTTGTATTGGGAAAGTCATGCCCGGTCAACTTTTGTATGGGAAAAGTCATGCCCGGTGAACTTTTGTATGGGAAAAGTCATGCCCGGTGAACTTTTGTATTGGGAAAGTCATGCCCGGTGAACTTTTGTATGGGAAAAGTCATGCCCGGTGATCTTTTGTACTGGGAAAGTCATGCCCGGTGAACTTTTGTATTTGGAAAGTCATGCCCGGTGAACTTTTGTATTGGGAAAGTCATGCCCGGTGAACTTTTGTATTGGGAAAGTCATGCCCGGTCAACTTTTGTATTGGGAAAGTCATGCCCGGTGAACTTTTGTATTAGGAAAAGTCATGCCCGGTGAACTTTTGTATTGGGAAAGTCATGCCCGGTGAACTTTTGTATTGGGAAAGTCATGCCCGGTGAACTTTTGTATTGGGAAAGTCATGCCCGGTGAACTTTTGTATTGGGAAAGTCATGCCCGGTGATCTTTTGTACTGGGAAAGTCATGCCCGGTCAACTTTAGTATTGGGAAAGCCATGCCCGGTGAACTTTTGTATGGGAAAAGTCATGTCCGGTGAACTTTTGTATTGGGAAAGTCATGCCCGGTGAACTTTTGTATTGGGAAAGTCATGCCCGTGAACTTTTGTATTGGGAAAGTCATGCCCGGTGAACTTTTGTATTGGGAAAGTCATGCCCGGTGAACTTTTGTATTGGGAAAGTCATGCCCGGTGAACTTTTGTATTGGGAAAGTCATGCCCGGTCAACTTTTGTATTGGGAAAGTCATGCCCGGTGAACTTTTGTATTGGGAAAGTCATGCCCGGTGATCTTTTGTATGGGAAAAGTCATGCCCGGTGAACTTTTGTATTGGGAAAGTCATGCCCGGTGAACTTTTGTATTGGGAAAGTCATGCCCGGTGAACTTTTGTATTGGGAAAGTCATGCCCGGTGAACTTTTGTATTGGGAAAGTCATGCCCGGTGAACTTTTGTATTGGGAAAGTCATGCCCGGTGAACTTTTGTATTGGGAAAGTCATGCCCGGTGAACTTTTGTATTGGGAAAGTCATGCCCGGTCAACTTTTGTATTGGGTAAGTCATGCCCGGTGAACTTTTGTATTGGGAAAGTTATGCCCGGTGAACTTTTGTATTGGGAAAGTCATGCCCGGTCAACTTTTGTATTGGGAAAGTCATGCCCGGTGAACTTTTTTATTGGGAAAGTCATGCCCGGTGATCTTTTGTATGGGAAAAGTCATGCCCGGTGAACTTTTGTATTGGGAAAGTCATGCCCGGTGAACTTTTGTATTGGGAAAGTCATGCCCGGTGAACTTTTGTATTGGGAAAGTCATGCCCGGTGAACTTTTGTATTGGGAAAGTCATGCCCGGTGAACTTTTGTATTGGGAAAGTCATGCCCGGTGAACTTTTGTATTGGGAAAATCATGCCCGGTGAACTTTTGTATTGGGAAAGTCATGCCCGGTCAACTTTTGTATTGGGAAAGTCATGCCCGGTGAACTTTTGTATTGGGAAAAGTCATGCCCGGTCAACTTTTGTATTGGGAAAGTCATGCCCGGTGAACTTTTGTATTGGGAAAGTCATGCCCGGTGAACTTTTGTATTGGGAAAGTCATGCCCGGTGAACTTTTGTATGGGAAAAGTCATGCCCGGTGATCTTTTGTACTGGGAAAGTCATGCCCGGTGAACTTTTGTATTGGGAAAGTCATGCCCGGTGATCTTTTGTACTGGGAAAGTCATGCCCGGTGAACTTTTGTACTGGGAAAGTCATGCCCGGTCAACTTTTGTATGGGAAAAGTCATGCCCGGTGAACTTTTGTATTGGGAAATTCATGCCCGGTCAACTTTTGTATTGGGAAAGTCATGCCCGGTGAACTTTTGTATTGGGAAAGTCAAGCCCGGTGAACTTTTGTATTGGGAAAGTCATGCCCGGTGAACTTTTGTATGGGAAAAGTCATGCCCGGTGAACTTTTGTATTGGGAAAGTCATGCCCGGTCAACTTTTGTATGGGAAAAGTCATGCCCGGTGAACTTTTGTATGGGAAAAGTCATGCCCGGTGAACTTTTGTATTGGGAAAGTCATGCCCGGTGAACTTTTGTATGGGAAAAGTCATGCCCGGTGATCTTTTGTACTGGGAAAGTCATGCCCGGTGAACTTTTGTATTGGGAAAGTCATGCCCGGTGAACTTTTGTATTGGGAAAGTCATGCCCGGTGAACTTTTGTATTGGGAAAGTCATGCCCGGTCAACTTTTGTATTGGGAAAGTCATGCCCGGTGAACTTTTGTATTAGGAAAAGTCATGCCCGGTGAACTTTTGTATTGGGAAAGTCATGCCCGGTGAACTTTTGTATTGGGAAAGTCATGCCCGGTGAACTTTTGTATTGGGAAAGTCATGCCCGGTGAACTTTTGTATGGGAAAAGTCATGCCCGGTGATCTTTTGTACTGGGAAAGTCATGCCCGGTGAACTTTTGTATTGGGAAAGTCATGCCCGGTGATCTTTTGTACTGGAAAAGTCATGCCCGGTGAACTTTTGTACTGGGAAAGTCATGCCCGGTCAACTTTTGTATGGGAAAAGTCATGCCCGGTGAACTTTTGTATTGGGAAATTCATGCCCGGTCAACTTTTGTATTGGGAAAGTCATGCCCGGTGAACTTTTGTATTGGGAAAGTCATGCCCGGTGAACTTTTGTATTGGGAAAGTCATGCCCGGTGAACTTTTGTATGGGAAAAGTCATGCCCGGTGAACTTTTGTATTGGGAAAGTCATGCCCGGTGAACTTTTGTATTGGGAAAGTCATGCCCGGTGAACTTTTGTATGGGAAAAGTCATGCCCGGTGATCTTTTGTACTGGGAAAGTCATGCCCGGTCAACTTTTGTATGGGAAAAGTCATGCCCGGTGATCTTTTGTACTGGGAAAGTCATGCCCGGTCAACTTTTGTATGGGAAAAGTCATGCCCGGTGAACTTTTGTATTGGGAAAGTCATGCCCGGTGAACTTTTGTATTGGGAAAGTCATGCCCGGTGAACTTTTGTATTGGGAAAGTCATGCCCGGTGAACTTTTGTATTGGGAAAGTCATGCCCGGTGAACTTTTGTATTGGGAAAGTCATGCCCGGTGAACTTTTGTATTGGGAAAGTCATGCCCGGTGAACTTTTGTATTGGGAAAGTCATGCCCGGTGAACTTTTGTATTGGGAAAGTCATGCCCGGTGAACTTTTGTATTGGGAAAGTCATGCCCGGTGAACTTTTGAATTGGGAAAGTCATGCCCGGTGATCTTTTGAATTGGGAAAGTCATGCCCGGTGATCTTTTGTACTGGGAAAGTCATGCCCGGTGAACTTTTGTATTGGGAAAGTCATGCCCGGTCAACTTTTGTATAGGGAAAGTCATGCCCGGTGATCTTTTGTACTGGGAAAGTCATGCCCGGTGAACTTTTGTATTGGAAAAGTCATGCCCGGTGATCTTTTGTACTGGGAAAGTCATGTCCGGTCAACTTTTGTATTGGGAAAGTCATGCCCGGTCAACTTTTGTATTGGGAAAGTCATGCCCGGTCAACTTTTGTATTGGGAAAGTCATGCCCGGTGAACTTTTGTATTGGGAAAGTCATGCCCGGTGAACTTTTGTACTGGGAAAGTCATGCCCGGTGAACTTTTGTATTGGGAAAGTCATGCCCGGTGAACTTTTGTATTGGGAAAGTCATGCCCGGTGAACTTTTGTATTGGGAAAGTCATGCCCGGTGAACTTTTGTATTGGGAAAGTCATGCCCGGTGAACTTTTGTATTGGGAAAGTCATGCCCGGTCAACTTTTGTATTGGGAAAGTCATGCCCGGTGAACTTTTGTACTGGGAAAGTCATGCCCGGTGAACTTTTGTATGGGAAAAGTCATGCCCGGTGAACTTTTGTATGGGAAAAGTCATGCCCGGTGAACTTTTGTATTGGAAAATTCATGCCCGGTGAACTTTTGTATTGGGAAAGTCATGCCCGGTGAACTTTTGTATGGGAAAAGTCATGCCCGGTGAACTTTTGTATTGGGAAAGTCATGCCCGGTGAACTTTTGTATTGGGAAAGTCATGCCCGGTGAACTTTTGTATTGGGAAAGTAATGCCCGGTGAACTTTTGTATTGGGAAAGTCATGCCCGGTGAACTTTTGTATTGGGAAAGTCATGCCCGGTGAACTTTTGTATGGGAAAGTCATGCCCGGTGAACTTTTGTATTGGGAAAGTCATGCCCGGTGAATTTTTGCATGGGAAAAGTCATGCCCGATGATCTTTTGTACTGGGAAAGTCATGCCCGGTCAACTTTTGTATTGGGAAAGTCATGCCCGGTGAACTTTTGTATTGGGAAAGTCATGCCCGGTCAACTTTTGTATTGGGAAAGTCATGCCCGGTGATCTTTTGTACTGGGAAAGTCATGCCCGGTGAACTTTTGTATGGGAAAAGTCATGCCCGGTGAACTTTTGTATTGGGAAAGTCATGCCCGGTGAACTTTTGTATTGGGAAAGTCATGCCCGGTGATCTTTTGTACTGGGAAAGTCATGCCCGGTGAACTTTTGTATGGGAAAAGTCATGCCCGGTGAACTTTTGTATTGGGAAAGTCATGCCCGGTGAACTTTTTTATTGGAAAAGTCATGCCCGGTGAACTTTTGTATGGGAAAGTCATGCCCGGTGAACTTTTGTATTGGGAAAGTCATGCCCGGTGAACTTTTGTATTGGGAAAGTCATGCCCGGTGAACTTTTGTATTGGGAAAGTCATGCCCGGTGAACTTTTGTATTGGGAAAGTCATGCCCGGTGAACTTTTGTATTGGGAAAGTCATGCCCGGTGAACTTTTGTATTGGGAAAGTCATGCCCGGTGAACTTTTGTATTGGGAAAGTCATGCCCGGTGAACTTTTGTATGGGAAAAGTCATGCCCGGTGAACTTTTGTATGGGAAAAGTCATGCCCGGTGAACTTTTGTATTGGGAAAGTCATGCCCGGTGATCTTTTGTACTGGGAAAGTCATGCCCGGTGAACTTTTGTATTGGGAAAGTCATGCCCGGTCAACTTTTGTATTGGGAAAGTCATGCCCGGTGAACTTTTGTATTGGGAAAGTCATGCCGCGTGAACTTTTGTACTGGGAAAGTCATGCCCGGTGATCTTTTGTATTGGGAAAGTCATGCCCGGTGAACTTTTGTATGGGAAAAGTCATGCCCGGTCAACTTTTGTATTGGGAAAGTCATGCCCGGTGATCTTTTGTACTGGGAAAGTCATGCCCGGTGAACTTTTGTATGGGAAAAGTCATGCCCGGTGAACTTTTGTATGGTAAAAGTCATGCCCGGTGATCTTTTGTATGGGAAAAGTCATGCCCGGTGAACTTTTGTATTGGGAAAGTCATGCCCGGTGAACTTTTGTATTGGGAAAGTCATGCCCGGTGATCTTTTGTATGGGAAAAGTCATGCCCGGTGAACTTTTGTATTGGGAAAGTCATGCCCGGTGAACTTTTGTATTGGGAAAGTCATGCCCGGTGAACTTTTGTATTGGGAAAGTCATGCCCGGTGAACTTTTGTATTGGGAAAGTCATGCCCGGTGAACTTTTGTATTGGGAAAGTCATGCCCGGTGAACTTTTGTATTGGGAAAGTCATGCCCGGTGAACTTTTGCATGGGAAAAGTCATGCCCGGTGATCTTTTGTACTGGGAAAGTCATGCCCGGTCAACTTTTGTATTGGGAAAGTCATGCCCGGTGATTTTTTGTATAGGGAAAGTCATGCCCGGTCAACTTTTGTATTGGGAAAGTCATGCCCGGTGAACTTTTGTACTGGGAAAGTCATGCCCGGTGAACTTTTGTATGGGAAAAGTCATGCCCGGTGAACTTTTGTACTGGGAAAGTCATGCCCGGTGAACTTTTGTATTGGGAAATTCATGCCCGGTGAACTTTTGTATTGGGAAAGTCATGCCCGGTGAACTTTTGTATGGGAAAAGTCATGCCCGGTGAACTTTTGTATTGGGAAAGTCATGCCCGGTGAACTTTTTAATTGGGAAAGTCATGCCCGGTGAACTTTTGTATTGGGAAAGTCATGCCCGGTGAACTTTTGTATTGGGAAAGTCATGCCCGGTGAACTTTTGTATTGGGAAAGTCATGCCCGGTGAACTTTTGTATTGGGAAAGTCATGCCCGGTGAACTTTTGTATGGGAAAGTCATGCCCGGTGAACTTTTGTATTGGGAAAGTCATGCCCGGTGAACTTTTGCATGGGAAAAGTCATGCCCGGTGATCTTTTGTACTGGGAAAGTCATGCCCGGTCAACTTTTGTATTGGGAAAGTCATGCCCGGTGAACTTTTGTATTGGGAAAGTCATGCCCGGTCAACTTTTGTATTGGGAAAGTCATGCCCGGTGATCTTTTGTACTGGGAAAGTCATGCCCGGTGATCTTTTGTGCTGGGAAAGTCATGCCCGGTGAACTTTTGTATGGGAAAAGTCATGCCCGGTGAACTTTTGTATTGGGAAAGTCATGCCCGGTGAACTTTTTTATTGGAAAAGTCATGCCCGGTGAACTTTTGTATGGGAAAGTCATGCCCGGTGAACTTTTGTATTGGGAAAGTCATGCCCGGTGAACTTTTGTATTGGGAAAGTCATGCCCGGTGAACTTTTGTATGGGAAAAGTCATGCCCGGTGAACTTTTGTATGGGAAAAGTCATGCCCGGTGAACTTTTGTATTGGGAAAGTCATGCCCGGTGATCTTTTGTACTGGGAAAGTCATGCCCGGTGAACTTTTGTATTGGGAAAGTCATGCCCGGTCAACTTTTGTATTGGGAAAGTCATGCCCGGTCAACTTTTGTATTGGGAAAGTCATGCCCGGTGAACTTTTGTACTGGGAAAGTCATGCCCGGTGATCTTTTGTATTGGGAAAGTCATGCCCGGTGAACTTTTGTATGGGAAAAGTCATGCCCGGTCAACTTTTGTATTGGGAAAGTCATGCCCGGTGATCTTTTGTACTGGGAAAGTCATGCCCGGTGAACTTTTGTATGGGAAAAGTCATGCCCGGTGAACTTTTGTATGGGAAAAGTCATGCCCGGTGATCTTTTGTATGGGAAAAGTCATGCCCGGTGAACTTTTGTATTGGGAAAGTCATGCCCGGTGAACTTTTGTATTGGGAAAGTCATGCCCGGTGATCTTTTGTACTGGGAAAGTCATGCCCGGTGAACTTTTGTATTGGGAAAGTCATGCCCGGTGAACCTTTGTATTGGGAAAGTCATGCCCGGTGATCTTTTGTACTGGGAAAGTCATGCCCGGTGAACTTTTGTACTGGGAAAGTCATGCCCGGTGAACTTTTGTATTGGGAAAGTCATGCCCGGTGAACTTTTGTATTGGGAAAGTCATGCCCGGTGAACTTTTGTATTGGGAAAGTCATGCCCGGTGATCTTTTGTACTGGGAAAGTCATGCCCGGTGAACTTTTGTATTGGGAAAGTCATGCCCGGTGAACTTTTGTATTGGGAAAGTCATGCCCGGTGATCTTTTGTACTGGGAAAGTCATGCCCGGTGAACTTTTGTACTGGGAAAGTCATGCCCGGTGAACTTTTGTATGGGAAAAGTCATGCCCGGTGAACTTTTGTATTGGGAAAGTCATGCCCGGTGATCTTTTGTACTGGGAAAGTCATGCCCGGTGAACTTTTGTACTGGGAAAGTCATGCCCGGTGAACTTTTGTATTGGGAAAGTCATGCCCGGTGAACTTTTGTATTGGGAAAGCATGCCCGGTGAACTTTTGTATTGGGAAAGTCATGCCCGGTGATCTTTTGTACTGGGAAAGTCATGCCCGGTGAACTTTTGTATTGGGAAAGTCATGCCCGGTGATCTTTTGTACTGGGAAAGTCATGCCCGGTGAACTTTTGTATTGGGAAAGTCATGCCCGGTGATCTTTTGTACTGGGAAAGTCATGCCCGGTGAACTTTTGTACTGGGAAATTCATGCCCGGTGAACTTTTGTATTGGGAAAGTCATGCCCGGTGAACTTTTGTATTGGGAAAGTCATGCCCGGTGAACTTTTGTATTGGGAAAGTCATGCCCGGTGAACTTTTGTACTGGGAAAGTCATGCCCGGTGAACTTTTGTATTGGGAAAGTCATGCCCGGTGAACTTTTGTATTGGGAAAGTCATGCCCGGTGATCTTTTGTACTGGGAAAGTCATGCCCGGTGAACTTTTGTATTGGGAAAGTCATGCCCGGTGAACTTTTGTATTGGGAAAGTCATGCCCGGTGATCTTTTGTACTGGGAAAGTCATGCCCGGTGAACTTTTGTATTGGGAAAGTCATGCCGGTCAACTTTTGTATTGGGAAAGTCATGCCCGGTCAACTTTTGTATTGGGAAAGTCATGCCCGGTGATCTTTTGTACTGGGAAAGTCATGCCCGGTCAACTTTTGTATTGGGAAAGTCATGCCCGGTGATCTTTTGTACTGGGAAAGTCATGCCCGGTGAACTTTTGTATGGGAAAAGTCATGCCCGGTGATCTTTTGTACTGGGAAAGTCATGCCCGGTGATCTTTTGTACTGGGAAAGTCATGCCCGGTCAACTTTTGTATTGGGAAAGTCATGCCCGGTGAACTTTTGTATGGGAAAAGTCATGCCCGGTGAACTTTTGTATTGGGAAAGTCATGCCCGGTGATCTTTTGTACTGGGAAAGTCATGCCCGGTGAACTTTTGTACTGGAAATTCATGCCCGGTGAACTTTTGTATTGGGAAAGTCATGCCCGGTGAACTTTTGTATTGGGAAAGTCATGCCCGGTGAACTTTTGTATTGGGAAAGTCATGCCCGGTGAACTTTTGTACTGGGAAAGTCATGCCCGGTGAACTTTTGTATTGGGAAAGTCATGCCCGGTGATCTTTTGTACTGGGAAAGTCATGCCCGGTGAACTTTTGTATGGGAAAAGTCATGCCCGGTGAACTTTTGTATTGGGAAAGTCATGCCCGGTGAACTTTTGTACTGTTAAAGTCATGCCCGGTGAACTTTTGTATTGGGAAAGTCATGCCCGGTGAACTTTTGTATTGGGAAAGTCATGCCCGGTGAACTTTTGTATGGGAAAAGTCATGTCCGGTGAACTTTTGTATTGGGAAAGTCATGCCCGGTGAACTTTTGTATTGGGAAAGTCATGCCCGGTGAACTTTTGTATGGGAAAAGTCATGCCCGGTGAACTTTTGTATTGGGAAAGTCATGCCCGGTGAACTTTTGTACTGGGAAAGTCATGCCCGGGGAACTTTTGTACTGGGAAAGTCATGCCCGGTCAACTTTTGTATTGGGAAAGTCATGCCCGGTGATCTTTTGTACTGGGAAAGTCATGCCCGGTGAACTTTTGTATTGGGAAAGTCATGCCCGGTGAACTTTTGTATGGGAAAAGTCATGCCCGGTGAACTTTTGTATTGGGAAAGTCATGCCCGGTGATCTTTTGTACTGGGAAAGTCATGCTCGGTCAACTTTTGTATTGGGAAAGTCATGCCCGGTGATCTTTTGTACTGGGAAAGTCATGCCCGGTGAACTTTTGTATGGGAAAAGTCATGCCCGGTGATCTTTTGTACTGGGAAAGTCATGCCCGGTGATCTTTTGTACTGGGAAAGTCATGCCCGGTCAACTTTTGTATTGGGAAAGTCATGCCCGTTGAACTTTTGTATGGGAAAAGTCATGCCCGGTCAACTTTTGTATTGGGAAAGTCATGCCCGGTGATCTTTTGTACTGGGAAAGTCATGCCCGGTGAACTTTTGTACTGGGAAATTCATGCCCGGTGAACTTTTGTATTGGGAAAGTCATGCCCGGTGAACTTTTGTATTGGGAAAGTCATGCCCGGTGAACTTTTGTATTGGGAAAGTCATGCCCGGTGAACTTTTGTACTGGGAAAGTCATGCCCGGTGAACTTTTGTATTGGGAAAGTCATGCCCGGTGATCTTTTGTACTGGGAAAGTCATGCCCGGTGAACTTTTGTATGGGAAAAGTCATGCCCGGTGAACTTTTGTATTGGGAAAGTCATGCCCGGTGAACTTTTGTACTGGGAAAGTCATGCCCGGTGAACTTTTGTATTGGGAAATTCATGCCCGGTGAACTTTTGTATTGGGAAAGTCATGCCCGGTGAACTTTTGTATGGGAAAAGTCATGCCCGGTGAACTTTTGTATTGGGAAAGTCATGCCCGGTGAACTTTTGTATTGGGAAAGTCATGCCCGGTGAACTTTTGTATGGGAAAAGTCATGCCCGGTGAACTTTTGTATTGGGAAAGTCATGCCCGGTGAACTTTTGTACTGGGAAAGTCATGCCCGGTGAACTTTTGTACTGGGAAAGTCATGCCCGGTCAACTTTTGTATTGGGAAAGTCATGCCCGGTGATCTTTTGTACTGGGAAAGTCATGCCCGGTGAACTTTTGTATGGGAAAAGTCATGCCCGGTGAACTTTTGTATGGGAAAGTCATGCCCGGTGAACTTTTGTATTGGGAAAGTCATGCCCGGTGAACTTTTGTATTGGGAAAGTCATGCCCGGTGAACTTTTGTATGGGAAAAGTCATGCCCGGTGAACTTTTGTATTGGGAAAGTCATGCCCGGTGAACATTTGTACTGGGAAAGTCATGCCCGGTCAACTTTTGTATTGGGAAAGTCATGCCCGGTGATCTTTTGTACTGGGAAAGTCATGCCCGGTGAACTTTTGTATGGGAAAAGTCATGCCCGGTGAACTTTTGTATGGGAAAGTCATGCCCGGTGAACTTTTGTATTGGGAAAGTCATGCCCGGTGAACTTTTGTATTGGGAAAGTCATGCCCGGTGAACTTTTGTATGGGAAAAGTCATGCCCGGTGATCTTTTGTATTGGGAAAGTCATGCCCGGTGAACATTTGTACTGGGAAAGTCATGCCCGGTCAACTTTTGTATTGGGAAAGTCATGCCCGGTGATCTTTTGTACTGGGAAAGTCATGCCCGGTGAACTTTTGTATTGGGAAAGTCATGCCCGGTGAACTTTTGTATTGGGAAAGTCATGCCCCGTCAACTTTTGTATTGGGAAAGTCATGCCCGGTGAACTTTTGTATTGGGAAAGTCATGCCCGGTCAACTTTTGTACTGGGAAAGTCATGCCCGGTCAACTTTTGTATTGGGAAAGTCATGCCCGGTGAACTTTTGTACTGGGAAAGTCATGCCCGGTGAACTTTTGTATTGGGAAAGTCATGCCCGGCGATCTTTTGTACTGGGAAAGTCATGCGCGGTGAACTTTTGTATGGGAAAAGTCATGCCCGGTGAACTTTTGTACTGGGAAAGTCATGCCCGGTGAACTTTTGTATGGGAAAAGTCATGCCCGGTGAACTTTTGTATGGGAAAAGTCATGCCCGGTGAACTTTTGTATTGGAAAAGTCATGCCCGGTGATCTTTTGTATTGGGAAAGTCATGCCCGGTGATCTTTTGTACTGGGAAAGTCATGCCCGGGGATCTTTTGTACTGGGAAAGTCATGCCTGGTGAACTTTTGTATGGGAAAAGTCATGCCCGGTGAACTTTTGTATGGGAAAAGTCATGCCCGGTGAACTTTTGTATGGGAAAAGTCATGCCCGGTGAACTTTTGTATTGGGAAAGTCATGCCCGGTCAACTTTTGTATTGGGAAAGTCATGCCCGGTGAACTTTTGTATGGGAAAAGTCATGCCCGGTCAACTTTTGTAAGGGAAAATTCATGCCCGGTCAACTTTTGTATTGGGAAAGTTATGCCCGGTGAACTTTTGTATTGGGAAAGTCATGCCCGGTGAACTTTTGTATTGGGAAAGTCATGCCCGGTGAACTTTTGTATTGGGAAAGTCATGCCCGGTGAACTTTTGTATTGGGAAAGTCATGCCCGGTCAACTTTTGTATTGGGAAAGTCATGCCCGGTGAACTTTTGTATTGGGAAAAGTCATGCCCGGTGAACTTTTGTATTGGGAAAGTCATGCCCGGTGAACTTTTGTATTGGGAAAGTCATGCCCGGTGAACTTTTGTATTGGGAAAGTCATGCCCGGTGATCTTTTGTACTGGGAAAGTCATGCCCGGTGAACTTTTGTATTGGGAAAGTCATGCCCGGTGATCTTTTGTACTGGGAAAGTCATGCCCGGTGAACTTTTGTATTGGGAAAGTCATGCCCGGTGAACTTTTGTATTGGGAAAGTCATGCCCGGTGAACTTTTGTATGGGAAAAGTCATGCCCGGTGAACTTTTGTATTGGGAAAGTCATGCCCGGTGAACTTTTGTATTGGGAAAGTCATGCCCGCTGAACTTTTGTATGGGAAAAGTCATGCCCGGTGAACTTTTGTATTGGGAAAGTCATGCCCGGTGAACATTTCTACTGGGAAAGTCATGCCCGGTCAACTTTTGTATTGGGAAAGTCATGCCCGGTGATCTTTTGTACTGGGAAGGTCATGCCCGGTGAACTTTTGTATGGGAAAAGTCATGCCCGGTGAACTTTTGTATGGGAAAAGTCATGCCCGGTGAACTTTTGTATGGGAAAGTCATGCCCGGTGAACTTTTGTATTGGGAAAGTCATGCCCGGTGAACTTTTGTATTGGGAAAGTCATGCCCGGTGAACTTTTGTATGGGAAAACTCATGCCCGGTGAACTTTTGTATTGGGAAAGTCATGCCTGGTGAACATTTGTACTGGGAAAGTCATGCCCGGTCAACTTCTGTATTGGGAAAGGCATGCCCGGTGATCTTTTGTACTGGGAAAGTCATGCCCGGTGAACTTTTGTATTGGGAAAGTCATGCCCGGTGAACTTTTGTATTGGGAAAGTCATGCCCGGTCAACTTTTGTATTGGGAAAGTCATGCCCGGTGAACTTTTGTATTGGGAAAGTCATGCCCGGTCAACTTTTGTACTGGGAAAGTCATGCCCGGTCAACTTTTGTATTGGGAAAGTCATGCCCGGTGAACTTTTGTCATGCCCGGTGAACTTTTGTATTGGGAAAGTCATGCCCGGTGATCTTTTGTACTGGGAAAGTCATGCCCGGTGAACTTTTGTATGGGAAAAGTCATGCCCGGTGAACTTTTGTATGGGAAAAGTCATGCCCGGTGAACTTTTGTATTGGGAAAGTCATGCCCGGTGTTGGGAAAGTCATGCCCGGTCAACTTTTGTACTGGGAAAGTCATGCCCGGTGAACTTTTGTACTGGGAAAGTCATGCCCGGTGAACTTTTGTATTGGGAAAGTCATGCCCGGTGAACTTTTGTATTGGGAAAGTCATGAACTTTTGTATTGGGAAAGTCATGCCCGGTCAACTTTTGTATTGGGAAAGTCATGCCCGGTGAACTTTTGTATTGGAAAAGTCATGCCCGTCAACTTTTGTATTGGGAAAGTCATGCCCGGTGATCTTTTGTACTGGGAAAGTCATGCCCGGTCAACTTTTGTATTGGGAAAGTCATGCCCGGTGAACTTTTGTATTGGGAAAGTCATGCCCGGTGATCTTTTGTATTGGGAAAGTCATGCCCGGTGAACTTTTGTATGGGAAAAGTCATGCCCGGTGAACTTTTGTATTGGGAAAGTCATGCCCGGTGAACTTTTGTACTGGGAAAGTCATGCCCGGTGAACTTTTGTATGGGAAAAGTCATGCCCGGTGAACTTTTGTATTGGGAAAGTCATGCCCGGTGAACATTTGTACTGGGAAAGTCATGCCCGGTCAACTTTTGTATTGGGAAAGTCATGCCAGGTGATCTTTTGTACTGGGAAGGTCATGCCCGGTGAACTTTTGTATGGGAAAAGTCATACCCGGTGAACTTTTGTATGGGAAAAGTCATGCCCGGTGAACTTTTGTATGGGAAAGTCATGCCCGGTGAACTTTTGTATTGGGAAAGTCATGCCCGGTGAACTTTTGTATTGGGAAAGTCATGCCCGGTGAACTTTTGTATGGGAAAACTCATGCCCGGTGAACTTTTGTATTGGGAAAGTCATGCCCGGTGAACATTTGTACTGGGAAAGTCATGCCCGGTCAACTTCTGTATTGGGAAAGTCATGCCCGGTGATCTTTTGTACTGGGAAGGTCATGCCCGGTGAACTTTTGTATTGGGAAAGTCATGCCCGGTGAACTTTTGAATTGGGAAAGTCATGCCCGGTCAACTTTTGTATTGGGAAAGTCATGCCCGGTGAACTTTTGTATTGGGAAAGTCATGCCCGGTCAACTTTTGTACTGGGAAAGTCATGCCCGGTCAACTTTTGTATTGGGAAAGTCATGCCCGGTGAACTTTTGTATTGGGAAAGTCATGCCCGGTGAACTTTTGTATTGGGAAAGTCATGCCCGGTGATCTTTTGTACTGGGAAAGTCATGCCCGGTGAACTTTTGTATGGGAAAAGTCATGCCCGGTGAACTTTTGTATGGGAAAAGTCATGCCCGGTGAACTTTTGTATTGGGAAAGTCATGCAAGGTGAACTTTTGTATGGGAAAGTCATGCCCGGTGAACTTTTGTATTGGGAAAGTCATGCCCGGTGAACTTTTGTATTGGGAAAGTCATGCCCGGTGAACTTTTGTATTGGGAAAGTCATGCCCGGTGAACTTTTGTACTGGGAAAGTCATGCCCGGTCAACTTTTGTATTGGGAAAGTCATGCCCGGTGATCTTTTGTACTGGGAAAGTCATGCCCGGTGAACTTTTGTATTGGGAAAGTCATGCCCGGTGAACTTTTGTATTGGGAAAGTCATGCCCGGTGAACTTTTGTATTGGGAAAGTCATGCCCGGTGATCTTTTGTACTGGGAAAGTCATGCCCGGTGAACTTTTGTATGGGAAAAGTCATGCCCGGTGAACTTTTGTATGGGAAAAGTCATGCCCGGTGAACTTTTGTATTGGGAAAGTCATGCAAGGTGAACTTTTGTATGGGAAAGTCATGCCCGGTGAACTTTTGTATTGGGAAAGTCATGCCCGGTGAACTTTTGTATTGGGAAAGTCATGCCCGGTGAACTTTTGTATTGGGAAAGTCATGCCCGGTGAACTTTTGTACTGGGAAAGTCATGCCCGGTCAACTTTTGTATTGGGAAAGTCATGCCCGGTGATCTTTTGTACTGGGAAAGTCATGCCCGGTGAACTTTTGTATTGGGAAAGTCATGCCCGGTGAACTTTTGTATTGGGAAAGTCATGCCCGGTGAACTTTTGTATTGGGAAAGTCATGCCCGGTCAACTTTTGTATTGGGAAAGTCATGCCCGGTGAACTTTTGTATTGGGAAAAGTCATGCCCGGTGAACTTTTGTATTGGGAAAGTCATGCCCGGTGAACTTTTGTATTGGGAAAGTCATGCCCGGTGAACTTTTGTATTGGGAAAGTCATGCCCGGTGAACTTTTGTATGGGAAAAGTCATGCCCGGTGATCTTTTGTACTGGGAAAGTCATGCCCGGTGAACTTTTGTATTGGGAAAAGTCATGCCCGGTGATCTTTTGTACTGGGAAAGTCATGCCCGGTGAACTTTTGTATTGGGAAAGTCATGCCCGGTGATCTTTTGTACTGGGAAAGTCATGCCCGGTGAACTTTTGTATTGGGAAAGTCATGCCCGGTGATCTTTTGTACTGGGAAAGTCATGCCCGGTGAACTTTTGTATGGGAAAAGTCATGCCCGGTGAACTTTTGTACTGGGAAAGTCATGCCCGGTGAACTTTTGTATTGGGAAAGTCATGCCCGGGGAACTTTTGTATTGGGAAAGTCATGCCCGGGGAACTTTTGTATTGGGAAATTCATGCCCGGTGAACTTTTGTATTGGGAAAGTCATGCCCGGTCAACTTTTGTACTGGGAAAGTCATGCCCGGTGAACTTTTGTACTGGGAAAGTCATGCCCGGTGAACTTTTGTATTGGGAAAGTCATGCCCGGTGAACTTTTGTATTGGGAAAGTCATGCCCGGTGAACTTTTGTATTGGGAAAGTCATGCCCGGTCAACTTTTGTATTGGGAAAGTCATGCCCGGTGAACTTTTGTATTGGGAAAGTCATGCCCGGTGATCTTTTGTACTGGGAAAGTCATTCCCGGTGAACTTTTGTATTAGGAAAGTCATGCCCGGTGATCTTTTGTATTGGGAAAGTCATGCCCGGTCAACTTTTGTATTAGGAAAGTCATGCCCGGTGAACTTTTGTACTGGGAAAGTCATGCCCGGTGAACTTTTGTATTGGAAAAGTCATGCCCGTCAACTTTTGTATTGGGAAAGTCATGCCCGGTGATCTTTTGTACTGGGAAAGTCATGCCCGGTCAACTTTTGTATTGGGAAAGTCATGCCCGGTGAACTTTTGTATGGGAAAAGTCATGCCCGGTGAACTTTTGTATTGGGAAAGTCATGCCCGGTGATCTTTTGTATTGGGAAAGTCATGCCCGGTGAACTTTTGTATGGGAAAAGTCATGCCCGGTGAACTTTTGTATTGGGAAAGTCATGCCCGGTGAACTTTTGTATTGGGAAAGTCATGCCCGGTGAACTTTTGTATGGGAAAAGTCATGCCCGGTGAACTTTTGTATTGGGAAAGTCATGCCCTGTGAACATTTGTATTGGGAAAGTCATGCCCGGTCAACTTTTGTATTGAGAAAGTCATGCACGGTGATCTTTTGTACTGGGAAGGTCATGCCCGGTGAACTTTTGTATGGGAAAAGTCATGCCCGGTGAACTTTTGTATGGGAAAAGTCATGCCCGGTGAACTTTTGTATGGGAAAAGTCATGCCCGGTGAACTTTTGTATTGGGAAAGTCATGCCCGGTGTTGGGAAAGTCATGCCCGGTCAACTTTTGTACTGGGAAAGTCATGCCCGGTGAACTTTTGTACTGGGAAAGTCATGCCCGGTGAACTTTTGTATTGGGAAAGTCATGCCCGGTGAACTTTTGTATTGGGAAAGTCATGAACTTTTGTATTGGGAAAGTCATGCCCGGTGAACTTTTGTATTGGGAAAGTCATGCCCGGTCAACTTTTGTATTGGGAAAGTCATGCCCGGTGAACTTTTGTATGGGAAAAGTCATGCCCGGTGAACTTTTGTATGGGAAAAGTCATGCCCGGTGAACTTTTGTATTGCGAAAGTCATGCCCGGTCAACTTTTGTATTGGGAAAGTCATGCCCGGTGATCTTTTGTACTGGGAAAGTCATGCCCGGTGAACTTTTGTATTAGGAAAGTCATGCCCGGTGATATTTTGTATTGGGAAAGTCATGCCCGGTCAACTTTTGTATTAGGAAAGTCATGCCCGGTGAACTTTTGTATTGGAAAAGTCATGCCCGTCAACTTTTGTATTGGGAAATCATGCCCGGTGATCTTTTGTACTGGGAAAGTCATGCCCGGTCAACTTTTTAATTGGGAAAGTCATGCCCGGTGAACTTTTGTATGGGAAAAGTCATGCCCGGTGAACTTTTGTATTGGGAAAGTCATGCCCGGTGATCTTTTGTATTGGGAAAGTCATGCCCGGTGAACTTTTGTATGGGAAAAGTCATGCCCGGTGAACTTTTGTATTGGGAAAGTCATGCCCGGTGAACTTTTGTATTGGGAAAGTCATGCCCGGTGAACTTTTGTATGGGAAAAGTCATGCCCGGTGAACTTTTGTATTGGGAAAGTCATGCCCGGTGAACATTTGTACTGGGAAAGTCATGCCCGGTCAACTTTTGTATTGGGAAAGTCATGCCCGGTGATCTTTTGTACTGGGAAGGTCATGCCCGGTGAACTTTTGTATGGGAAAAGTCATGCCCGGTGAACTTTTGTATGGGAAAAGTCATGCCCGGTGAACTTTTGTATGGGAAAGTCATGCCCGGTGAACTTTTGTATTGGGAAAGTCATGCCCGGTGAACTTTTGTATTGGGAAAGTCATGCCCGGTGAACTTTTGTATGGGAAAACTCATGCCCGGTGAACTTTTGTATTGGGAAAGTCATGCCCGGTGAACATTTGTACTGGGAAAGTCATGCCCGGTCAACTTCTGTATTGGGAAAGTCATGCCCGGTGATCTTTTGTACTGGGAAAGTCATGCCCGGTGAACTTTTGTATTGGGAAAGTCATGCCCGGTGAACTTTTGAATTGGGAAAGTCATGCCCGGTCAACTTTTGTATTGGGAAAGTCATGCCCGGTGAACTTTTGTATTGGGAAAGTCATGCCCGGTCAACTTTTGTACTGGGAAAGTCATGCCCGGTCAACTTTTGTATTGGGAAAGTCATGCCCGGTGAACTTTTGTATTGGGAAAGTCATGCCCGGTGAACTTTTGTATTGGGAAAGTCATGCCCGGTGATCTTTTGTACTGGGAAAGTCATGCCCGGTGAACTTTTGTATGGGAAAAGTCATGCCCGGTGAACTTTTGTATGGGAAAAGTCATGCCCGGTGAACTTTTGTATTGGGAAAGTCATGCCCGGTGAACTTTTGTATGGGAAAGTCATGCCCGGTGAACTTTTGTATTGGGAAAGTCATGCCCGGTGAACTTTTGCATTGGGAAAGTCATGCCCGGTGAACTTTTGTATTGGGAAAGTCATGCCCGGTGAACTTTTGTACTGGGAAAGTCATGCCCGGTCAACTTTTGTATTGGGAAAGTCATGCCCGGTGATCTTTTGTACTGGGAAAGTCATGCCCGGTGAACTTTTGTATTGGGAAAGTCATGCCCGGTGAACTTTTGTATTGGGAAAGTCATGCCCGGTGAACTTTTGTATTGGAAAAGTCATGCCCGGTGAACTTTTGTATGGGAAAAGTCATGCCCGGTGAACTTTTGTATTGGGAAAGTCATGCCCGGTGAACTTTTGTATTGGGAAAGTCATGCCCGGTGAACTTTTGTATTGGGAAAGTCATGCCCGGTGAACTTTTGTATGGGAAAAGTCATGCCCGGTCAACTTTTGTATTGGGAAAGTCATGCCCGGTGATCTTTTGTTCTGGGAAGGTCATGCCCGGTGAACTTTTGTATGGGAAAAGTCATGCCCGGTGAACTTTTGTATGGGAAAAGTCATGCCCGGTAAACTTTTGTATGGGAAAACTCATGCCCGGTGAACTTTTGTATTGGGAAAGTCATGCCCGGTGAACATTTGTACTGGGAAAGTCATGCCCGGTCAACTTCTGTATTGGGAAAGTCATGCCCGGTGATCTTTTGTACTGGGAAAGTCATGCCCGGTGAACTTTTGTATTGGGAAAGTCATGCCCGGTGAACTTTTGAATTGGGAAAGTCATGCCCGGTCAACTTTTGTATTGGGAAAGTCATGCCCGGTGAACTTTTGTATTGGGAAAGTCATGCCCGGTCAACTTTTGTACTGGGAAAGTCATGCCCGGTCAACTTTTGTATTGGGAAAGTCATGCCCGGTGAACTTTTGTACTGGGAAAGTCATGCCCGGTCAACTTTTGTATAGGGAAAGTCATGCCCGGTGATCTCTTGTACTGGGAAAGTCATGCCCGGTGAACTTTTGTATTGGGAAAGTCATGCCCGGTGAACTTTTGTATTGGGAAAGTCATGCCCGGTGAACTTTTGTATTGGGAAAGTCATGCCCGGTGAACTTTTGTATGGGAAAAGTCATGCCCGGTGAACTTTTGTATGGGAAAAGTCATGCCCGGTGAACTTTTGTATTGGGAAAGTCATGCCCGGTCAACTTTTGTATTGGGAAAGTCATGCCCGGTGAACTTTTGTATGGGAAAAGTCATGCCCGGTCAACTTTTGTATGGGAAAAGTCATGCCCGGTCAACTTTTGTATTGGGAAAGTCATGCCCGGTCAACTTTTGTATTGGGAAAGTCATGCCCGGTGAACTTTTGTATTGGGAAAGTCATGCCCGGTGAACTTTTGTATTGGGAAAGTCATGCCCGGTGAACTTTTGTATTGGGAAAGTCATGCCCGGTGAACTTTTGTATTGGGAAAGTCATGCCCGGTGAACTTTTGTATTGGGAAAGTCATGCCCGGTGAACTTTTGTATTGGGAAAGTCATGCCCGGTGAACTCTTGTATTGGGAAAGTCATGCCCGGTGAACTTTTGTATGGGAAAAGTCATGCCCGGTGATCTTTTGTACTGGGAAAGTCATGCCCGGTGAACTTTTGTATTGGGAAAAGTCATGCCCGGTGATCTTTTGTACTGGGAAAGTCATGCCCGGTGAACTTTTGTATTGGGAAAGTCATGCCCGGTGATCTTTTGTACTGGGAAAGTTATGCCCGGTGAACTTTTGTATTGGGAAAGTCATGCCCGGTGATCTTTTGTACTGGGAAAGTCATGCCCGGTGAACTTTTGTATGGGAAAAGTCATGCCCGGTGAACTTTTGTATTGGGAAAGTCATGCCCGGTGAACTTTTGTACTGGGAAAGTCATGCCCGGTGAAATTTTGTATTGGGAAAGTCATGCCCGGTGAACTTTTGTATTGGAAAAGTCATGCCCGTCAACTTTTGTATTGGGAAAGTCATGCCCGGTGATCTTTTGTACTGGGAAAGTCATGCCCGGTCAACTTTTGTATTGGGAAAGTCATGCCCGGTGAACTTTTGTATGGGAAAAGTCATGCCCGGTGAACTTTTGTATTGGGAAAGTCATGCCCGGTGATCTTTTGTATTGGGAAAGTCATGCCCGGTGAACTTTTGTATTGGGAAAGTCATGCCAGGTGAACTTTTGTATTGGGAAAGTCATGCCCGGTGAACTTTTGTATTGGGAAAGTCATGCCCGGTGAACTTTTGTATTGGGAAAGTCATGCCCGGTGATCTTTTGTATTGGGAAAGTCATGCCCGGTGATCTTTTGTACTGGGAAAGTCATGACGGTCAACTTTTGTATTGGAAAAGTCATGCCCGGTGATCTTTTGTATTGGGAAAGTCATGCCCGGTGAACTTTTGTATTGGGAAAGTCATGCCCGGTGAACTTTTGTATTGGGAAAGTCATGCCCGGTGAACTTTTGTATTGGGAAAGTCATGCCCGGTCAACTTTTGTATTGGGAAAGTCATGCCCGGTGATCTATTGTATTGGGAAAGTCATGCCCGGTGAACTTTTGTATTGGGAAAGTCATGCCCGGTCAACTTTTGTATTGGGAAAGTCATGCCCGGTGAACTTTTGTATTGGGAAAGTCATGCTCGGTGAACTTTTGTACTGGGAAAGTCATGCCCGGTGAACTTTTGTATTGGGAAAGTCATGCCCGGTGATCTTTTGTACTGGGAAAGTCATGCCCGGTGAACTTTTGTATTGGGAAAGTCATGCCCGGTGAACTTTTGTATTGGGAAAGTCATGCCCGGTGAACTTTTGTATTGGGAAAGTCATGCCCGGTCAACTTTTGTATTAGGAAAGTCATGCCCGGTGAACTTTTGCATTGGGAAAGTCATGCCCGGTGATCTTTTGAATTGGGAAAGTCATGCCCGGTGAACTTTTGTATTGGGAAAGTCATGCCCGGTGAACTTTTGTATTGGGAAAGTCATGCCCGGTGAACTTTTGTATTGGGAAAGTCATGCCCGGTCAACTTTTGTATTGGGAAAGTCATGCCCGGTGATCTTTTGTATTGGGAAAGTCATGCCCGGTGAACTTTTGTATGGGAAAAGTCATGCCCGGTGAACTTTTGTATGGGAAAAGTCATGCCCGGTGAACTTTTGTATTGGGAAAGTCATGCCCGGTGAACTTTTGTACTGGGAAAGTCATGCCCGGTGAACTTTTGTATGGGAAAAGTCATGCCCGGTGAACTTTTGTATGCCCGGTGAACTTTTGTATTGGGAAAGTCATGCCCGGTGAACTTTTGTATGGGAAAGTCATGCCCGGTGAACTTTTGTATTGGGAAAGTCATGCCCGGTGAACTTTTGTATTGGGAAAGTCATGCCCGGTGAACTTTTGTATTGGGAAAGTCATGCCCGGTGAACTTTTGTACTGGGAAAGTCATGCCCGGTCAACTTTTGTATTGGGAAAGTCATGCCCGGTGATCTTTTGTACTGGGAAAGTCATGCCCGGTGAACTTTAGTATTGGGAAAGTCATGCCCGGTGAACTTTTGTATTGGGAAAGTCATGCCCGGTGATCTTTTGTACTGGGAAAGTCATGCCCGGTGAACTTTTGTATGGGAAAAGTCATGCCCGGTGAACTTTTGTATTGGGAAAGTCATGCCCGGTGATCTTTTGTACTGGGAAAGTCATGCCCGGTGAACTTTTGTATTGGGAAAGTCATGCCCGGTGATCTTTTGTACTGGGAAAGTCATGCCCGGTGAACTTTTGTATTAGGAAAGTCATGCCCGGTGATCTTTTGTATTGGGAAAGTCATGCCCGGTCAACTTTTGTATTAGGAAAGTCATGCCCGGTGAACTTTTGTACTGGGAAAGTCATGCCCGGTGAACTTTTGTATTGGAAAAGTCATGCCCGTCAACTTTTGTATTGGGAAAGTCATGCCCGGTGATCTTTTGTACTGGGAAAGTCATGCCCGGTCAACTTTTGTATTGGGAAAGTCATGCCCGGTGAACTTTTGTATGGGAAAAGTCATGCCCGGTGAACTTTTGTATTGGGAAAGTCATGCCCGGTGATCTTTTGTATTGGGAAAGTCATGCCCGGTGAACTTTTGTATTGGGAAAGTCATGCCCGGTGAACTTTTGTATTGGGAAAGTCATGCCCGGTGAACTTTTGTATTGGGAAAGTCATGCCCGGTGAACTTTTGTATTGGGAAAGTCATGCCCGGTGATCTTTTGTATTGGGAAAGTCATGCCCGGTGATCTTTTGTACTGGGAAAGTTCATGACGGTCACTTTTGTATTGGAAAAGTCATGCCCGGTGATCTTTTGTATTGGAAAGTCATGCCCGGTGAACTTTTGTATTGGGAAAGTCATGCCCGGTGAACTTTTGTATTGGGAAAGTCATGCCCGGTGAACTTTTGTATTGGAAAAGTCATGCCCGGTCAACTTTTGTATTGGGAAAGTCATGCCCGGTGATCTATTGTATTGGGAAAGTCATGCCCGGTGAACTTTTGTATTGGGAAAGTCATGCCCGGTCAACTTTTGTATTGGGAAAGTCATGCCCGGTGAACTTTTGTATTGGGAAAGTCATGCTCGGTGAACTTTTGTACTGGGAAAGTCATGCCCGGTGAACTTTTGTATTGGGAAAGTCATGCCCGGTGATCTTTTGTACTGGGAAAGTCATGCCCGGTGAACTTTTGTATTGGGAAAGTCATGCCCGGTGAACTTTTGTATTGGGAAAGTCATGCCCGGTGAACTTTTGTATTGGGAAAGTCATGCCCGGTCAACTTTTGTATTAGGAAAGTCATGCCCGGTGAACTTTTGTATTGGGAAAGTCATGCCCGGTGATCTTTTGAATTGGGAAAGTCATGCCCGGTGAACTTTTGTATTGGGAAAGTCATGCCCGGTGAACTTTTGTATTGGGAAAGTCATGCCCGGTGAACTTTTGTATTGGGAAAGTCATGCCCGGTCAACTTTTGTATTGGGAAAGTCATGCCCGGTGATCTTTTGTATTGGGAAAGTCATGCCCGGTGAACTTTTGTATGGGAAAAGTCATGCCCGTTGAACTTTTGTATGGGAAAAGTCATGCCCGGTGAACTTTGTATTGGGAAAGTCATGCCCGGTGAACTTTTGTACTGGGAAAGTCATGCCCCGGTGAACTTTTGTATGGGAAAAGTCATGCCCGGTGAACTTTTGTATGGGAAAAGTCATGCCCGGTGAACTTTTGTATTGGGAAAGTCATGCCCGGTGAACTTTTGTATGGGAAAGTCATGCCCGGTGAACTTTTGTATTGGGAAAGTCATGCCCGGTGAACTTTTGTATTGGGAAAGTCATGCCCGGTGAACTTTTGTATTGGGAAAGTCATGCCCGGTGAACTTTTGTACTGGGAAAGTCATGCCCGGTCAACTTTTGTATTGGGAAAGTCATGCCCGGTGATCTTTTGTACTGGGAAAGTCATGCACGGTGAACTTTAGTATTGGGAAAGTCATGCCCGGTGAACTTTTGTATTGGGAAAGTCATGCCCGGTGAACTTTTGTATTGGGAAAGTCATGCCCGGTGATCTTTTGTACTGGGAAAGTCATGCCCGGTGAACTTTAGTATTGGGAAAGTCATGCCCGGTGAACTTTTGTATTGGGAAAGTCATGCCCGGTGAACTTTTGTATTGGGAAAGTCATGCCCGGTGAACTTTTGTATGGGAAAAGTCATGCCCGGTGAACTTTTGTATGGGAAAAGTCATGCCCGGTGAACTTTTGTATTGGGAAAGTCATGCCCGGTGAACTTTTGTATTGGGAAAGTCATGCCCGGTCAACTTTTGTACTGGGAAAGTCATGCGCGGTGAACTTTTGTACTGGGAAAGTCATGCCCGGTGAACTTTTGTATTGGGAAAGTCATGCCCGGTGAACTTTTGTATTGGGAAAGTCATGCCCGGTGAACTTTTGTATGGGAAAAGTCATGCCCGGTGAACTTTTGTATTGGGAAAGTCATGCCCGGTGAACTTTTGTATTGGGAAAGTCATGCCCGTTGAACTTTTGTATTGGGAAAGTCATGCCCGGTGAACTTTTGTATTGGGAAAGTCATGCCCGGTGAACTTTTGTATGGGAAAAGTCATGCCCGGTGAACTTTTGTATTGGGAAAGTCATGCCCGGTCAACTTTTGTATTGGGAAAGTCATGCCCGGTGAACTTTTGTATTGGGAAAGTCATGCCCGGTGAACTTTTGTATGGGAAAAGTCATGTCCGGTGAACTTTTGTATTGGGAAAGTCATGCCCGGTGAACTTTTGTATGGGAAAAGTCATGCCCGGTGATCTTTTGTATTGGGAAAGTCATGCCCGGTGAACTTTTGTATTGGGAAAGTCATGCCCGGTGAACTTTTGTATTGGGAAAGTCATGCCCGGTGAACTTTTGTATTGGGAAAGTCATGCCCGGTGAACTTTTTATTGGGAAAGTCATGCCCGGTGATCTTTCGTACTGGGAAAGTCATGCCCGGTGATCTTTTGTACTGGGAAAGTCATGCCCGGTCAACTTTTGTATTGGGAAAGTCATGCCCGGTGAACCTTTGTATGGGAAAAGTCATGCCCGGTGAACTTTTGTATTGGGAAAGTCATGCCCGGTGATCTTTTGTACTGGGAAAGTCATGCCCGGTGAACTTTTGTACTGGGAAAGTCATGCCCGGTGAACTTTTGTATTGGGAAAGTCATGCCCGGTGAACTTTTGTATTGGGAAAGTCATGCCCGGTGAACTTTTGTATTGGGAAAGTCATGCCCGGTGAACTTTTGTACTGGGAAAGTCATGCCCGGTGAACTTTTGTATTGGGAAAGTCATGCCCGGTGATCTTTTGTACTGGGAAAGTCATGCCCGGTGAACTTTTGTATGGGAAAAGTCATGCCCGGTGAACTTTTGTATTGGGAAAGTCATGCCCGGTGAACTTTTGTACTGGGAAAGTCATGCCCGGTGAACTTTTGTATTGGGAAAGTCATGCCCGGTGAACTTTTGTATTGGGAAAGTCATGCCCGGTGAACTTTTGTATGGGAAAAGTCATGCCCGGTGAACTTTTGTATTGGGAAAGTCATGCCCGGTGAACTTTTGTATTGGGAAAGTCATGCCCGGTGAACTTTTGTATGGGAAAAGTCATGCCCGGTGAACTTTTGTATTGGGAAAGTCATGCCCGGTGAACATTTGTACTGGGAAAGTCATGCCCGGTCAACTTTTGTATTGGGAAATTCATGCCCGGTGATCTTTTGTACTGGGAAGGTCATGCCCGGTGAACTTTTGTATGGGAAAAGTCATGCCCGGTGAACTTTTGTATGGGAAAAGTCATGCCCGGTGAACTTTTGTATGGGAAAGTCATGCCCGGTGAACTTTTGTATTGGGAAAGTCATGCCCGGTGAACTTTTGTATTGGGAAAGTCATGCCCGGTGAACTTTTGTATGGGAAAACTCATGCCCGGTGAACTTTTGTATTGGGAAAGTCATGCCCGGTGAACATTTGTACTGGGAAAGTCATGCCCGGTCAACTTCTGTATTGGGAAAGTCATGCCCGGTGATCTTTTGTACTGGGAAAGTCATGCCCGGTGAACTTTTGTATTGGGAAAGTCATGCCCGGTGAACTTTTGTATTGGGAAAGTCATGCCCGGTCAACTTTTGTATTGGGAAAGTCATGCCCGGTGAACTTTTGTATTGGGAAAGTCATGCCCGGTCAACTTTTGTACTGGGAAAGTCATGCCCGGTCAACTTTTGTATTGGGAAAGTCATGCCAGGTGAACTTTTGTATTGGGAAAGTCATGCCCGGTGAACTTTTGTATTGGGAAAGTCATGCCCGGTGATCTTTTGTACTGGGAAAGTCATGCCCGGTGAACTTTTGTATGGGAAAAGTCATGCCCGGTGAACTTTTGTATGGGAAAAGTCATGCCCGGTGAACTTTTGTATTGGGAAAGTCATGCCCGGTGAACTTTTGTATGGGAAAGTCATGCCCGGTGAACTTTTGTATTGGGAAAGTCATGCCCGGTGAACTTTTGTATTGGGAAAGTCATGCCCGGTGAACTTTTGTATTGGGAAAGTCATGCCCGGTGAACCTTTGGACTGGGAAAGTCATGCCCGGTCAACTTTTATATTGGGAAAGTCATGCCCGGTGATCTTTTGTACTGGGAAAGTCATGCCCGGTGAACTTTTGTATTGGGAAAGTCATGCCCGGTGAACTTTTGTATTGGGAAAGTCATGCCCGGTGAACTTTTGTATTGGGAAAGTCATGCCCGGTGAACTTTTGTATGGGAAAAGTCATGCCCGGTGAACTTTTGTATGGGAAAAGTCATGCCCGGTGAACTTTTGTATTGGGAAAGTCATGCCCGGTCAACTTTTGTATTGGGAAAGTCATGCCCGGTGAACTTTTGTATGGGAAAAGTCATGCCCGGTCAACTTTTGTATGGGAAAAGTCATGCCCGGTCAACTTTTGTATTGGGAAAGTCATGCCCGGTGAACTTTTGTATTGGGAAAGTCATGCCCGGTGAACTTTTGTATTGGGAAAGTCATGCCCGGTGAACTTTTGTATTGGGAAAGTCATGCCCGGTCAACTTTTGTATTGGGAAAGTCATGCCCGGTGAACTTTTGTATTGGGAAAAGTCATGCCCGGTGAACTTTTGTATTGGGAAAGTCATGCCCGGTGAACTTTTGTATTGGGAAAGTCATGCCCGGTGAACTTTTGTATGGGAAAAGTCAAGCCCGGTGATCTTTTGTACTGGTGAACTTTTGTATTGGGAAAGTCATGCCCGGTGATCTTTTGTACTGGGAAAGTCATGCCCGGTGAACTTTTGTATTGGGAAAGTCATGCCCGGTGATCTTTTGTACTGGGAAAGTCATGCCCGGTGAACTTTTGTATGGGAAAAGTCATGCCCGGTGAACTTTTGTATTGGGAAAGTCATGCCCGGTGAACTTTTGTACTGGGAAAGTCATGCCCGGTGAACTTTTGTATTGGGAAAGTCATGCCCGGTAAACTTTTGTATTGGGAAAGTCATGCCCGGTGAACTTTTGTATTGGGAAAGTCATGCCCGGTCAACTTTTGTACTGGGAAAGTCATGCCCGGTGAACTTTTGTACTGGGAAAGTCATGCCCGGTGAACTTTTGTATTGGGAAAGTCATGCCCGGTGAACTTTTGTATTGGGAAAGTCATGCCCGGTCAACTTTTGTATTGGGAAAGTCATGCCCGGTGAACTTTTGTATTGGGAAAGTCATGCCCGGTGAACTTTTGTATGGGAAAAGTCATGCCCGGTAAACTTTTGTATGGGAAAAGTCATGCCCGGTGAACTTTTGTATTGGGAAAGTCATGCCCGGTCAACTTTTGTATTGGGAAAGTCATGCCCGGTGATCTTTTGTACTGGGAAAGTCATGCCCGGTGAACTTTTGTATTAGGAAAGTCATGCCCGGTGATCTTTTGTATTGGGAAAGTCATGCCCGGTCACCTTTTGTATTAGGAAAGTCATGCCCGGTGAACTTTTGTACTGGGAAAGTCATGCCCGGTGAACTTTTGTATTGGAAAAGTCATGCCCGTCAACTTTTGTATTGGGAAAGTCATGCCCGGTGATCTTTTGTACTGAGAAAGTCATGCCCGGTCAACTTTTGTATTGGGAAAGTCATGCCCGGTGAACTTTTGTATGGGAAAAGTCATGCCCGGTGAACTTTTGTATTGGGAAAGTCATGCCCGGTGATCTTTTGTATTGGGAAAGTCATGCCCGGTGAACTTTTGTATTGGGAAAGTCATGCCCGGTGAACTTTTGTATTGGGAAAGTCATGCCCGGTGAACTTTTGTATTGGGAAAGTCATGCCCGGTGATCTTTTGTATTGGGAAAGTCATGCCCGGTGATCTTTTGTACTGGGAAAGTCATGACGGTCAACTTTTGTATTGGGAAAGTCATGCCCGGTGATCTTTTGTATTGGGAAAGTCATGCCCGGTGAACTTTTGTATTGGGAAAGTCATGCCCGGTGAACTTTTGTATTGGGAAAGTCATGCCCGGTGAACTTTTGTATTGGGAAAGTCATGCCCGGTCAACTTTTGTATTGGGAAAGTCATGCCCGGTGATCTTTTGTATTGGGAAAGTCATGCCCGGTGAACTTTTGTATTGGGAAAGTCATGCCCGGTCAACTTTTGTATTGGGAAAGTCATGCCCGGTGAACTTTTGTATTGGGAAAGTCATGCCCGGTGAACTTTTGTACTGGGAAAGTCATGCCCGGTGATCTTTTGTACTGGGAAAGTCATGCCCGGTGAACTTTTGTATTGGGAAAGTCATGCCCGGTGAACTTTTGTATTGGGAAAGTCATGCCCGGTGAAGTTTTGTATTGGGAAAGTCATGCCCGGTCAACTTTTGTATTAGGAAAGTCATGCCCGGTGAACTTTTGTATTGGGAAAGTCATGCCCGGTGAACTTTTGCATTGGGAAAGTCATGCCCGGTGAACTTTTGTATTGGGAAAGTCATGCCCGGTGATCTTTTGTACGGGAAAAGTCATGCCCGGTGAACTTTTGTATTGGGAAAGTCATGCCCGGTGATCTTTTGTACTGGGAAAGTCATGCCCGGTGAACTTTTGTATGGGAAAAGTCATGCCCGGTGAACTTTTGTATGGGAAAAGTCATGCCCGGTGAACTTTTGTATTGGGAAAGTCATGCCCGGTGAACTTTTGTACTGGGAAAGTCATGCCCGGTGAACTTTTGTATGGGAAAAGTCATGCCCGGTGAACTTTTGTATGGGAAAAGTCATGCCCGGTGAACTTTTGTATTGGGAAAGTCATGCCCGGTGAACTTTTGTATGGGAAAGTCATGCCCGGTGAACTTTTGTATTGGGAAAGTCATGCCCGGTGAACTTTTGTATTGGGAAAGTCATGCCCGGTGAACTTTTGTATTGGGAAAGTCATGCCCGGTGAACTTTTGTACTGGGAAAGTCATGCCCGGTGAACTTTTGTATTGGGAAAGTCATGCCCGGTGATCTTTTGTACTGGGAAAGTCATGCCCGGTGAACTTTTGTATTGGGAAAATCATGCCCGGTGAACTTTTGTATTGGGAAAGTCATGCCCGGTGAACTTTTGTATTGGGAAAGTCATGCCCGGTGAACTTTTGTATGGGAAAAGTCATGCCCGGTGAACTTTTGTATGGGAAAAGTCATGCCCGGTGAACTTTTGTATTGGGAAAGTCATGCCCGGTCAACTTTTGTATTGGGAAAGTCATGCCCGGTGAACTTTTGTATGGGAAAAGTCATGCCCGGTCAACTTTTGTATGGGAAAAGTCATGCCCGGTCAACTTTTGTATTGGGAAAGTCATGCCCGGTGAACTTTTGTATTGGGAAAGTCATGCCCGGTGAACTTTTGTATTGGGAAAGTCATGCCCGGTGAACTTTTGTATTGGGAAAGTCATGCCCGGTGATCTTTTGTATTGGGAATGTCATGCCCGGTCAACTTTTGTATTGGGAAAGTCATGCCCGGTGAACTTTTGTATTGGGAAAAGTCATGCCCGGTGAACTTTTGTATTGGGAAAGTCATGCCCGGTGAACTTTTGTATTGGGAAAGTCATGCCCGGTGAATTTTTGTATTGGGAAAGTCATGCCCGGTGAACTTTTGTATGGGAAAAGTCATGCCCGGTGATCTTTTGTACTGGGAAAGTCATGCCCGGTGAACTTTTGTATTGGGAAAAGTCATACCCGGTGATCTTCTGTACTGGGAAAGTCATGCCCGGTGAACTTTTGTATTGGGAAAGTCATGCCCGGTGATCTTTTGTACTGGGAAAGTCATGCCCGGTGAACTTTTGTATTGGGAAAGTCATGCCCGGTGATCTTTTGTACTGGGAAAGTCATGCCCGGTGAACTTTTGTATGGGAAAAGTCATGCCCGGTGAACTTTTGTATTGGGAAAGTCATGCCCGGTGAACTTTTGTACTGGGAAAGTCATGCCCGGTGAACTTTTGTATTGGGAAAGTCATGCCCAGTGAACTTTTGTATTGGGAAAATCATGCCCGGTGAACTTTTGTATTGGGAAAGTCATGCCCGGTCAACTTTTGTACTGGGAAAGTCATGCCCGGTGAACTTTTGTACTGGGAAAGTCATGCCCGGTGAACTTTTGTATTGGGAAAGTCATGCCCGGTGAACTTTTGTATTGGGAAAGTCATGCCCGGTGAACTTTTGTATTGGGAAAGTCATGCCCGGTCAACTTTTGTATTGGGAAAGTCATGCCCGGTGAACTTTTGTATTGGGAAAGTCATGCCCGGTGAACTTTTGTATGGGAAAAGTCATGCCCGGTGAACTTTTGTATGGGAAAAGTCATGCCCGGTGAACTTTTGTATTGGGAAAGTCATGCCCGGTCAACTTTTGTATTGGGAAAGTCATGCCCGGTGATCTTTTGTACTGGGAAAGTCATGCCCGGTGAACTTTTGTATTAGGAAAGTCATGCCCGGTGATCTTTTGTATTGGGAAAGTCATGCCCGGTCAACTTTTGTATTAGGAAAGTCATGCCCGGTGAACTTTTGTACTGGGAAAGTCATGCCCGGTGAACTTTTGTATTGGAAAAGTCATGCCCGTCAACTTTTGTATTGGGAAAGTCATGCCGGTGATCTTTTGTACTGGGAAAGTCATGCCCGGTCAACTTTTGTATTGGGAAAGTCATGCCCGGTGAACTTTTGTATGGGAAAAGTCATGCCCGGTGAACTTTTGTATTGGGAAAGTCATGCCCGGTGATCTTTTGTATTGGGAAAGTCATGCCCGGTGAACTTTTGTATTGGGAAAGTCATGCCCGGTGAACTTTTGTATTGGGAAAGTCATGCCCGGTGAACTTTTGTATTGGGAAAGTCATGCCCGGTGAACTTTTGTATTGGGAAAGTCATGCCCGGTGATCTTTTGTATTGGGAAAGTCATGCCCGGTGATCTTTTGTACTGGGAAAGTCATGACGGTCAACTTTTGTATTGGGAAAGTCATGCCCGGTGATCTTTTGTATTGGGAAAGTCATGCCCGGTGAACTTTTGTATTGGGAAAGTCATGCCCGGTGAACTTTTGTATTGGGAAAGTCATGCCCGGTGAACTTTTGTATTGGGAAAGTCATGCCCGGTCAACTTTTGTATTGGGAAAGTCATGCCCGGTGATCTTTTGTATTGGGAAAGTCATGCCCGGTGAACTTTTGTATTGGGAAAGTCATGCCCGGTCAACTTTTGTATTGGGAAAGTCATGCCCGGTGAACTTTTGTATTGGGAAAGTCATGCCCGGTGAACTTTTGTACTGGGAAAGTAATGCCCGGTGAACTTTTGTATTGGGAAAGTCATGCCCGGTGATCTTTTGTACTGGGAAAATCATGCCCGGTGAACTTTTGTATTGGGAAAGTCATGCCCGGTGAACTTTTGTATTGGGAAAGTCATGCCCGGTGAACTTTTGTATTGGGAAAGTCATGCCCGGTCAACTTTTGTATTAGGAAAGTCATTCCCGGTGAACTTTTGTATTGGGAAAGTCATGCCCGGTGAACTTTTGCATTGGGAAAGTCATGCCCGGTGAACTTTTGTATTGGGAAAGTCATGCCCGGTGATCTTTTGTACTGGGAAAGTCATGCCCGGTCAACTTTTGTATTGGGAAAGTCATGCACGGTGAACTTTTGTATGGGAAAAGTCATGCCCGGTCAACTTTTGTATTGGGAAAGTCATGCCCGGTGAACTTTTGTACTGGGAAAGTCATGCCCGGTGAACTTTTGTATTGGGAAAGTCCTGCCCGGTCAACTTTTGTATTAGGAAAGTCATGCCCGGTGAACTTTTGTATTGGGAAAGTCATGCCCGGTCAACTTTTGTACTGGGAAAGTCATGCCCGGTGAACTTTTGTATTGGGAAAGTCATGCCCGGTGAACTTTTGTATTGGGAAAGTCATGCCCGGTGAACTTTTGTATTGGGAAAGTCATGCCCGGTGAACTTTTGTATGGGAAAAGTCATGCCCGGTGATCTTTTGTACTGGGAAAGTCATGCCCGGTCAACTTTTGTATTGGGAAAGTCATGCCCGGTCAACTTTTGTATTGGGAAAGTCATGCCCGGTCAACTTTTGTATTGGGAAAGTCATGCCCGGTGATCTTTTGTACTGGGAAAGTCATGCCCGGTGAACTTTTGTATTGGGAAAGTCATGCCCGGTGAACTTTTGTATTGGGAAAGTCATGCCCGGTGAACTTTTGTACTGGGAAAGTCATGCCCGGTGAACTTTTGTACTGGGAAAGTCATGCCCGGTGAACTTTTGTATTGGGAAAGTCATGCCCGGTGATCTTTTGTACTGGGAAAGTCATGCCCGGTGAACTTTTGTATGGGAAAAGTCATGCCCGGTGAACTTTTGTATTGGGAAAGTCATGCCCGGTGAACTTTTGTACTGGGAAAGTCATGCCCGGTGAACTTTTGTATGGGAAAAGTCATGCCCGGTGATCTTTTGTACTGGGAAAGTCATGCCCGGTGAACTTTTGTATGGGAAAAGTCATGCCCGGTGGACTTTTGTATGGGAAAAGTCATTCCCGGTGAACTTTTGTATTGGGAAAGTCATGCCCGGTGAACTTTTGTATTGGGAAAGTCATGCCCGGTGAACTTTTGTACTGGGAAAGTCATGCCCGGTGAACTTGTGTATTGGGAAAGTCATGCCCGGTGAACTTTTGTATTGGGAAAGTCATGCCCGGTGAACTTTAGTATTGGGAAAGTCATGCCCGGTCAACTTTTGTATTGGGAAAGTCATGCCCGGTGAACTTTTGTATTGGGAAAGTCATGCCCGGTCAACTTTTGTATTGGGAAAGTCATGCCCGGTGAACTTTTGTATTGGGAAAGTCATGCCCGGTGAACTTTTGTACTGGGAAAGTCATGCCCGGTGAACTTTTGTATTGGGAAAGTCATGCCCGGTGAACTTTTGTACTGGGAAAGTCATGCCCGGTGAACTTTTGTATTGGGAAAGTCATGCCCGGTGAACTTTTGTATTGGGAAAGTCATGCCCGGTGAACTTTTGTATTGGGAAAGTCATGCCCGGTGAACTTTTGTACTGGGAAAGTCATGCCCGGTGAACTTTTGTACTGGGAAAGTCATGCCCGGTGAACTTTTGTATTGGGAAAGTCATGCCCGGTGAACTTTTGTATTGGGAAAGTCATGCCCGGTGAACTTTTGTATTGGGAAAGTCATGCCCGGTGAACTTTTGTACTGGGAAAGTCATGCCCGGTGAACTTTTGTACTGGGAAAGTCATGCCCGGTGAACTTTTGTATGGGAAAAGTCATGCCCGGTGAACTTTTGTATTGGGAAAGTCATGCCCGGTGAACTTTTGTATTGGGAAAGTCATGCCCGGTGAACTTTTGTATTGGGAAAGTCATGCCCGGTGAACTTTTGTATTGGGAAAGTCATGCCCGGTGAACTTTTGTATGGGAAAAGTCATGCCCGGTGAACTTTTGTATTGGGAAAGTCATGCCCGGTGAACTTTTGTATGGGAAAGTCATGCCCGGTGAACTTTTGTATTGGGAAAGTCATGCCCGGTGAACTTTTGTATGGGAAAAGTCATGCCCGGTGAACTTTTGTATGGGAAAAGTCATGCCCGGTGAACTTTTGTATTGGGAAAGTCATGCCCGGTGATCTTTTGTACTGGGAAAGTCATGCCCGGTGAACTTTTGTATTGGGAAAGTCATGCCCGGTGAACTTTTGTATGGGAAAAGTCATGCCCGGTGAACTTTTGTATTGGGAAAGTCATGCCCGGTCATCTTTTGTATTGGGAAAGTCATGCCCGGTGATCTTTTGTACTGGGAAAGTCATGCCCGGTGAACTTTTGTATGGGAAAAGTCATGCCCGGTGAACTTTTGTATTGGGAAAGTCATGCCCGGTGATCTTTTGTACTGGGAAAGTCATGCCCGGTGAACTTTTGTATTGGGAAAGTCATGCCCGGTGAACTTTTGTATGGGAAAAGTCATGCCCGGTGAACTTTTGTATTGGGAAAGTCATGCCCGGTGAACTGTTGTATTGGGAAAGTCATGCCCGGTGAACTTTTGTATGGGAAAAGTCATGCCCGGTGAACTTTTGTATGGGAAAAGTCATGCCCGGTGATCTTTTGTATGGGAAAAGTCATGCCCGGTGAACTTTTGTATTGGGAAAGTCATGCCCGGTGAACTTTTGTATTGGGAAAGTCATGCCCGGTGAACTTTTGTATGGGAAAAGTCATGCCCGGTGAACTTTTGTATGGGAAAAGTCATGCCCGGTGATCTTTTGTACTGGGAAAGTCATGCCCGGTGAACTTTTGTATTGGGAAAGTCATGCCCGGTGATCTTTTGTACTGGGAAAGTCATGCCCGGTGAACTTTTGTATTGGGAAAGTAATGCCCGGTGATCTTTTGTACTGGGAAAGTCATGCCCGGTGAACTTTTGTATGGGAAAAGTCATGCCCGGTGATCTTTTGTACTGGGAAAGTCATGCCCGGTGAACTTTTGTATTGGGAAAGTCATGCCCGGTGAACTTTTGTATGGAAAAGTCATGCCCGGTGAACTTTTGTATTGGGAAAGTCATGCCCGGTGATCTTTTTTACTGGGAAAGTCATGCCCGGTGAACTTTTGTATTGGGAAAGTCATGCCCGGTGAACTTTTGTATGGGAAAAGTCATGCCCGGTGAACTTTTGTATTGGGAAAGTCATGCCCGGTGAACTTTTGTATTGGGAAAGTCATGCCCGGTGAACTTTTGTATGGGAAAAGTCATGCCCGGTGAACTTTTGTATGGGAAAAGTCATGCCCGGTGATCTTTTGTACTGGGAAAGTCATGCCCGGTGAACTTTTGTATTGGGAAAGTCATGCCCGGTGATCTTTTGTACTGGGAAAGTCATGCCCGGTGAACTTTTGTATTGGGAAAGTAATGCCCGGTGATCTTTTGTACTGGGAAAGTCATGCCCGGTGAACTTTTGTATGGGAAAAGTCATGCCCGGTGATCTTTTGTACTGGGAAAGTCATGCCCGGTGAACTTTTGTATTGGGAAAGTCATGCCCAGTGAACTTTTGTATGGAAAAGTCATGCCCGGTGAACTTTTGTATTGGGAAAGTCATGCCCGGTGATCTTTTTTACTGGGAAAGTCATGCCCGGTGAACTTTTGTATTGGGAAAGTCATGCCCGGTGAACTTTTGTATGGGAAAAGTCATGCCCGGTGAACTTTTGTATTGGGAAAGTCATGCCCTGTCAACTTTTGTATGGGAAAAGTCATGCCCGGTGAACTTTTGTATTGGGAAAGTCATGCCCGGTGATCTTTTGTATTGGGAAAGTCATGCCCGGTCAACTTTTGTATTGGGAAAGTCATGCCCGGTGAACTTTTGTATTGGGAAAGTCATGCCCGGTGAACTTTTGTATTGGGAAAGTCATGCCCGGTGAACTTTTGTACTGGGAAAGTCATGCCCGGTGAACTTTTGTATTGGGAAAGTCATGCCCGGTGAACTTTTGTATTGGGAAAGTCATGCCCGGTCAACTTTTGTATTGGGAAAGTCATGCCCGGTGAACTTTTGTATTGGGAAAGTCATGCCCGGTCAACTTCTGTATTGGGAAAGTCATGCCCGGTGATCTTTTGTACTGGGAAAGTCATGCCCGGTGAACTTTTGTATGGGAAAAGTCATGCCCGGTCAACTTTTGTATGGGAAAAGTCATGCCCGGTCAACTTTTGTATTGGGAAAGTCATGCCCGGTCAACTTTTGTATTGGGAAAGTCATGCCCGGTGATCTTTTGTACTGGGAAAGTCATGCCCGGTGAACTTTTGTATTGGGAAAGTCATGCCCGGTGAACTTTTGTATGGGAAAAGTCATGCCCGGTGAACTTTTGTATTGGGAAAGTCATGCCCGGTGAACTTTTGTATGGGAAAAGTCATGCCCGGTGAACTTTTGTATGGGAAAAGTCATGCCCGGTGAACTTTTGTATTGGGAAAGTCATGCCCGGTGAACTTTTGTATGGGAAAGTCATGCCCGGTGAACTTTTGTATTGGGAAAGTCATGCCCGGTGAACTTTTGTATTGGGAAAGTCATGCCCGGTGAACTTTTGTATAGGGAAAGTCATGCCCGGTGAACTTTTGTACTGGGAAAGTCATGCCCGGTCAACTTTTGTATTGGGAAAGTCATGCCCGGTGATCTTTTGTACTGGGAAAGTCATGCCCGGTGAACTTTTGTATTGGGAAAGTCATGCCCGGTGAACTTTTGTATTGGGAAAGTCATGCCCGGTGAACTTTTGTATTGGGAAAGTCATGCCCGGTGAACTTTTGTATGGGAAAAGTCATGCCCGGTGAACTTTTGTATGGGAAAAGTCATGCCCGGTGAACTTTTGTATTGGGAAAGTCATGCCCGGTCAACTTTTGTATTGGGAAAGTCATGCCCGGTGAACTTTTGTATGGGAAAAGTCATGCCCGGTCAACTTTTTTATGGGAAAAGTCATGCCCGGTCAACTTTTGTATTGGGAAAGTCATGCCCGGTAAACTTTTGTATTGGGAAAGTCATGCCCGGTGAACTTTTGTATTGGGAAAGTCATGCCCGGTGAAATTTTGTATTGGGAAAGTCATGCCCGGTGAACTTTTGTATTGGGAAAGTCATGCCCGGTCAACTTTTGTATTGGGAAAGTTATGCCCGGTGAACTTTTGTATTGGGAAAAATCATGCCCGGTGAACTTTTGTATTGGGAAAGTCATGCCCGGTGAACTTTTGTATTGGGAAAGTCATGCCCGGTGAACTTTTGTATTGGGAAAGTCATGCCCGGTGAACTTTTGCATGGGAAAAGTCATGCCCGGTGATCTTTTGTACTGGGAAAATCATGCCCGGTGAACTTTTGTATTGGGAAAAGTCATGCCCGGTGATCTTTTGTACTGGGAAAGTCATGCCCGGTGAACTTTTGTATTGGGAAAGTCATGCCCGGTGATCTTTTGTACTGGGAAAGTCATGCCCGGTGAA
The DNA here is from genome assembly GCF_047663935.1 of Musca autumnalis. Lineage (NCBI taxonomy): Eukaryota > Metazoa > Arthropoda > Insecta > Diptera > Muscidae > Musca > Musca autumnalis. The sequence goes on from NW_027412044.1 coordinate 370,732, forward strand.
CTTTTGTATTGGGAGAGTCATGCCCGGTGATCTTTTGTACTGGGAAATTCATGCCCGGTGAACTTTTGTATGGGAAAAGTCATGCCCGGTGAACTTTTGTATTGGGAAAGTCATGCCCGGTGAACTTTTGTACTGGGAAAGTCATGCCCGGTGAACTTTTGTATTGGGAAAGTCATGCCCGGTGAACTTTTGTATTGGGAAAGTCATGCCCGGTGAACTTTTGTATTGGGAAAGTCATGCCCGGTCAACTTTTGTACTGGGAAAGTCATGCCCGGTGAACTTTTGTACTGGGAAAGTCATGCCCGGTGAACTTTTGTATTGGGAAAGTCATGCCCGGTGAACTTTTGTATTGGGAAAGTCATGCCCGGTGAACTTTTGTATTGGGAAAGTCATGCCCGGTGAACTTTTGTATTGGGAAAGTCATGCCCGGTGAACTTTTGTATTGGGAAAGTCATGCCCGGTGAACTTTTGTATGGGAAAAGTCATGCCCGGTGAACTTTTGTATGGGAAAAGTCATGCCCGGTGAACTTTTGTATTGGGAAAATCATGCCCGGTCAACTTTTGTATTGGGAAAGTCATGCCCGGTGATCTTTTGTACTGGGAAAGTCATGCCCGGTGAACTTTTGTATTAGGAAAGTCATGCCCGGTGATCTTTTGTATTGGGAAAGTCATGCCCGGTCAACTTTTGTATTAGGAAAGTCATGCCCGGTGAACTTTTGTACTGGGAAAGTCATGCCCGGTGAACTTTTGTATTGGAAAAGTCATGCCCGTCAACTTTTGTATTGGGAAAGTCATGTCCGGTGATCTTTTGTACTGGGAAAGTCATGCCCGGTCAACTTTAGTATTGGGAAAGTAATGCCCGGTGAACTTTTGTATGGGAAAAATCATGCCCGGTGAACTTTTGTATTGGGAAAGTCATGCCCGGTGATCTTTTGTATTGGGAAAGTCATGCCCGGTGAACTTTTGTATTGGGAAAGTCATGCCCGGTGAACTTTTGTATTGGGAAAGTCATGCCCGGTGAACTTTTGTATTGGGAAAGTCATGCCCGGTGAACTTTTGTATTGGGAAAGTCATGCCCGGTGATCTTTTGTATTGGGAAAGTCATGCCCGGTGATCTTTTGTACTGGGAAAGTCATGCCCGGTCAACTTTTGTATTGGGAAAGTCATGCCCGGTGATCTTTTGTATTGGGAAAGTCATGCCCGGTGAACTTTTGTATTGGGAAAGTCATGCCCGGTGAACTTTTGTATTGGGAAAGTCATGCCCGGTGAACTTTTGTATTGGGAAAGTCATGCCCGGTCAACTTTTGTATTGGGAAAGTCATGCCCGGTGATCTTTTGTATTGGGAAAGTCATGCCCGGTGAACTTTTGTATTGGGAAAGTCATGCCCGGTCAACTTTTGTATTGGGAAAGTCATGACCGGTGAACTTTTGTATTGGGAAAGTCATGCCCGGTGAACTTTTGTACTGGGAAAGTCATGCCCGGTGAACTTTTGTATTGGGAAAGTCATGCCCGGTGATCTTTTGTACTGGGAAAGTCATGCCCGGTGAACTTTTGTATTGGGAAAGTCATGCCCGGTGAACTTTTGTATTGGGAAAGTCATGCCCGGTGAACTTTTGTATTGGGAAAGTCATGCCCGGTCAACTTTTGTATTAGGAAAGTCATGCCCGGTGAACTTTTGTATTGGGAAAGTCATGCCCGGTGAACTTTTGTATTGGGAAAGTCATGCCCGGTGAACTTTTGTATTGGTAAAGTCATGCCCGGTGATCTTTTGTACTGGGAAAGTCATGCCCGGTCAACTTTTGTATTGGGAAAGTCATGCACGGTGAACTTTTGTATGGGAAAAGTCATGCCCGGTCAACTTTTGTATTGGGAAAGTCATGCCCGGTGAACTTTTGTACTGGGAAAGTCATGCCCGGTGAACTTTTGTATTGGGAAAGTCCTGCCCGGTCAACTTTTGTATTAGGAAAGTCATGCCCGGTGAACTTTTGTATTGGGAAAGTCATGCCCGGTGAACTTTTGTACTGGGAAAGTCATGCCCGGTGAACTTTTGTATTGGGAAAGTCATGCCCGGTGAACTTTTGTATTGGGAAAGTCATGCCCGGTGAACTTTTGTATTGGGAAAGTCATGCCCGGTGAACTTTTGTACTGGGAAAGTCATGCCCGGTGAACTTTTGTATGGGAAAAGTCATGCCCGGTGAACTTTTGTATTGGGAAAGTCATGCCCGGTGAACTTTTGTATTGGGAAAGTCATGCCCGGTGAACTTTTGTATGGGAAAATTCATGCCCGGTGATCTTTTGTACTGGGAAAGTCATGCCCGGTGAACTTTTGTATTGGGAAAGTCATGCCCGGTCATCTTCTGTATTGGGAAAGTCATGCCCGGTCAACTTTTGTATTGGGAAAGTCATGCCCGGTTTTCTTTTGTACTGGGAAAGTCATGCCCGGTGAACTTTTGTATTGGGAAAGTCATGCCCGGTGAACTTTTGTATTGGGAAAGTCATGCCCGGTGAACTTTTGTACTGGGAAAGTCATGCCCGGTGAACTTTTGTACTGGGAAAGTCATGCCCGGTGAACTTTTGTATTGGGAAAGTCATGCCCGGTGATCTTTTGTAATGGGAAAGTCATGCCCGGTGAACTTTTGTATGGGAAAAGTCATGCCCGGTGAACTTTTGTATTGGGAAAGTCATGCCCGGTGAACTTTTGTACTGGGAAAGTCATGCCCGGTGAACTTTTGTATGGGAAAAGTCATGCCCGGTGATCTTTTGTACTGGGAAAGTCATGCCCGGTGAACTTTTGTATGGGAAAAGTCATGCCCGGTGAACTTTTGTATTGGGAAAGTCATGCCCGGTCAACTTTTCTATTGGGAAAGTCATGCCCGGTGAACTTTTGTACTGGGAAAGTCATGCCCGGTGAACTTGTGTATTGGGAAAGTCATGCCCGGTGAACTTTTGTATTGGGAAAGTCATGCCCGGTCAACTTTTGTATTGGGAAAGTCATGCCCGGTCAACTTTTGTATTGGGAAAGTCATGCCCGGTCAACTTTTCTATTGGGAAAGTCATGCCCGGTGAACTTTTGTACTGGGAAAGTCATGCCCGGTGAACTTTTGTATTGGGAAAGTCATGCCCGGTCAACTTTTGTATTGGGAAAGTCATGCCCGGTGAAATTTTGTATTGGGAAAGTCATGCCCGGTGAACTTTTGTACTGGGAAAGTCATGCCCGGTGAACTTTTGTATTGGGAAAGTCATGCCCGGTGAACTTTTGTATTGGGAAAGTCATGCCCGGTGAACTTTTGTATTGGGAAAGTCATGCCCGGTGAACTTTTGTACTAGGAAAGTCATGCCCGGTGAACTTTTGTACTGGGAAAGTCATGCCCGGTGAACTTTTGTATTGGGAAAGTCATGCCCGGTGAACTTTTGTGTTGGGAAAGTCATGCCCGGTGAACTTTTGTATTGGGAAAGTCATGCCCGGTGAACTTTTTTATGGGAAAAGTCATGCCCGGTGAACTTTTGTATTGGGAAAGTCATGCCCGGTCAACTTTTGTATTGGGAAAGTCATGCCCGGTGAACTTTTGTATGGGAAAAGTCATGCCCGGTGAACTTTTGTATTGGGAAAGTCATGCCCGGTGAACTTTTGTATGGGAAAAATCATGCCCGGTGAACTTTTGTATTGGGAAAGTCATGCCCGGTGAACTTTTGTATGGGAAAGTCATGCCCGGTGAACTTTTGTATTGGAAAAGTCATGCCCGGTGAACTTTTGTATGGGAAAAGTCATGCCCGGTGAACTTTTGTATGGGAAAAGTCATGCCCGGTGAACTTTTGTATTGGGAAAGTCATGCCCGGTGATCTTTTGTACTGGGAAAGTCATGCCCGGTGAACTTTTGTATTGGGAAAGTCATGCCCGGTGAACTTTTTTATGGGAAAAGTCATGCCCGGTGAACTTTTGTATTGGGAAAGTCATGCCCGGTCAACTTTTGTATTGGGAAAGTCATGCCCGGTGATCTTTTGTACTGGGAAAGTCATGCCCGGTGAACTTTTGTATGGGAAAAGTCATGCCCGGTGAACTTTTGTATTGGGAAAGTCATGCCCGGTGATCTTTTGTACTGGGAAAGTCATGCCCGGTGAACTTTTGTATTGGGAACGTCATGCCCGGTGAACTTTTGTATGGGAAAAGTCATGCCCGGTGAACTTTTGTATTGGGAAAGTCATGCCCGGTGAACTTTTGTATTAGGAAAGTCATGCCCGGTGAACTTTTGTATGGGAAAAGTCATGCCCGGTGAACTTTTGTATGGGAAAAGTCATGCCCGGTGATCTTTTGTACTGGGAAAGTCATGCCCGGTGAACTTTTGTATTGGGAAAGTCATGCCCGGTGATCTTTTGTACTGGGAAAGTCATGCCCGGTGAACTTTTGTATTGGGAAAGTCATGCCCGGTGATCTTTTGTACTGGGAAAGTCATGCCCGGTGAACTTTTGTATGGGAAAAGTCATGCCCGGTGATCTTTTGTACTGGGAAAGTCATGCCCGGTGAACTTTTGTATTGGGAAAGTCATGCCCGGTGAACTTTTGTATGGGAAAAGTCATGCCCGGTGAACTTTTGTATTGGGAAAGTCATGCCCGGTGATCTTTTGTACTGGGAAAGTCATGCCCGGTGAACTTTTGTATTGGGAAAGTCATGCCCGGTGAACTTTTGTATGGGAAAAGTCATGCCCGGTGAACTTTTGTATTGGGAAAGTCATGCCCTGTCAACTTTTGTATGGGAAAAGTCATGTCCGGTGAACTTTTGTATTGGGAAAGTCATGCCCGGTGATCTTTTGTATTGGGAAAGTCATGCCCGGTCAACTTTTGTATTGGGAAAGTCATGCCCGGTGAACTTTTGTATTGGGAAAGTCATGCCCGGTGAACTTTTGTATTGGGAAAGTCATGCCCGGTGAACTTTTGTACTGGGAAAGTCATGCCCGGTGAACTTTTGTATTGGGAAAGTCATGCCCGGTCAACTTTTGTATTGGGAAAGTCATTCCCGGTCAACTTTTGTATTGGGAAAGTCATGCCCGGTGAACTTTTGTATTGGGAAAGTCATGCCCGGTCAACTTTTGTATTGGGAAAGTCATGCCCGGTGATCTTTTGTACTGGAAAAGTCATGCCCGGTGAACTTTTGTATTGGGAAAGTCATGCCCGGTGAACTTTTGTATGGGAAAAGTCATGCCCGGTGAACTTTTGTATTGGGAAAGTCATGCCCGGTGACCTTTGTATGGGAAAAGTCATGCCCGGTGAACTTTTGTATTGGGAAAGTCATGCCCGGTGATCTTTTGTACTGGGAAAGTCATGCCCGGTGAACTTTTGTATTGGGAATGTCATGCCCGGTGAACTTTTGTACTGGGAAAGTCATGCCTCGTGAACTTTTGTATTGGGAAAGTCATGCCCGGTGAACTTTTGTACTGGGAAAGTCATGCCCGGTCAACTTTTGTATTGGGAAAGTCATGCCCGGTGATCTTTTGTACTGGGAAAGTCATGCCCGGTGAACTTTTGTATGGGAAAAGTCATGCCCGGTGATCTTTTGTACTGGGAAAGTCATGCCCGGTGAACTTTTGTATGGGAAAAGTCATGCCCGGTGATCTTTTGTACTGGGAAAGTCATGCCCGGTCAACTTTTGTATTAGGAAAGTCATGCCCGGTGAACTTTTGTATGGGAAAATTCATGCCCGGTGAACTTTTGTATTGGGAAAGTCATGCCCGGTGAACTTTTGTATTGGGAAAGTCATGCCCGGTGAAGTTTTGTATTGGGAAAGTCATGCCCGGTGAACTTTTGTATTGGGAAAGTCATGCCCGGTGAAATTTTGTATTGGGAAAGTCATGCCCGGTGAACTTTTGTATTGGGAAAGTCATGCCCGGTCAACTTTTGTATTGGGAAAGTCATGCCCGGTGAACTTTTGTATTGGGAAAGTCATGCCCGGTGAACTTTTGTATTGGGAAAGTCATGCCCGGTGATCTTTTATACTGGGAAAGTCATGCCCGGTGAACTTTTGTATTGGGAAAGTCATGCCCGGTGATCTTTTGTACTGGGAAAGTCATGCCCGGTGAACTTTTGTATTGGGAAAGTCATGCCCGGTGAACTTTTGTATTGGGAAAGTCATGCCCGGTGAACTTTTGTATTGGGAAAGTCATGCCCGGTGAACTTTTGTACTGGGAAAGTCATGCCCGGTGAACTTTTGTATTGGGAAAGTCATACCCGGTGAACTTTTCTATTGGGCAAGTCATGCCCGGTGAACTTTTGTATTGGGAAAGTCATGCCCGGTGAACTTTTGTATTGGGAAAGTCATGCCCGGTGATCTTTTGTACTGGGAAAGTCATGCCCGGTGATCTTTTGTACTTGGAAAGTCATGCCCGGTGAACTTTTGTATGGGAAAAGTCATGCCCGGTGAACTTTTGTATGGGAAAAGTCATGCCCGGTGAACTTTTGTATTGGGAAAGTCATGCCCGGTGAACTTTTGTATGGGAAAAGTCATGCCCGGTGATCTTTTTGTACTGGGAAAGTCATGCCCGGTGATCTTTTGTATTGGGAAAGTCATGCCCGGTGAACTTTTGTATTGGGAAAGTCATGCCCGGTCAACTTTTGTACTGGGAAAGTCATGCCCGGTCAACTTTTGTACTGGGAAAGTCATGCCCGGTCAACTTTTGTACTGGGAAAGTCATGCCCGGTGAACTTTTGTATTGGGAAAGTCATGCCCGGTGATCTTTTGTACTGGGAAAGTCATGCCCGGTGAACTTTTGTACTGGGAAAGTCATGCCCGGTGAACTTTTGTATTGGGAAAGTCATGCCCGGTGAACTTTTGTATTGGGAAAGTCATGCCCGGTGAACTTTTTTATTGGGAAAGTCATGTCCGGTGAACTTTTTTATTGGGAAAGTCATGCCCGGTGAACTTTTGTATTGGGAAAGTCATGCCCGGTGAACTTTTGTATTGGGAAAGTCATGCCCGGTGAACTTTTGTATTGGGAAAGTCATGCCCGGTGAACTTTTGTATTGGGAAAGTCATGCCCGGTGAACTTTTGTATTGGGAAAGTCATGCCCGGTGAACTTTTGTATTGGGAAAGTCATGCCCGGTGAACTTTTGTACTGGGAAAGTCATGCCCGGTGAACTTTTGTACTGGGAAAGTCATGCCCGGTGAACTTTTGTATTGGGAAAGTCATGCCCGGTGAACTTTTGTATTGGGAAAGTCATGCCCGGTGAACTTTTGTATTGGGAAAGTCATGCCCGGTGAACTTTTGTATTGGGAAAGTCATGCCCGGTGAACTTTTGTATAGGGAAAGTCATGCCCGGTGAACTTTTGTATTGGGAAAGTCATGCCCGGTGAAGTTTTGTATTGGGAAAGTCATGCCCGGTGAACTTTTGTACTGGGAAAGTCATGCCCGGTGAACTTTTGTATTGGGAAAGTCATGCCCGGTGAACTTTTGTATTGGGAAAGTCATGCCCGGTGAACTTTTGTACTGGGAAAGTCATGCCCGGTGAACTTTTGTACTGGGAAAGTCATGCCCGGTCAACTTTTGTATTGGGAAAGTCATGCCCGGTGAACTTTTGTATTGGGAAAGTCATGCCCGGTGAACTTTTGTATTGGGAAAGTCATGCCCGGTGAACTTTTGTATTGGGAAAGTCATGCCCGGTGAACTTTTGTATAGGGAAAGTCATGCCCGGTGAACTTTTGTATTGGGAAAATCATGCCCGGTGAACTTTTGTATTGGGAAAGTCATGCCCGGTGAACTTTTGTACTGGGAAAGTCATGCCCGGTGAACTTTTGTATTGGGAAAGTCATGCCCGGTGAACTTTTGTATTGGGAAAGTCATGCCCGGTGAACTTTTGTATTGGGAAAGTCATGCCCGGTGAACTTTTGTATAGGGAAAGTCATGCCCGGTGAACTTTTGTATTGGGAAAGTCATGCCCGGTGAACTTTTGTACTGGGAAAGTCATGCCCGGTGAACTTTTGTATTGGGAAAGTCATGCCCGGTGAACTTTTGTATTGGGAAAGTCATGCCCGGTGAACTTTTGTAATGGGAAAGTCATGCCCGGTGAACTTTTGTATTGGGAAAGTCATGCCCGGTGAACTTTTGTATTGGGAAAGTCATGCCCGGTGAACTTTTGTACTGGGAAAGTCATGCCCGGTGAACTTTTGTACTGGGAAAGTCATGCCCGGTGAACTTTTGTATTGGGAAAGTCATGCCCGGTGAACTTTTGTATTGGGAAAGTCATGCCCGGTGAACTTTTGTACTGGGAAAGTCATGCCCGGTGAACTTTTGTACTGGGAAAGTCATGCCCGGTCAACTTTTGTATGGGAAAGTCATGCCCGGTGAACTTTTGTATTGGGAAAGTCATGCCCGGTGATCTTTTGTACTGGGAAAGTCATGCCCGGTGAACTTTTGTACTGGGAAAGTCATGCCCGGTGAACTTTTGTATTGGGAAAGTCATGCCCGGTGAACTTTTGTATTGGGAAAGTCATGCCCGGTGAACTTTTGTATTGGGAAAGTCATGCCCGGTGAACTTTTGTATTGGGAAAGTCATGCCCGGTGAACTTTTGTATTGGGAAAGTCATGCCCGGTGAACTTTTGTACTGGGAAAGTCATGCCCGGTGAACTTTTGTATTGGGAAAGTCATGCCCGGTGAACTTTTGTATTGGGAAAGTCATGCCCGGTGAACTTTTGTATTGGGAAAGTCATGCCCGGTGAACTTTTGTATTGGGAAAGTCATGCCCGGTGAACTTTTGTATTGGGAAAGTCATGCCCGGTGAATTTTGTATTGGGAAAGTCATGCCCGGTCAACTTTTGTATTGGGAAAGTCATGCCCGGTGAACTTTTGTACTGGGAAAGTCATGCCCGGTGAACTTTTGTATTGGGAAAGTCATGTCCGGTGAACTTTTGTATGGGAAAAGTCATGCCCGGTGAACTTTTGTATGGGAAAAGTCATGCCCGGTGAACTTTTGTATTGGGAAAGTCATGTCCGGTCAACTTTTGTATTGGGAAAGTCATGCCCGGTGAACTTTTGTATGGGAAAAGTCATGCCCGGTGATCTTTTGTACTGGGAAAGTCATGCCCGGTGAACTTTTGTATGGGAAAAGTCATGCCCGGTGATCTTTTGTACTGGGAAAGTCATGCCCGGTCAACTTTTGTATTGGGAAAGTCATGCCCGGTGAACTTTTGTACTGGGAAAGTCATGCCCGGTCAACTTTTGTATTGGGAAAGTCATGCCCGGTGAACTTTTGTATTGGGAAAGTCATGCCCGGTGATCTTTTGTACTGGGAAAGTCATGTCCGGTGAACTTTTGTATGGTAAAAGTCATGCCCGGTGATCTTTTGTACTGGGAAAGTCATGCCCGGTCAACTTTTGTATGGGAAAAGTCATGCCCGGTGAACTTTTGTATTGGGAAAGTCATGCCCGGTGATCTTTTGTACTGGGAAAGTCATGCCCGGTGAACTTTTGTATGGGAAAAGTCATGCCCGATGAACTTTTGCATTGGGAAAGTCATGCCCGGTGAACTTTTGTATTGGGAAAGTCATGACCGGTGAACTTTTGTACTGGGAAAGTCATGCCCTGTGAACTTTTGTACTGGGAAAGTCATGCCAGGTCAACTTTTGTATTGGGAAAGTCATGCCCGGTGAACTTTTGTATTGGGAAAGTTATGCCCGGTGAACTTTTGTATTGGGAAAGTCATGCCCGGTGAACTTTTGTATTGCGAAAGTCATGCCCGGTGAACTTTTGTATAGGGAAAGTCATGCCCGGTGAACTTTTGTATTGGGAAAGTCATGCCCGGTGAACTTTTGTATTGGGAAAGTCATGCCCGGTGAACTTTTGTACTGGGAAAGTCATGCCCGGTGAACTTTTGTATTGGGAAAGTCATGCCCGGTGAACTTTTGTATTGGGAAAGTCATGCCCGGTGAACTTTTGTACTGGGAAAGTCATGCCCGGTGAACTTTTGTACTGGGAAAGTCATGCCCGGTCAACATTTGTATTGGGAAAGTCATGCCCGGTGAACTTTTGTATTGGGAAAGTCATGCCCGGTGAACTTTTGTATTGGGAAAGTCATGCCCGGTGAACTTTTGTATTGGGAAAGTCATGCCCGGTGAACTTTTGTATAGGGAAAGTCATGCCCGGTGAACTTTTGTATTGGGAAAGTCATGCCCGGTGAACTTTTGTACTGGGAAAGTCATGCCCGGTGAACTTTTGTACTGGGAAAGTCATGCCCGGTCAACATTTGTATTGGGAAAGTCATGCCCGGTGAACTTTTGTATTGGGAAAGTCATGCCCGGTGAACTTTTGTATTGGGAAAGTCATGCCCGGTGAACTTTTGTATTGGGAAAGTCATGCCCGGTAAACTTTTGTACTGGGAAAGTCATGCCCGGTGAACTTTTGTATTGGGAAAGTCATGCCCGGTGAACTTTTGTATTGGGAAAGTCATGCCCGGTGAACTTTTGTATTGGGAAAGTCATGCCCGGTGAACTTTTGTACTGGGAAAGTCATGCCCGGTGAACTTTTGTACTGGGAAAGTCATGCCCGGTCAACTTTTGTATGGGAAAAGTCATGCCCGGTGAACTTTTGTATTGGGAAAGTCATGCCCGGTGAACTTTTGTATTGGGAAAGTCATGCCCGGTGATCTTTTGTACTGGGAAAGTCATGCCCGGTGAACTTTTGTATTGGGAAAGTCATGCCCGGTGAACTTTTGTATTGGGAAAGTCATGCCCGGTGAACTTTTGTATTGGGAAAGTCATGCCCGGTGAACTTTTGTACTGGGAAAGTCATGCCCGGTGAACTTTTGTACTGGGAAAGTCATGCCCGGTCAACTTTTGTATTGGGAAAGTCATGCCCGGTGATCTTTTGTACTGGGAAAGTCATGCCCGGTGAACTTTTGTACTGGGAAAGTCATGCCCGGTGAACTTTTGTATTGGGAAAGTCATGCCCGGTGAACTTTTGTATTGGGAAAGTCATGCCCGGTGAACTTTTGTATTGGGAAAGTCATGCCCGGTGAACTTTTGTATTGGGAAAGTCATGCCCGGTGAACTTTTGTATTGGGAAAGTCATGCCCGGTGAACTTTTGTATTGGGAAAGTCATGCCCGGTGAACTTTTGTATTGGGAAAGTCATGCCCGGTGAACTTTTGTATTGGGAAAGTCATGCCCGGTGAACTTTTGTACTGGGAAAGTCATGCCCGGTGAACTTTTGTATTGGGAAAGTCATGCCCGGTGAACTTTTGTATTGGGAAAGTCATGCCCGGTGAACTTTTGTATTGGGAAAGTCATGCCCGGTGAACTTTTGTATTGGGAAAGTCATGCCCGGTGAACTTTTGTATTGCGAAAGTCATGCCCGGTGAACTTTTGTATTGGGAAAGTCATGACCGGTCAACTTTTGTATTGGGAAAGTCATGCCCGGTGAACTTTTGTACTGGGAAAGTCATGCCCGGTGAACTTTTGTATTGGGAAAGTCATGCCCGGTGAACTTTTGTATGGGAAAAGTCATGCCCGGTGAACTTTTGTATGGGAAAAGTCATGCCCGGTGAACTTTTGTATTGGGAAAGTCATGTCCGGTCAACTTTTGTATTGGGAAAATCATGCCCGGTGAACTTTTGTATGGGAAGTCATGCCCGGTGATCTTTTGTACTGGGAAAGTCATGCCCGGTGAACTTTTGTATGGGAAAAGTCATGCCCGGTGATCTTTTGTACTGGGAAAGTCATGCCCGGTCAACTTTTGTATTGGGAAAGTCATGCCCGGTGAACTTTTGTACTGGGAAAGTCATGCCCGGTCAACTTTTGTATTGGGAAAGTCATGCCCGGTGAACTTTTGTATTGGGAAAGTCATGCCCGGTGATCTTTTGTACTGGGAAAGTCATGCCCGGTGAACTTTTGTATGGGAAAAGTCATGCCCGGTGATCTTTTGTACTGGGAAAGTCATGCCCGGTCAACTTTTGTATGGGAAAAGTCATGCCCGGTGAACTTTTGCATTGGGAAAGTCATGCCCGGTGAACTTTTGTACTGGGAAAGTCATGCCCGGTCAACTTTTGTATTGGGAAAGTCATGCCCGGTGATCTTTTGTACTGGGAAAGTCATGCCCGGTGAACTTTTGTATTGGGAAAGTCATGCCCGGTGAACTTTTGTATGGGAAAAGTCATGCCCGGTGAACTTTTGTATTGGGAAAGTCATGCCCGGTCAACTTTTGTATTGGGAAAGTCATGCCCGGTGATCTTTTGTACTGGGAAAGTCATGCCCGGTGAACTTTTGTATTGGGAAAGTCATGCCCGGTGAACTTTTGTATTGGGAAAGTCATGCCCGGTGAACTTATGTACTGGGAAAGTCATGCCCGGTGAACTTTTGTATTGGGAAAGTCATGCCCGGTGAACTTTTGTATTGGGAAAGTCATGCCCGGTGAACTTTTGTACTGGGAAAGTCATGCCCGGTGAACTTTTGTATTGGGAAAGTCATGCCCGGTGAACTTTTGTATTGGAAAAGTCATGCCCGGTGAACTTTTGTATTGGGAAAGTCATGCCCGGTGAACTTTTGTATTGGGAAAGTCATGCTCGGTGAACTTTTGTATTGGGAAAGACATGCCCGGTGAACTTTTGTATTGGGAAAGTCATGCCCGGTCAACTTTTGTATTGGGAAAGTCATGCCCGGTGAACTTTTGTATTGGGAAAGTCATGCCCGGTGATCTTTTGTACTGGGAAAGTCATGCCCGGTGAACTTTTGTATGGGAAAAGTCATGCCCGGTGATCTTTTGTACTGGGAAAGTCATGCTCGGTGAACTTTTGTATTGGGAAAGTCATGCCCGGTGAACTTTTGTACTGGGAAAGTCATGCCCGGTGAACTTTTGTATTGGGAAAGTCATGCCCGGTGAACTTTTGTATTGGGAAAGTCATGTCCGGTCAACTTTTGTATTGGGAAAGTCATGCCCGGTCAACTTTTGTATTGGGAAAGTCATGCCCGGTGAACTTTTGTATTGGGAAAGTCATGCCCGGTGATCTTTTGTACTGGGAAAGTCATGCCCGGTGAACTTTTGTATGGGAAAAGTCATGCCCGGTGATCTTTTGTACTGGGAAAGTCATGCCCGGTCAACTTTTGTATTGGTAAAGTCATGCCCGGTGAACTTTTGTACTGGGAAAGTCATGCCCGGTGAACTTTTGTATTGGGAAAGTCATGCCCGGTGAACTTTTGTATTGGGAAAGTCATGCCCGGTCAACTTTTGTATTGGGAAAGTCATGCCCGGTCAACTTTTGTATTGGGAAAGTCATGCCCGGTGATCTTTTGTACTGGGAAAGTCATGCCCGGTGAACTTTTGTATTGGGAAAGTCATGCCCGGTGAACTTTTGTATTGGGAAAGTCATGCCCGGTGAACTTTTGTACTGGGAAAGTCATGCCCGGTGAACTTTTGTATTGGGAAAGTCATGCCCGGTGAACTTTTGTATTGGGAAAGTCATGCCCGGTCAACTTTTGTATTGGGAAAGTCATGCCCGGTGAACTTTTGTATTGGGAAAGTCATGCCCGGTGATCTTTTGTACTGGGAAAGTCATGCCCGGTGAACTTTTGTATGGGAAAAGTCATGCCCGGTGATCTTTTGTATTGGGAAAGTCATGCCCGGTGAACTTTTGTATTGGGAAAGTCATGCCCGGTGATCTTTTGTACTGGGAAAGTCATGCCCGGTGAACTTTTGTATGGGAAAAGTCATGCCCGGTGATCTTTTGTACTGGGAAAGTCATGCCCGGTCAACTTTTGTACTGGGAAAGACATGCCCGGTGAACTTTTGTATAGGGAAAGTCATGCCCGGTGAACTTTTGTATTGGGAAAGTCATGCCCGGTGAACTTTTGTACTGGGAAAGTCATGCCCGGTGAACTTTTGTATTGGGAAAGTCATGACCGGTCAACTTTTGTATTGGGAAAGTCATGCCCGGTGAACTTTTGTACTGGGAAAGTCATGCCCGGTGAACTTTTGTATTGGGAAAGTCATGCCCGGTGAACTTTTGTATTAGGAAAGTCATGCCCGGTGAACTTTTGTATTGGGAAAGTCATGCCCGGTGATCTTTTGTACTGGGAAAGTCATGCCCGGTGAACTTTTGTATTGGGAAAGTCATGCCCGGTGAACTTTTGTATTGGGAAAGTCATGCCCGGTGAACTTTTGTATTGGGAAAGTCATGCCCGGTGAACTTTTGTACTGGGAAAGTCATGCCCGGTGAACTTTTGTACTGGGAAAGTCATGCCCGGTCAACTTTTGTATTGGGAAAGTCATGCCCGGTGATCTTTTGTACTGGGAAAGTCATGCCCGGTGAACTTTTGTACTGGGAAAGTCATGCCCGGTGAACTTTTGTATTGGGAAAGACATGCCCGGTGAACTTTTGTATTGGGAAAGTCATGCCCGGTGAACTTTTGTATTGGGAAAGTCATGCCCGGTGAACTTTTGTATTGGGAAAGTCATGCCCGGTGAACTTTTGTATTGGGAAAGTCATGCCCGGTGAACTTTTGTATTGGGAAAGTCATGCCCGGTGAACTTTTGTATTGGGAAAGTAATGCCCTGTGAACTTTTGTACTGGGAAAGTAATGCCCGGTGAACTTTTGTATTGGGAAAGTCATGCCCGGTGAACTTTTGTATTGGGAAAGTCATGCCCGGTGACTTTTGTATTGGGAAAGTCATGCACGGTGAACTTATGTATTGGGAAAGTCATGCCCGGTGAACTTTTGTATTGGGAAAGTCACGCCCGGTGAACTTTTGTATTAGGAAAGTCATGCCCGGTCAACTTTTGTATTGGGAAAGTCATGCCCGGTGAACTTTTGTATTGGAAAGTCATGCCCGGTGAACTTTTGTATTGGGAAAGTCATGACCGGTCAACTTTTGTATTGGGAAAGTCTTGCCCGGTGAACTTTTGTACTGGGAAAGTCATGCCCGGTGAACTTTTGTATTGGGAAAGTCATGCCCGGTGAACTTTTGTATTGGGAAAGTCATGCCCGGTGAACTTTTGTACTGGGAAAGTCATGCCCGGTGAACTTTTGTATTGGGAAAGTCATGCCCGGTGAACTTTTGTATTGGGAAAGTCATGCCCGGTGAACTTTTGTATTGGGAAAGTCATGCCCGGTGATCTTTTGTACTGGGAAAGTCATGCCCGGTGAACTTTTGTATTGGGAAAGTCATGCTCGGTGAACTTTTGTATTGGGAAAGTCATGCCCGGTGAACTTCTGTATTGGGAAAGTCATGCCCGGTGAACTTTTGTACTGGGAAAGTCATGCCCGGTAAACTTTTGTACTGGGAAAGTCATGCCCGGTCAACTTTTGTATTGGGAAAGTCATCCCCGGTGATCTTTTGTACTGGGAAAGTCATGCCCGGTGAACTTTTGTACTGGGAAAGTCATGCCCGGTGAACTTTTGTATTGGGAAAGACATGCCCGGTGAACTTTTGTATTGGGAAAGTCATGCCCGGTGAACTTTTGTATTGGGAAAGTCATGCCCGGTGAACTTTTGTATTGGGAAAGTCATGCCCGGTGAACTTTTGTATTGGGAAAGTCATGCCCGGTGAACTTTTGTATTGGGAAAGTCATGCCCGGTGAACTTTTGTATTGGGAAAGTCATGCCCGGTGAACTTTTGTATTGGGAAAGTCATGCCCGGTGAACTTTTGTACTGGGAAAGTCATGCCCGGTGAACTTTTGTATTGGGAAAGTCATGCCCGGTGAACTTTTGTATTGGGAAAGTCATGCCCGGTGAACTTTTGTATTGGGAAAGTCATGCCCGGTGAACTTATGTATTGGGAAAGTCATGCCCGGGGAACTTTTGTATTGGGAAAGTCATGCCCGGTAAACTTTTGTATTGGGAAAGTCATGCCCGGTCAACTTTTGTATTGGGAAAGTCATGCCCGGTGAACTTTTGTACTGGGAAAGTCATGCCCGGTGAACTTTTGTATTGGGAAAGTCATGCCCGGTGAACTTTTGTATGGGAAAAGTCATGCCCGGCGAACTTTTGTATGGGAAAAGTCATGCCCGGTGAACTTTTGTATTGGGAAAGTCATGCGCGGTCAACTTTTGTATTGGGAAAGTCATGCCCGGTGAACTTTTGTATGGGAAAAGTCATGCCCGGTGATCTTTTGTACTGGGAAAGTCATGCCCGGTGAACTTTTGTATGGGAAAAGTCATGCCCGGTGATCTTTTGTACTGGGAAAGTCATGCCCGGTGAACTTTTGTATTGGGAAAGTCATGCCCGGTGAACTTTTGTATTGGGAAAGTCATGCCCGGTGAACTTTTGTATTGGGAAAGTCATGCCCGATCAACTTTTGTATTGGGAAAGTCATGCCCGGTGAACTTTTGTATTGGGAAGTCATGCCCGGTGATCTTTTGTACTGGGAAAGTCATGCCCGGTGAACTTTTGTATGGGAAAAGTCATGCCCGGTGATCTTTTGTACTGGGAAAGTCATGCCCGGTCAACTTTTGTATTGGGAAAGTCATGCCCGGTGAACTTTTGTACTGGGAAAGTCATGCCCGGTGAACTTTTGTATTGGGAAAGTCATGCCCGGTGAACTTTTGTATGGGAAAAGTCATGCCCGGTGAACTTTTGTATGGGAAAAGTCATGCCCGGTGAACTTTTGTATTGGGAAAGTCATGTCCGGTCAACTTTTGTATTGGGAAAATCATGCCCGGTGAACTTTTGTATGGGAAGTCATGCCCGGTGATCTTTTGTACTGGGAAAGTCATGCCCGGTGAACTTTTGTATGGGAAAAGTCATGCCCGGTGATCTTTTGTACTGGGAAAGTCATGCCCGGTCAACTTTTGTATTGGGAAAGTCATACCCGGTGAACTTTTGTACTGGGAAAGTCATGCCCGGTGATCTTTTGTACTGGGAAAGTCATGCCCGGTGAACTTTTGTATGGGAAAAGTCATGCCCGGTGATCTTTTGTACTGGGAAAGTCATGCCCGGTCAACTTTTGTATTGGGAAAGTCATGCCCGGTCAACTTTTGTATTGGGAAAGTCATGCCCGGTGAACTTTTGTATTGGGAAAGTCATGCCCGGTGAACTTTTGTATTGAGAAAGTCATGCCCGGTGAACTTTTGTATTGGGAAAGTCATGCCCGGTGATCTTTTGTACTGGGAAAGTCATGCCCGGTGAACTTTTGTATGGGAAAAGTCATGCCCGGAGATCTTTTGTACTGGGAAAGTCATGCCCGGTGAACTTTTGTATGGGAAAAGTCATGCCCGGTGAACTTTTGTATGGGAAAAGTCATGCCCGGTGAACTTTTGTATTGGGAAAGTCATGCCCGGTGATCTTTTGTACTGGGAAAGTCATGCCCGGTGAACTTTTGTAATGGGAAAGTCATGCCCGGTGAACTTTTGTATTGGGAAAGTCATGCCCGGTGAACTTTTGTATTGGGAAAGTCATGCCCGGTGAACTTTTGTATTGGGAAAGTCATGCCCGGTGAACTTTTGTATTGGGAAAGTCATGCCCGGTGAACTTTTGTATTGGGAAAGTCATGCCCGGTGAACTTTTGTACTGGGAAAGTCATGCCCGGTGAACTTTTGTATTGGGAAAGTCATGCCCGGTGAACTTTTGTATTGGGAAAGTCATGCCCGGTGAACTTTTGTATTGGGAAAGTCATGCCCGGTGATCTTTTGTACTGGGAAAGTCATGCCCGGTGAACTTTTGTATGGGAAAAGTCATGCCCGGTGATCTTTTGTACTGGGAAAGTCATGCCCGGTGAACTTTTGTATGGGAAAAGTCATGCCCGGTGAACTTTTGTATGGGAAAAGTCATGCCCGGTGAACTTTTGTATTGGGAAAGTCATGCCCGGTGAAAATTTTGTATTGGGAAAGTCATGCCCGGTGAACTTTTGTATTGGGAAAGTCATGCCCGGTGAACTTTTGTATTGGGAAAGTCATGCCCGGTGAACTTTTGTATTGGGAAAGTCATGCCCGGTCAACTTTTGTATGGGAAAAGTCATGCCCGGTGAACTTTTGTATGGGAAAAGTCATGCCCGGTGAACTTTTGTATGGGAAAAGTCATGCCCGGTGAACTTTTGTATTGGGAAAGTCATGCCCGGTGAACTTTTGTATTGGGAAAGTCATGCCCGGTGAACTTTTGTACTGGGAAAGTCATGCCCGGTGAACTTTTGTATTGGGAAAGTCATGCCCGGTCAACTTATGTATTGGGAAAGTCATGCCCGGTGATCTTTTGTACTGGGAAAGTCATGCCCGGTGAACTTTAGTATTGGGAAAGTCATGCCCGGTGATCTTTTGTACTGGGAAAGTCATGCCCGGTGAACTTTTGTATTGGGAAAGTCATGCCCGGTGAACTTTTGTATTGGGAAAGTCATGCCCGGTGAACTTTTGTACTGGGAAAGTCATTCCCGGTCAACTTTTGTATTGGGAAAGTCATGCCCGGTGAACTTTTGTATTGGGAAAGTCATGCCCGGTGCACTTTTGTATTGGGAAAGTCATGCCCGGTGAACTTTTGTATGGGAAAAGTCATGCCCGGTGAACTTTTGTATTGGGAAAGTCATGCCCGGTGAACTTTTGTATTGGGAAAGTCATGCCCGGTGAACTTTTGTATTGGGAAAGTCATGCCCGGTGATCTTTTGTACTGGGAAAGTCATGCCCGGTCAACTTTTGTATGGGAAAAGTCATGCCCGGTGAACTTTTGTATTGGGGAAGTCATGCCCGGTCAACTTTTGTATTGGGAAAGTCATGCCCGGTGATCTTTTGTACTGGGAAAGTCATGCCCGGTGAACTTTTGTACTGGGAAAGTCATGCCCGGTGAACTTTTGTACTGGGAAAGTCATGCCCGGTCAACTTTTGTATTGGGAAAGTCATGCCCGGTGATCTTTTGTACTGGGAAAGTCATGCCCGGTGAACTTTTGTACTGGGAAAGTCATGCCCGGTGAACTTTTGTATTGGGAAAGTCATGCCCGGTGAACTTTTGTATTGGGAAAGTCATGCCCGGTGAACTTTTGTATTGGGAAAGTCATGCCCGGTGAACTTTTGTATTGGGAAAGTCATGCCCGGTGAACTTTTGTATTGGGAAAGTCATGCCCGGTGAACTTTTGTATTGGAAAAGTCATGCCCGGTGAACTTTTGTACTGGGAAAGTCATGCCCGGTGAACTTTTGTATTGGGAAAGTCATGCCCAGTGAACTTTTGTATTGGGAAAGTCATGCCCGGTGAACTTTTGTATTGGGAAAGTCATGCCCGGTGATCTTTTGTACTGGGAAGTCATGCCCGGTGAACTTTTGTATGGGAAAAGTCATGCCCGGTGAACTTTTGTATGGGAAAAGTCATGCCCGGTGAACTTTTGTATGGGAAAAGTCATGCCCGGTGAACTTTTGTATTGGGAAAGTCATGCCCGGTGAACTTTTGTATTGGGAAAGTCATGCCCGGTGAACTTTTGTACTGGGAAAGTCATGCCCGGTGAACTTTTGTATTGGGAAAGTCATGCCCGGTCAACTTTTGTATTGGGAAAGTCATGCCCGGTCAACTTTTGTATTGGGAAAGTCATGCCCGGTGATCTTTTGTACTGGGAAAGTCATGCCCGGTGAACTTTTGTATGGGAAAAGTCATGCCCGGTGATCTTTTGTACTGGGAAAGTCATGCCCGGTCAACTTTTGTATGGGAAAAGTCATGCCCGGTGAACTTTTGTATTGGGAAAGTCATGCCCGGTCAACTTTTGTATTAGGAAAGTCATGCCCGGTGAACTTTTGTATTGGGAAAGTCATGCCCGGTGAACTTTTGTATTGGGAAAGTCATGCCCGGTGAACTTTTGTATTGGGAAAGTCATGCCCGGTGAACTTTTGTATTGGGAAAGTCATGCCCGGTGAGCTTTTGTATTGGGAAAGTCATGCCCGGTGAACTTTTGTATGGGAAAAGTCATGCCCGGTGATCTTTTGCACTGGGAAAGTCATGCCCGGTCAACTTTTGTATAGGAAAAGTCATGCCCGGTGAACTTTTGTATTGGGAAAGTCATGCCCGGTCAACTTTTGTATTAGGAAAGTCATGCCCGGTGATCTTTTGTACTGGGAAAGTCATGCCCGGTGAACTTTTGTATTGGGAAAGTCATGCCCGGTGAACTTTTGTATTGGGAAAGTCATGCCCGGTGAACTTTTGTACTGGGAAAGTCATGCCCGGTCAACTTTTGTATTGGGAAAGTCATGCCCGGTGAACTTTTGTATTGGGAAAGTCATGCCCGGTGATCTTTTGTCCTGGGAAAGTCATGCCCGGTGAACTTTTGTATTGGGAAAGTCACGCCCGGTGAACTTTTGTACTGGGAAAGTCATGCCCGGTGAACTTTTGTATTGGGAAAGTCATGCCCGGTGAACTTTTGTATTGGGAAAGTCATGCCCGGTGAACTTTTGTATTGGGAAAGTCATGCCCGGTCAACTTTTATATTGGGAAAGTCATGCCCGGTGAACTTTTGTATTGGGAAAGTCATGCCCGGTGATCTTTTGTACTGGGAAAGTCATGCCCGGTGAAGTTTTGTATGGGAAAAGTCATGCCCGGTGATCTTTTGTACTGGGAAAGTCATGCCCGGTCAACTTTTGTATTGGGAAAGTCATGCCCGGTGAACTTTTGTACTGGGAAAGTCATGCCCGGTGAACTTTTGTATTGGGAAAGTCATGCCCGGTGAACTTTTGTATTGGGAAAGTCATGCCCGGTCAACTTTTGTATTGGGAAAGTCATGCCCGGTCAACTTTTGTATTGGGAAAGTCATGCCCGATGATCTTTTGTACTGGGAAAGTCATGCCCGGTGAACTTTTGTATTGGGAAAGTCATGCCCGGTGAACTTTTGTATTGGGAAAGTCATGCCCGGTGAACTTTTGTACTGGGAAAGTCATGCCCGGTGAACTTTTGTATTGGGAAAGTCATGCCCGGTGAACTTTTGTATTGGGAAAGTCATGCCCGGTCAACTTTTGTATTAGGAAAGTCATGCCCGGTGAACTTTTGTATTGGGAAAGTCATGCCCGGTGAACTTTTGTATTGGGAAAGTCATGCCCGGTGAACTTTTGTATTGGGAAAGTCATGCCCGGTGAACTTTTGTATTGGGAAAGTCATGCCCGGTGAACTTTTGTATTGGGAAAGTCATGCCCGGTGAACTTTTGTATGGGAAAAGTCATGCCCGGTGATCTTTTGCACTGGGAAAGTCATGCCCGGTCAACTTTTGTATGGGAAAAGTCATGCCCGGTGAACTTTTGTATTGGGAAAGTCATGCCCGGTCAACTTTTGTATTAGGAAAGTCATGCCCGGTGATCTTTTGTACTGGGAAAGTCATGCCCGGTGAACTTTTGTATTGGGAAAGTCATGCCCGGTGAACTTTTGTATTGGGAAAGTCATGCCCGGTGAACTTTTGTACTGGGAAAGTCATGCCCGGTCAACTTTTGTATTGGGAAAGTCATGCCCGGTGAACTTTTGTATTGGGAAAGTCATGCCCGGTGATCTTTTGTACTGGGAAAGTCATGCCCGGTGAACTTTTGTATTGGGAAAGTCACGCCCGGTGAACTTTTGTACTGGGAAAGTCATGCCCGGTGAACTTTTGTATTGGGAAAGTCATGCCCGGTGAACTTTTGTATTGGGAAAGTCATGCCCGGTGAACTTTTGTATTGGGAAAGTCATGCCCGGTCAACTTTTATATTGGGAAAGTCATGCCCGGTGAACTTTTGTATTGGGAAAGTCATGCCCGGTGATCTTTTGTACTGGGAAAGTCATGCCCGGTGAAGTTTTGTATGGGAAAAGTCATGCCCGGTGATCTTTTGTACTGGGAAAGTCATGCCCGGTCAACTTTTGTATTGGGAAAGTCATGCCCGGTGAACTTTTGTACTGGGAAAGTCATGCCCGGTGAACTTTTGTATTGGGAAAGTCATGCCCGGTGAACTTTTGTATTGGGAAAGTCATGCCCGGTCAACTTTTGTATTGGGAAAGTCATGCCCGGTCAACTTTTGTATTGGGAAAGTCATGCCCGATGATCTTTTGTACTGGGAAAGTCATGCCCGGTGAACTTTTGTATTGGGAAAGTCATGCCCGGTGAACTTTTGTATTGGGAAAGTCATGCCCGGTGAACTTTTGTACTGGGAAAGTCATGCCCGGTGAACTTTTGTATTGGGAAAGTCATGCCCGGTGAACTTTTGTATTGGGAAAGTCATGCCCGGTGAACTTTTGTATTGGGAAAGTCATGCCCGGTGAACTTTTGTATTGGGAAAGTCATGCCCGGTGAACTTTTGTATTGGGAAAGTCATGCCCGGTGAACTTTTGTATTGGGAAAGTCATGCCCGGTGAACTTTTGTATTGGGAAAGTCATGCCCGGTGAACTTTTGTACTGGGAAAGTCATGCCCGGTGAACTTTTGTATTGGGAAAGTCATGCCCGGTGAACTTTTGTATTGGGAAAGTCATGCCCGGTGAACTTTTGTACTGGGAAAGTCATGCCCGGTGAACTTTTGTATTGGGAAAGTCATGCCCGGTGAACTTTTGTATTGGGAAAGTCATGCCCGGTGAACTTTTGTATTGGGAAAGTCATGCCCGGTCAACTTTTGTATTGGGAAAGTCATGCCCGGTGAACTTTTGTATTGGGAAAGTCATGCCCGGTGATCTTTTGTACTGGGAAAGTCATGCCCGGTGAACTTTTGTATGGGAAAAGTCATGCCCGGTGATCTTTTGTACTGGGAAAGTCATGCCCGGTCAACTTTTGTATTGGGAAAGTCATGCCCGGTGAACTTTTGTACTGGGAAAGTCATGCCCGGTGAACTTTTGTATTGGGAAAGTCATGCCCGGTGAACTTTTGTATTGGGAAAGTCATGCCCGGTGAACTTTTGTATTGGGAAAGTCATGCCCGGTGAACTTTTGTACTGGGAAAGTCATGCCCGGTGAACTTTTGTATTGGGAAAATCATGCCCGGTGAACTTTTGTATTGGGAAAGTCATGCCCGGTGAACTTTTGTATTGGGAAAGTCATGCCCGGTCAACTTTTGTATTGGGAAAATCATGCCCGGTGAACTTTTGTATTGGGAAAGTCATGCCCGGTGATCTTTTGTACTGGGAAAGTCATGCCCGGTGAACTTTTGTATGGGAAAAGTCATGCCCGGTGATCTTTTGTACTGGGAAAGTCATGCCCGGTCAACTTTTGTATTGGGAAAGTCATGCCCGGTGAACTTTTGTACTGGGAAAGTCATGCCCGGTGAACTTTTGTATTGGGAAAGTCATGCCCGGTGAACTTTTGTATTGGGAAAGTCATGCCCGGTGAACTTTTGTATTGGGAAAGTCATGCCCGGTCAACTTTTGTATTGGGAAAGTCATGCCCGGTCAACTTTTGTATTGGGAAAGTCATGCCCGGTGATCTTTTGTACTGGGAAAGTCATGCCCGGTGAACTTTTGTATTGGGAAAGTCATGCCCGGTGAACTTTTGTATTGGGAAAGTCATGCCCGGTGAACTTTTGTACTGGGAAAGTCATGCCCGGTGAACTTTTGTATTGGGAAAGTCATGCCCGGTGAACTTTTGTATTGGGAAAGTCATGCCCGGTGAACTTTTGTACTGGGAAAGTCATGCCCGGTGAACTTTTGTATTGGGAAAGTCATGCCCGGTGAACTTTTGTATTGGGAAAGTCATGCCCGGTGAACTTTTGTATTGGGAAAGTCATGCCCGGTGAACTTTTGTGTTGGGAAAGCCATGACCGGTCAACTTTTGTATGGGAAAATCATGCCCGGTGAACTTTTGTATTGGGAAAGTCATGCCCGGTGAACTTTTGCATGGAAAAGTCATGCCCGGTGAACTTTTGTATGGGAAAAGTCATGCCCGGTGAACTTTTGTATTGGGAAAGTCATGCCCGGTGAACTTTTGTATTGGGAAAGTCATGCCCGGTGAACTTTTGTATGGGAAAGTCATGCCCGGTAAACTTTTGTATTGGGAAAGTCATGCCCGGTGAACTTTTGTATTGGGAAAGTCATGCCCGGTGAACTTTTGTGTGAGAAAAGTCATGCCCGGTGAACTTTTGTATTGGGAAAGTCATGCCCGGTGAACTTTTGTATTGGGAAAGTCATGCCCGGTGAACTTTTGTATGGGAAAGTCATGCCCGGTGAACTTTTGTATTGGGAAAGTCATGCCCGGTCAACTTTTGTATTGGGAAAGTCATGCCCGGTCAACTTTTGTATTGGGAAAGTCATGCCCGGTGAACTTTTGTATTGGGAAAGTCATGCCCGGTGAACTTTTGTATTGGGAAAGTCATGCCCGGTGAACTTTTGTATTGGGAAAGTCATGCCCGGTGAACTTTTGTACTGGGAAAGTCATGCCCGGTGAACTTTTGTATTGGGAAAGTCATGCCCGGTGAACTTTTGTATTGGGAAAGTCATGCCCGGTGAACTTTTGTACTGGGAAAGTCATGCCCGGTGAACTTTTGTATTGGGAAAATCATGCCCGGTGAACTTTTGTATTGGGAAAGTCATGCCCGGTGAACTTTTGTATTGGGAAAGTCATGCCCGGTCAACTTTTGTATTGGGAAAATCATGCCCGGTGAACTTTTGTATTGGGAAAGTCATGCCCGGTGATCTTTTGTACTGGGAAAGTCATGCCCGGTGAACTTTTGTATGGGAAAAGTCATGCCCGGTGATCTTTTGTACTGGGAAAGTCATGCCCGGTCAACTTTTGTATTGGGAAAGTCATGCCCGGTGAACTTTTGTACTGGGAAAGTCATGCCCGGTGAACTTTTGTATTGGGAAAGTCATGCCCGGTGAACTTTTGTATTGGGAAAGTCATGCCCGGTGAACTTTTGTATTGGGAAAGTCATGCCCGGTCAACTTTTGTATTGGGAAAGCCATGCCCGGTCAACTTTTGTATTGGGAAAGTCATGCCCGGTGATCTTTTGTACTGGGAAAGTCATGCCCGGTGAACTTTTGTATTGGGAAAGTCATGCCCGGTGAACTTTTGTATTGGGAAAGTCATGCCCGGTGAACTTTTGTACTGGGAAAGTCATGCCCGGTGAACTTTTGTATTGGGAAAGTCATGCCCGGTGAACTTTTGTATTGGGAAAGTCATGCCCGGTGAACTTTTGTACTGGGAAAGTCATGCCCGGTGAACTTTTGTATTGGGAAAGTCATGCCCGGTGAACTTTTGTATTGGGAAAGTCATGCCCGGTGAACTTTTGTATTGGGAAAGTCATGCCCGGTGAACTTTTGTGTTGGGAAAGCCATGACCGGTCAACTTTTGTATGGGAAAATCATGCCCGGTGAACTTTTGTATTGGGAAAGTCATGCCCGGTGAACTTTTGCATGGAAAAGTCATGCCCGGTGAACTTTTGTATGGGAAAAGTCATGCCCGGTGAACTTTTGTATTGGGAAAGTCATGCCCGGTGAACTTTTGTATTGGGAAAGTCATGCCCGGTGAACTTTTGTATGGGAAAGTCATGCCCGGTGAACTTTTGTATTGGGAAAGTCATGCCCGGTGAACTTTTGTATTGGGAAAGTCATGCCCGGTGAACTTTTGTGTGAGAAAAGTCATGCCCGGTGAACTTTTGTATTGGGAAAGTCATGCCCGGTCAACTTTTGTATTGGGAAAGTCATGCCCGGTCAACTTTTGTATTGGGAAAGTCATGCCCGGTGAACTTTTGTATTGGGAAAGTCATGCCCGGTGATCTTTTGTACTGGGAAAGTCATGCCCGGTGAACTTTTGTGTGGGAAAAATCATGCCCGGTGATCTTTTGTACTGGAAAAGTCATGCCCGGTGAACTTTTGTACTGGGAAAGTCATGCCCGTTGAACTTTTGTATTGGGAAAGTCATGCCCGGTCAACTTTTGTATTGGGAAAGTCATGCCCGGTGAACTTTTGTATTGGGAAAGTCATGCCCGGTGAACTTTTGTATTGGGAAAGTCATGCCCGGTGAACTTTTGTACTGGGAAAGTCATGCCCGGTCAACTTTTGTATTGGGAAAGTCATGCCCGGTGATCTTTTGTACTGGGAAAGTCATGCCCGGTGAACTTTTGTATTGGGAAAGTCATGCCAGGTGAACTTTTGTATTGGGAAAGTCATGCCCGGTGAACTTTTGTATAGGGAAAGTCATGCCCGGTGAACTTTTGTGTTGGGAAAGCCATGCCCGGTCAACTTTTGTATGGGAAAATCATGCCCGGTGAACTTTTGTATTGGGAAAGTCATGCCCGGTGAACTTTTGCATGGGAAAAGTCATGCCGGTGAACTTTTGTATGGGAAAAGTCATGCCCGGTGAACTTTTGTATTGGGAAAGTCATGCCCGGTGAACTTTTGTATTGGGAAAGTCATGCCCGGTGAACTTTTGTATGGGAAAGTCATGCCCGGTGAACTTTTGTATTGGGAAAGTCATGCCCGGTGAACTTTTGTATTGGGAAAGTCATGCCCGGTCAACTTTTGTATTGGGAAAGTCATGCCCGGTGAACTTTTGTATTGGGAAAGTCATGCCCGGTGATCTTTTGTACTGGGAAAGTCATGCCCGGTGAACTTTTGTATGGGAAAAGCCATGCCCGGTGATCTTTTGTACTGGGAAAGTCATGCCCGGTCAACTTTTGTATTGGGAAAGTCATGCCCGGTGAACTTTTGTACTGGGAAGGTCATGCCCGGTGAACTTTTGTATTGGGAAAGTCATGCCCGGTGAACTTTTGTATTGGGAAAGTCATGCCCGGTCAACTTTTGTATTGGGAAAGTCATGCCCGGTCAACTTTTGTATTGGGAAAGTCATGCCCGGTGATCTTTTGTACTGGGAAAGTCATGCCCGGTGAACTTTTGTATTGGGAAAGTCATGCCCGGTGAACTTTTGTATTGGGAAAGTCATGCCCGGTGAACTTTTGTACTGGGAAAGTCATGCCCGGTGAACTTTTGTATTGGGAAAGTCATGCCCGGTGAACTTTTGTATTGGGAAAGTCATGCCCGGTGAACTTTTGTACTGGGAAAGTCATGCCCGGTGAACTTTTGTATTGGGAAAGTCATGCCCGGTGAACTTTTGTATTGGGAAAGTCATGCCCGGTGAACTTTTGTACTGGGAAAGTCATGCCCGGTCAACTTTTGTATTGGGAAAGTCATGCCCGGTGATCTTTTGTACTGGGAAAGTCATGCCCGGTGAACTTTTGTATTGGGAAAGTCATGCCCGGTGAACTTTTGTATTGGGAAAGTCATGCCCGGTGAACTTTTGTACTGGGAAAGTCATGCCCGGTGAACTTTTGTATTGGGAAAGTCATGCCCGGTGAACTTTTGTATTGGGAAAGTCATGCCCGGTGAACTTTTGTACTGGGAAAGTCATGCCCGGTGAACTTTTGTATGGGAAAAGTCATGCCCGGTGAACTTTTGTATTGGGAAAGTCATGCCCGGTCAACTTTTGTATTGGGAAAGTCATGCCCGGTGAACTTTTGTATTGGGAAAGTCATGCCCGGTGATCTTTTGTACTGGGAAAGTCATGCCCGGTGAACTTTTGTATGGGAAAAGTCATGCCCGGTGATCTTTTGTACTGGGAAAGTCATGCCCGGTCAACTTTTGTACTGGGAAAGTCATGCCCGGTGAACTTTTGTATTGGGAAAGTCATGCCCGGTGAACTTTTGTATTGGGAAAGTCATGCCCGGTGAACTTTTGTATTGGGAAAGTCATGCCCGGTGAACTTTTGTACTGGGAAAGTCATGCCCGGTGAACTTTTGTATTGGGAAAGTCATGCCCGGTGAACTTTTGTATTGGGAAAGTCATGCCCGGTGAACTTTTGTACTGGGCAAGTCATGCCCTGTGAACTTTTGTATTGGGAAAGTCATGCCCGGTGAACTTTTGTATTGGGAAAGTCATGCCCGGTGAACTTTTGTATTGGGAAAGTCATGCCCGGTGATCTTTTGTACTGGGAAAGTCATGCCCGGTGAACTTTTGTATTGGGAAAGTCATGCCCGGTGAACTTTTGTATTGGGAAAGTCATGCCCGGTGAACTTTTGTACTGGGAAAGTCATGCCCGGTGAACTTTTGTACTGGGAAAGTCATGCCCGGTCAACTTTTGTATTGGGAAAGTCATGCCCGGTGATCTTTTGTACTGGGAAAGTCATGCCCGGTGAACTTTTGTACTGGCAAAGTCATGCCCGGTGAACTTTTGTATTGGGAAAGTCATGCCAGGTGAACTTTTGTATTGGGAAAGTCATGCCCGGTGAACTTTTGTACTGGGAAAGTCATGCCCGGTGAACTTTTGTATTGGGAAAGTCATGCCCGGTGAACTTTTGTATTGGGAAAGTCATGCCCGGTGAACTTTTGTATTGGGAAAGTCATGCCCGGTGAACTTTTGTACTGGGAACGTCATGCCCGGTGAACTTTTGTATTGGGAAAGTCATGCCCGGTGAACTTTTGTATTGGGAAAGTCATGCCCGGTGAACTTTTGTATTGGGAAAGTCATGCCCGGTGAACTTTTGTATTGGGAAAGTCATGCCCGGTGAACTTTTGTACTGGGAAAGTCATGCCCGGTGAACTTTTGTATTGGGAAAGTCATGCCCGGTGAACTTTTGTATTGGGAAAGTCATGCCCGGTGAACTTTTGTATTGGGAAAGTCAGGCCCGGTGAACTTTTGTATTGGGAAAGTCATGCCCGGTGAACTTTTGTATTGGGAAAGTCATGCCCGGTGAACTTTTGTATTGGTAAAGTCATGTCCGGTCAACTTTTGTATTGGGAAAGTCATGCCCGGTGAACTTTTGTACTGGGAAAGTCATTCCCGGTGAACTTTTGTATTGGGAAAGTCATGCCCGGTGAACTTTTGTATGGGAAAAGTCATGCCCGGTGAACTTTTGTATGGGAAAAGTCATGCCCGGTGAACTTTTGTATTGGGAAAGTCATGCCCGGTCAACTTTTGTATTGGGAAAGTCATGCCCGGTGATCTTTTGTACTGGGAAAGTCATGCCCGGTGAACTTTTGTATTGGGAAAGTCATGCCCGGTCAACTTTTGTATTGGGAAAGTCATGCCCGGTCAACTTTTGTATTGGGAAAGTCATGCCCGGTGATCTTTTGTACTGGGAAAGTCATGCCCGGTGAACTTTTGTATGGGAAAAGTCATGCCCGGTGATCTTTTGTACTGGGAAAGTCATGCCCGGTCAACTTTTGTATGGGAAAAGTCATGCCCGGTGAACATTTGTATTGGGAAAGTCATTCCCGGTCAACTTTTGTATTAGGAAAGTCATGCCCGGTGAACTTTTGTACTGGGAAAGTCATGCCCTGTGAACTTTTGTATTGGGAAAGTCATGCCCGGTCAACTTTTGTATTGGGAAAGTCATGCCCGGTGATCTTTTGTACTGGGAAAGTCATGTCCGGTGAACTTTTGTATTGGGAAAGTCATTCCCGGTCAACTTTTGTATTAGGAAAGTCATGCCCGGTGAACTTTTGTATTGGGAAAGTCATGCCCGGTCAACTTTTGTATGGGAAAAGTCATGCCCGGTGAACTTTTGTATTGGGAAAGTCATGCCCGGTCAACTTTTGTATTAGGAAAGTCATGCGCGGTGAAATTTTGTATGGGAAAAGTCATGCCCGGTGATCTTTTGTACTGGGAAAGTCATGCCCGGTGAACTTTTGTATTGGGAAAGTCATGCCCGGTGAACTTTTGTATTGGGGAAGTCATGCCCGGTGAACTTTTGTATGGGAAAAGTCATGCCCGGTGAACTTTTGTATTGGGAAAGTCATGCCCGGTGAACTTTTGTATTGGGAAAGTCATGCCCGGTGAACTTTTGTACTGGGAAAGTCATGCCCGGTGAACTTTTGTATTGGGAAAGTCATGCCCGGTGAACTTTTGTATTGGAAAAGTCATGCCCGGTGAACTTTTGTACTGGGAAAGTCATGCCCGGTGAACTTTTGTATTGGGAAAGTCATGCCCGGTGAACTTTTGTATTGGGAAAGTCATGCCCGGTCAACTTTTGTATTAGGAAAGTCATGCCCGGTGAACTTTTGTATTGGAAAAGTCATGCCCGGTGTTTTTTTGTACTGGGAAAGACATGCCCGGTGAACTTTTGTATTGGGAAAGTCATGCCCGGTGAACTTTTGTATTGGGAAAGTCATGCCCGGTGAACTTTTGTATGGGAAAAGTCATGCCCGGTGAACTTTTGTATTGGGAAAGTCATGCCCGGTGAACTTTTGTATTGGGAAAGTCATGCCCGGTGAACTTTTGTACTGGGAAAGTCATGCCCGGTGAACTTTTGTATTGGGAAAGTCATGCCCGGTGAACTTTTGTATTGGGAAAGTCATGCCCGGTGAACTTTTGTACTGGGAAAGTCATGCCCGGTGAACTTTTGTATTGGGAAAGTCATGCCCGGTGAACTTTTGTATTGGGAAAGTCATGCCCGGTGAACTTTTGTACTGGGAAAGTCATGCCCGGTGAACTTTTGTATTGGGAAAGTCATGCCCGGTGAACTTTTGTATTGGGAAAGTCATGCCCGGTGAACTTTTGTATTGGGAAAGTCATGCCCGGTCAACTTTTGTATTGGGAAAGTCATGCCCGGTGATCTTTTGTACTGGGAAAAGTCATGCCCGGTGAACTTTTGTATTGGGAAAGTCATGCCCGGTGAACTTTTGTACTGGGAAAGTCATGCCCGGTGAACTTTTGTATTGGGAAAGTCATGCCCGGTGAACTTTTGTATTGGGAAAGTCATGCCCGGTGAACTTTTGTACTGGGAAAGTCATGCCCGGTGAACTTTTGTATTGGGAAAGTCATGCCCGGTGAACTTTTGTATTGGGAAAGTCATGCCCGGTGAACTTTTGTACTGGGAAAGTCATGCCCGGTGAACTTTTGTATTGGGAAAGTCATGCCGGTGAACTTTTGTATTGGGAAAGTCATGCCCGGTCAACTTTTGTATTGGGAAAGTCATGCCCGGTGATCTTTTGTACTGGGAAAGTCATGCCCGGTCAACTATTGTATTGGGAAAGTCATGCCCGGTGAACTTTTGTACTGGGAAAGTCATGCCCGGTGAACTTTTGTATTGGGAAAGTCATGCCCGGTGAACTTTTGTATTGGGAAAGTCATGCCCGGTGAACTTTTGTATTGGGAAAGTCATGCCCGGTCAACTTTTGTATTGGGAAAGTCATGCCCGGTGATCTTTTGTACTGGGAAAGTCATGCCCGGTGAACTTTTGTATTGGGAAAGTCATGCCCGGTGAACTTTTGTATTGGGAAAGTCATGCCCGGTGAACTTTTGTACTGGGAAAGTCATGCCCGGTGAACTTTTGTATTGGGAAAGTCATGCCCGGTGAACTTTTGTATTGGGAAAGTCATGCCCGGTGAACTTTTGTACTGGGAAAGTCATGCCCGGTGAACTTTTGTATTGGGAAAGTCATGCCCGGTGAACTTTTGTATTGGGAAAGTCATGCCCGGTGAACTTTTGTACTGGGAAAGTCATGCCCGGTGAACTTTTGTATTGGGAAAGTCATGCCCGGTGAACTTTTGTATTGGGAAAGTCATGCCCGGTGAACTTTTGTATTGGGAAAGTCATGCCCGGTGAACTTTTGTACTGGGAAAGTCATGCCCGGTGAACTTTTGTATTGGGAAAGTCATGCCCGGTGAACTTTTGTATGGGAAAAGTCATGCCCGGTGAACTTTTGTATGGGAAAAGTCATGCCCGGTGAACTTTTGTATTGGGAAAGTCATGCCCGGTGAACTTTTGTATTGGGAAAGTCATGCCCGGTGAACTTTTGTACTGGGAAAGTCATGCCCGGTGAACTTTTGTATTGGGAAAGTCATGCCCGGTGAACTTTTGTATTGGGAAAGTCATGCCCGGTGAACTTTTGTATTGGGAAAGTCATGCCCGGTGATCTTTTGTACTGGGAAAGTCATGCCCGGTGAACTTTTGTATTGGGAAAGTCATGCCCGGTGAACTTTTGTATTGGGAAAGTCATGCCCGGTGATCTTTTGTACTGGGAAAGTCATGCCCGGTGAACTTTTTTATGGGAAAAGTCATGCCCGGTGATCTTTTGTACTGGGAAAGTCATGCCCGGTCAACTTTTGTATTGGGAAAGTCATGCCCGGTGAACTTTTGTACTGGGAAAGTCATGCCCGGTGAACTTTTGTATTGGGAAAGTCATGCCCGGTGAACTTTTGTATTGGGAAAGTCATGCCCGGTCAACTTTTGTATTGGGAAAGTCATGCCCGGTCAACTTTTGTATTGGGAAAAGTCATGCCCGGTGATCTTTTGTACTGGGAAAGTCATGCCCGGTCAACTTTTGTATTGGGAAAGTCATGCCCGGTGAACTTTTGTATGGGAAAAGTCATGCCCGGTGAACTTTTGTATTGGGAAAGTCATGCCCGGTGATCTTTTGTACTGGGAAAGTCATGCCCGGTGAACTTTTGTATTGGGAAAGTCATGCCCGGTGAACTTTTGTATAGTAAAAGTCATGCCCGGTGAACTTTTGTATTGGGAAAGTCATGCCAGGTGATCTTTTGTAATGGGAAAGTCATGCCCGGTGAACTTTTGTATGGGAAAAGTCATGCCCGGTGATCTTTTGTACTGGGAAAGTCATGCCCGGTCAACTTTTGTATGGGAAAAGTCATGCCCGGTGAACTTTTGTATTGGGAAAGTCATGCCCGGTGAACTTTTGTATTGGGAAATTCATGCCCCGTGAACTTTTGTATTGGGAAAGTCATGGCCGGTGAACTTTTGTATTGGGAAAGTCATGCCCGGTGATCGTTTGTACTGGGGAAAGTCATGCCCGGTGAACTTTTGTATTGGGAAAGTCATGCCCGGTGAACTTTTGTATTGGGAAAGTCATGCCCGGTGAACTTTTGTATTGGGAAAGTCATGCCCGGTGAACTTTTGTATTGGGAAAGTCATGGCCGGTGAACTTTTGTACTGGGAAAGTCATGCCCGGTGAACTTTTGTATTGGGAAAGTCATGCCCGGTCAACTTTTGTATTGGGAAAGTCATGCCCGGTGAACTTTTGTATTGGGAAAGTCATGCCCGGTGAACTTTTGTACTGGGAAAGTCACGCCCGGTGAACTTTTGTATTGGGAAAGTCATGCCCGGTGAACTTTTGTATTGGGAAAGTCATGCCCGGTGATCTTTTGTACTGGGAAAGTCATGCCCGGTGAACTTTTGTATTGGGAAAGTCATGCCCGGTGAACTTTTGTATTGGGAAAGTCATGCCCGGTGAACTTTTGTATGGGAAAAGTCATGCCCGGTGAACTTTTGTATGGGAAAAGTCATGCCCGGTGAACTTTTGTATTGGGAAAGTCATGCCCGGTGATCTTTTGTACTGGGAAAGTCATGCCCGGTGAACTTTTGTATGGGAAAAGTCAAGCCCGGTGATCTTTTGTACTGGGAAAGTCATGCCCGGTCAACTTTTGTATGGGAAAAGTCATGCCCGGTGATCTTTTGTACTGGGAAAGTCATGCCCGGTGATCTTTTGTACTGGGAAAGTCATGCCCGGTGAACTTTTGTATTGGGAAAGTCATGCCCGGTGAACTTTTGTATGGGAAAAGTCATGCCCGGTGAACTTTTGTATTGGGAAAGTCATGCCCGGTGATCTTTTGTACTGGGAAAGTCATGCCCGGTGAACTTTTGTATGGGAAAAGTCATGCCCGGTGAACTTTTGTATTGGGAAAGTCACGCCCGGTGAACTTTTGTATTGGGAAAGTCATGCCCGGTGAACTTTTGTACTGGGAAAGTCATGCCCGGTGAACGTTTGTATTGGGAAAGTCATGCCCGGTGAACTTTTGTATTGGGAAAGTCATGCCCGGTCAACTTTTGTATTGGGAAAGTCATGCCCGGTGAACTTTTGTACTGGGAAAGTCATGCCCGGTGAACTTTTGTACTGGGAAAGTCATGCCCGGTGAACTTTTGTATTGAGAAAGTCATGCCCGGTGAACTTTTGTACTGGGAAAGTCATGCCCGGTGAACTTTTGTATTGGGAAAGTCATGCCCGGTGAACTTTTGTATTGGGAAAGTCATGCCCGGTGAACTTTTGTATTGGGAAAGTCATGCCCGGTGAACTTTTGTATTGGAAAAGTCATGCCCGGTGAACTTTTGTACTGGGAAAGTCATGCCCGGTGAACTTTTGTATTGGGAAAGTCATGCCCGGTGAACTTTTGTATTGGGAAAGTCATGCCCGGTGATCTTTTGTACTGGGAAAGTCATGCCCGGTGAACTTTTGTATTGGGAAAGTCATGCCCGGTGAACTTTTGTATTGGGAAAGTCATGCCCGGTGAACTTTTGTATGGGAAAAGTCATGCCCGGTGAACTTTTGTATGGGAAAAGTCATGCCCGGTGAACTTTTGTATTGGGAAAGTCATGCCCGGTGATCTTTTGTACTGGGAAAGTCATGCCCGGTGAACTTTTGTATGGGAAAAGTCAAGCCCGGTGATCTTTTGTACTGGGAAAGTCATGCCCGGTCAACTTTTGTATGGGAAAAGTCATGCCCGGTGATCTTTTGTACTGGGAAAGTCATGCCCGGTGATCTTTTGTACTGGGAAAGTCATGCCCGGTGAACTTTTGTATTGGGAAAGTCATGCCCGGTGAACTTTTGTATGGGAAAAGTCATGCCCGGTGAACTTTTGTATTGGGAAAGTCATGCCCGGTGATCTTTTGTATTGGGAAAGTCATGCCCGGTGAACTTTTGTACTGGGAAAGTCATGCCCGGTGAACGTTTGTATTGGGAAAGTCATGCCCGGTGAACTTTTGTATTGGGAAAGTCATGCCCGGTGAACTTTTGTATTGGGAAAGTCATGCCCGGTGAACTTTTGTACTGGGAAAGTCATGCCCGGTGAACTTTTGTATTGGGAAAGTCATGCCCGGTGAACTTTTGTATTGGGAAAGTCATGCCCGGTGAACTTTTGTATTGGGAAAGTCATGCCCGGTGAACTTTTGTATTGGAAAAGTCATGCCCGGTGAACTTTTGTACTGGGAAAGTCATGCCCGGTGAACTTTTGTATTGGGAAAGTCATGCCCGGTGAACTTTTGTATTGGGAAAGTCATGCCCGGTGATCTTTTGTACTGGGAAAGTCATGCCCGGTGAACTTTTGTATTGGGAAAGTCATGCCCGGTGAACTTTTGTATTGGGAAAGTCATGCCCGGTGAACTTTTGTATGGGAAAAGTCATGCCCGGTGAACTTTTGTATGGGAAAAGTCATGCCCGGTGAACTTTTGTATTGGGAAAGTCATGCCCGGTGATCTTTTGTACTGGGAAAGTCATGCCCGGTGAACTTTTGTATGGGAAAAGTCAAGCCCGGTGATCTTTTGTACTGGGAAAGTCATGCCCGGTCAACTTTTGTATGGGAAAAGTCATGCCCGGTGATCTTTTGTACTGGGAAAGTCATGCCCGGTGATCTTTTGTACTGGGAAAGTCATGCCCGGTGAACTTTTGTATTGGGAAAGTCATGCCCGGTGAACTTTTGTATGGGAAAAGTCATGCCCGGTGAACTTTTGTATTGGGAAAGTCATGCCCGGTGATCTTTTGTACTGGGAAAGTCATGCCCGGTGAACTTTTGTATGGGAAAAGTCATGCCCGGTGAACTTTTGTATTGGGAAAGTCACGCCCGGTGAACTTTTGTATTGGGAAAGTCATGCCCGGTGAACTTTT
Organism: Musca autumnalis; assembly: GCF_047663935.1. Classification (NCBI taxonomy): domain Eukaryota; kingdom Metazoa; phylum Arthropoda; class Insecta; order Diptera; family Muscidae; genus Musca; species Musca autumnalis. The sequence goes on from NW_027412044.1 coordinate 406,213, forward strand.
GTACTGGGAAAGTCATGCCCGGTGAACGTTTGTATTGGGAAAGTCATGCCCGGTGAACTTTTGTATTGGGAAAGTCATGCCCGGTCAACTTTTGTATTGGGAAAGTCATGCCCGGTGATCTTTTGTACTGGGAAAGTCATGCCCGGTGAACTTTTGTACTGGGAAAGTCATGCCCGGTGAACTTTTGTATTGGGAAAGTCATGCCCGGTGAACTTTTGTATTGGGAAAGTCATGCCCGGTGAACTTTTGTATTGGGAAAGTCATGCCCGGTGAACTTTTGTATTGGGAAAGTCATGCCCGGTGAACTTTTGTATTGGGAAAGTCATGCCCGGTGAACTTTTGTACTGGGAAAGTCATGCCCGGTGAACTTTTGTATTGGGAAAGTCATGCCCGGTGAACTTTTGTATTGGGAAAGTCATGCCCGGTGAACTTTTGTATTGGGAAAGTCATGCGCGGTGATCTTTTGTACTGGGAAAGTCATGCCCGGTGAACTTTTGTATGGGAAAAGTCATGCCCGGTGATCTTTTGTACTGGGAAAGTCATGCCCGGTCAAATTTTGTATTAGCAAAGTCATGCCCGGTGAACTTTTGTACTGGGAAAGTCATGCCCAGTGAACTTTTGTATTGGGAAGGTCATGCCCGTGAACTTTTGTATTGGGAAAGTCATGCCCGGTGATCTTTTGTACTGGGAAAGTCATGCCCGGTGAACTTTTGTACTGGGAAAGTCATGCCCGGTGAACTTTTGTATTGGGAAAGTCATGCCCGGTGATCTTTTGTACTGGGAAAGTCATGCCCGGTGAACTTTTGTATGGGAAAAGTCATGCCCGGTCAACTTTTGTATTGGGAAAGTCATGCCCGGTCAACTTTTGTATTGGGAAAGTCATGCCCGGTGAACTTTTGTACTGGGAAAGTCATGCCCGGTGAACTTTTGTATTGGGAAAGTCATGCCCGGTGAACTTTTGTATGGAAAAAGTCATGCCCGGTGAACTTTTGTATGGGAAAAGACATGCCCGGTGAACTTTTGTATTGGGAAAGTCATGCCCGGTGAACTTTTGTACTGTGAAAGTCATGCCCGGTGAACTTTTGTATTGGGAAAGTCATGCCCGGTGAACTTTTGTATTGGGAAAGTCATGCCCGGTGAACTTTTGTATTGGGAAAGTCATGCCCGGTGAACTTTTGTATTGGGAAAGTCATGCCCGGTCAACTTTTGTATTGGGAAAGTCATGCCCGGTGAACTTTTGTATTGGGAAAGTCATGCCCGGTGATCTTTTGTACTGGGAAAGTCATGCCCGGTCAACTTTTGTATTGGGAAAGTCATGCCCGGTCAACTTTTGTATGGGAAAAGTCATGCCCGGTGAACTTTTGTATTGGGAAAGTCATGCCCGGTCAACTTTTGTATTGGGAAAGTCATGCCCGGTGAACTTTTGTATGGGAAAAGTCATGCCCGGTGAACTTTTGTATTGGGAAAGTCATGCCCGGTGAACTTTTGTATTGGGAAAGTCATGCCCGGTGATCTTTTGTACTGGGAAAGTCATGTCCGGTGAACTTTTGTATTGGGAAAGTCATGCCCGGTGAACTTTTGTATTGGGAAAGTCATGCCCGGTGAACTTTTGTATTGGGAAAGTCATGCCCGGTGAACTTTTGTATTGGGAAAGTCATGCCCGGTGAACTTTTGTATTGGGAAAGTCATGCCCGGTGAACTTTTGTATTGGGAAAGTCATGCCCGGTGAACATTTGTACTGGGAAAGTCATGCCCGGTGAACTTTTGTATTGGGAAAGTCATGCCCGGTGAACTTTTGTATTGGGAAAGTCATGCCCGGTCAACTTTTGTATTGGGAAAGTCATGCCCGGTGAACTTTTGTATGGGAAAAGTCATGCCCGGTGAACTTTTGTATTGGGAAAGTCATGCCCGGTGAACTTTTGTATTGGGAAAGTCATGCCCGGTCAACTTTTGTATTGGGAAAGTCATGCCCGGTGAACTTTTGTATTGGGAAAGTCATGCCCGGTGAACTTTTGTATTGGGAAAGTCATGCCCGGTGAACTTTTGTATTGGGAAAGTCATGCCCGGTGAACTTTTGTATTGGGAAAGTCATGCCCGGTGAACTTTTGTATTGGGAAAGTCATGCCCGGTGAACTTTTGTATTGGGAAAGTCATGCCCGGTGAACATTTGTACTGGGAAAGTCATGCCCGGTGAACTTTTGTATTGGGAAAGTCATGCCCGGTTAACTTTTGTATTGGGAAAGTCATGCCCGGTCAACTTTTGTATTGGGAAAGTCATGCCCGGTGAACTTTTGTATTGGGAAAGTCATGCCCGGTCAACTTTTGTATTGGGAAAGTCATGCCCGGTGAACTTTTGTATGGGAAAATTCATGCCCGGTGAACTTTTGTATTGGGAAAGTCATGCCCGGTGAACTTTTGTATTGGGAAAGTCATGCCCGGTGATCTTTTGTACTGGGAAATTCATGCCCGGTGAACTTTTGTATTGGGAAAGACATGCCCGGTGAACTTTTGTATTGGGAAAGTCATGCCCGGTGAACATTTGTACTGGGAAAGTCATGCCCGGTCAACTTTTGTATTGGGAAAGTCATGCCCGGTGAACTTTTGTATTGGGAAAGTCATGCCCGGTGATCTTTTGTACTGGGAAAGTCATGCCCGGTGAACTTTTGTATTGGGAAAGTCATGCCCGGTGAACTTTTGTATTGGGAAAGTCATGCCCGGTGAACTTTTGTATTGGGAAAGTCATGCCCGGTGAACTTTTGTATTGGGAAAGTCATGCCCGGTGAACTTTTGTATTGGGAAAGTCATGCCCGGTGAACATTTGTACTGGGAAAGTCATGCCCGGTGAACTTTTGTATTGGGAAAGTCATGCCCGGTGAACTTTTGTATTGGGAAAGTCATGCCCGGTGATCTTTTGTACTGGGAAAGTCATGCCCGGTGAACTTTTGTATTGGGAAAGTCATGCCCGGTGAACTTTTGTATTGGGAAAGTCATGCCCGGTGAACTTTTGTATTGGGAAAGTCATGCCCGGTGAACTTTTGTATTGGGAAAGTCATGCCCGGTCAACTTTTGTATTGGGAAAGTCATGCCCGGTGAACTTTTGTATTGGGAAAGTCATGCCCGGTGAACTTTTGTATGGGAAAAGTCATGCCCGGTCAACTTTTGTATTGGGAAAGTCATGCCTGGTGATCTTTTGTTCTGGGAAAGTCATGCCCGGTGAACTTTTGTATGGGAAAAGTCATGCCCGGTGATCTTTTGTACTGGGAAAGTCATGCCCGGTCAACTTTTGTATGGGAAAAGTCATGCCCGGTGAACTTTTGTATTGGGAAAGTCATGCCCTTGTATTGGGAAAGTCATGGCCTGTGAACTTTTGTATTGGGAAAGTCATGCCCGGTGAACTTTTGTATTGGGAAAGTCATGCCCGGTCAACTTTTGTATTGGGAAAGTCATGCCCGGTGAACTTTTGTACTGGGAAAGTCATGCCCGGTGAACTTTTGTATTGGGAAAGTCATGCCCGGTGAACTTTTGTATGGGAAAAGTCATGCCCGGTGAACTTTTGTATGGGAAAAGTCATGCCCGGTGAACTTTTGTATTGGGAAAGTCATGCCCGGTCAACTTTTGTATTGGGAAAGTCATGCCCGGTGATCTTTTGTACTGGGAAAGTCATGCCCGGTGAACTTTTGTATTGGGAAAGTCATGCCCGGTCAACTTTTGTATTGGGAAAGTCATGCCCGGTGAACTTTTGTATGGGAAAAGTCATGCCCGGTGATCTTTTGTACTGGGAAAGTCATGCCCGGTGATCTTTTGTACTGGGAAAGTCATGCCCGGTCAACTTTTGTATTGGGAAAGTCATGCCCGGTGATCTTTTGTACTGGGAAAGTCATGCCCGGTGAACTTTTGTATGGGAAAAGTCATGCCCGGTGAACTTTTGTATTGGGAAAGTCATGCCCGGTGAACTTTTGTATGGGAAAAGTCATGCCCGGTGAACTTTTGTATTGGGAAAGTCATGCCCGGTGATCTTTTGTACTGGGAAAGTCATGCCCGGTGAACTTTTGTATGGGAAAAGTCATGCCCGGTGAACTTTTGTATGGGAAAAGTCATGCCCGGTGAACTTTTGTATTGGGAAAGTCATGCCCGGTGAACTTTTGTATGGGAAAAGTCATGCCCGGTGATCTTTTGTACTGGGAAAGTCATGCCCGGTGATCTTTTGTACTGGGAAAGTCATGCCCGGTCAACTTTTGTATTTGGAAAGTCATGCCCGGTGATCTTTTGTACTGGGAAAGTCATGCCCGGTGAACTTTTGTACTGGGAAAGTCATGCCCGGTGAACTTTTGTATTGGGAAAGTCATGCCCGGTCAACTTTTGTATTGGGAAAGTCATGCCCGGTGAACTTTTGTATTGGGAAAGTCATGCCCGGTCAACTTTTGTATTGGGAAAGTCATGCCCGGTCAACTTTTGTATTGGGAAAGTCATGCCCGGTGAACTTTTGTACTGGGAAAGTCATGCCCGGTGAACTTTTGTATTGGGAAAGTCATGCCCGGTGATCTTTTGTACTGGGAAAGTCATGCCCGGTCAACTTTTGTATTGGAAAAGTCATGCCCGGTGAACTTTTGTATGGGAAAAGTCATGCCCGGTGAACTTTTGTATTGGGAAAGTCATGCCCGGTGATCTTTTGTACTGGGAAAGTCATGCCCGGTCAACTTTTGTATTTGGAAAGTCATGCCCGGTGATCTTTTGTACTGGGAAAGTCATGCCCGGTGAACTTTTGTACTGGGAAAGTCATGCCCGGTGAACTTTTGTATTGGGAAAGTCATGCCCGGTCAACTTTTGTATTGGGAAAGTCATGCCCGGTGAACTTTTGTATTGGGAAAGTCATGCCCGGTCAACTTTTGTATTGGGAAAGTCATGCCCGGTCAACTTTTGTATTGGGAAAGTCATGCCCGGTGAACTTTTGTACTGGGAAAGTCATGCCCGGTGAACTTTTGTATTGGGAAAGTCATGCCCGGTGATCTTTTGTACTGGGAAAGTCATGCCCGGTCAACTTTTGTATTGGAAAAGTCATGCCCGGTGAACTTTTGTATGGGAAAAGTCATGCCCGGTGAACTTTTGTATTGGGAAAGTCATGCCCGGTCAACTTTTGTATTGGGAAAGTCATGCCCGGTGAACTTTTGTATGGGAAAAGTCATGCCCGGTGAACTTTTGTATTGGGAAAGTCATGCCCGGTGATCTTTTGTATTGGGAAAGTCATGCCCGGTGAACTTTTGTATTGGGAAAGTCATGCCCGGTGAACTTTTGTATTGGGAAAGTCATGCCCGGTGAACTTTTGTATTGGAAAAGTCATGCCCGGTGATCTTTTGTACTGGGAAAGTCATGCCCGGTGAACTTTTGTATTGGGAAAGTCATGCCCGGTCAACTTTTGTATTGGGAAAGTCATGCCCGGTGATCTTTTGTACTGGGAAAATCATGCCCGGTGAACTTTTGTATTGGGAAAGTCATGCCCGGTGAACTTTTGTATTGGGAAAGTCATGCCCGGTGAACTTTCGTATTGGGAAAGTCATGCCCGGTGAACTTTTGTATTGGGAAAGTAATGCCCGGTGAACTTTTGTATTGGGAAAGTCATGCCCGGTGAACTTTTGTATTGGGAAAGTCATGCCCGGTGAACTTTTGTATTGGGAAAGTCATGCCCGGTGAACTTTTGTATTGGGAAAGTCATGCCCGGTCAATTTTTGTATTGGAAAAGTCATGCCCGGTGAACTTTTGTACTGGGAAAGTCATGCCCGGTGAACTTTTGTATTGGGAAAGTCATGCCCGGTGAACTTTTGTATTGGGAAAGTCATGCCCGGTGAACATTTGTACTGGGAAAGTCATGCCCGGTCAACTTTTGTATTGGGAAAGTCATGCCCGGTGATCTTTTGTACTGGGAAAGTCATGCCCGGTGAACTTTTGTATTGGGAAAGTCATGCCCGGTGAACTTTTGTATTGGGAAAGTCATGCCCGGTGAACTTTTGTACTGGGAAAGTCATGCCCGGTGAACTTTTGTATTGGGAAAGTCATGCCCGGTCAACTTTTGTATTGGGAAAGTCATGCCCGGTGAACTTTTGTACTGGGAAAGTCATGCCCGGTGAACTTTTGTATGGGAAAAGTCATGCCCGGTGAACTTTTGTATTGGGAAAGTCATGCCCGGTGAACTTTTGTATGGGAAAAGTCATGCCCGGTGAACTTTTGTATTGGGAAAGTCATGCCCGGTGAACTTTTTGTATTGGGAAAGTCATGCCCGGTGAACTTTTGTACTGGGAAAGTCATGCCCGGTGAACTTTTGTATGGGAAAAGTCATGCCCGGTCAACTTTTGTATTGGGAAAGTCATGCCCGGTGAACTTTTGTACTGGGAAAGTCATGCCCGGTGAACTTTTGTATTGGGAAAGTCATGCCCGGTGAACTTTTGTATGGGAAAAGTCATGCCCGGTGAACTTTTGTATTGGGAAAGTCATGCCCGGTGAACTTTTGTACTGGGAAAGTCATGCCCGGTGAACTTTTGTATTGGGAAAGTCATGCCCGGTGAACTTTTGTATGGGAAAAGTCATGCCCGGTGAACTTTTGTATTGGGAAAGTCATGCCCGGTGAACTTTTGTATTGGGAAAGTCATGCCCGGTGATCTTTTTTACTGGGAAAGTCATGCCCGGTGAACTTTTGTATTGGGAAAGTCATGCCCGGTGAACTTTTGTATTGGGAAAGTCATGCCCGGTGAACTTTTGTATTGGGAAAGTCATGCCCGGTGAACTTTTGTATTGGGAAAGTCATGCCCGGTGAACTTTTGTACTGGGAAAGTCATGCCCGGTGAACTTTTGTATTGGGAAAGTCATGACCGGTCAACTTTTGTATTGGGAAAGTCATGCCCGGTGAACTTTTGTACTGGGAAAGTCATGCCCGGTGAACTTTTGTATGGGAAAAGTCATGCCCGGTGAACTTTTGTATTGGGAAAGTCATACCCGGTGAACTTTTGTATGGGAAAAGTCATGCCCGGTGAACTTTTGTATTGGGAAAGTCATGCCCGGTGAACTTTTGTATTGGGAAAGTCATGCCCGGTGAACTTTTGTACTGGGAAAGTCATGCCCGGTGAACTTTTGTATGGGAAAAGTCATGCCCGGTGAACTTTTGTATTGGGAAAGTCATGCCCGGTGAACTTTTGTACTGGGAAAGTCATGCCCGGTGAACTTTTGTATTGGGAAAGTCATGCCCGGTGAACTTTTGTATGGGAAAACTCATGCCCGGTGAACTTTTGTATTGGGAAAGTCATGCCCGGTGAACTTTTGTATTGGGAAAGTCATGCCCGGTCAAATTTTGTATTGGGAAAGTCATGCCCGGTGATCTTTTGTACTGCCCGGTGAACTTTTGTATTGGGAAAGTCATGCCCGGTGAACATTTGTACTGGGAAAGTCATGTCCGGTCAACTTTTGTTTTGGGAAAGTCATGCCCGGTGATCTTTTGTACTGGGAAAGTCATGTCCGGTGAACTTTTGTATTGGGAAAGTCATGCCCGGTGAACTTTTGTATTGGGAAAGTCATGCCCGGTGAACTTTTGTATTGGGAAAGTCATGCCCGGTGAACTTTTGTATTGGGAAAGACATGCCCGGTGAACTTTTGTACTGGGAAAGTCATGCCCGGTGAACTTTTGTACTGTGAAAGTCATGCCCGGTCAACTTTTGTATTGGGAAAGTCATGCCCGGTGATCTTTGGTACTGGGAAAGTCATGCCCGGTCAACTTTTGTATTGGGAAAGTCATGCCCGGTGAACTTTTGTATTGGGAAAGTCATGCCCGGTCAACTTTTGTATTGGGAAAGTCATGCCCTGTGATCTTTTGTACTGGGAAAGTCATGCCCGGTGAACTTTTGTATTGGGAAAGTCATGCCCGGTAAACTTTTATATTGGGAAAGTCATGCCCGGTGAACATTTGTACTGGGAAAGTCATGCCCTGTCAACTTTTGTATTGGGAAAGTCATACCTGGTGATCTTTTGTACTGGGAAAGTCATGCCCGGTGAACTTTTGTATTGGGAAAGTCATGCCCGGTGAACTTTTGTATTGGGAAAGTCATGCCCGGTGATCTTTTGTACTGGGAAAGTCATGCCCGGTGAACTTTTGTATTGGGAAAGTCATGCCCGGTTAACTTTTGTATTGGGAAAGTCATGCCCGGTGAACTTTTGTATTGGGAAAGTCATGCCCGGTGAACTTTTGTATTGGGAAAGTCATGCCCGGTGATCTTTTGTACTGGGAAAGTCATGCCCGGTGAACTTTTGCATGGGAAAAGTCATGCCCGGTGAACTTTTGTATTGGGAAAGTCATGCCCGGTCAACTTTTGTATTGGGAAAGTCATGCCCGGTAATCTTTTGTACTGGGAAAGTCATGCCCGGTGAACTTTTGTATTGGGAAAGTCATGCCCGGTCAACTTTTGTATTGGGAAAGTCATGCCCGGTGAACTTTTGTATTGGGAAAGTCATGCCCGGTAATCTTTTGTACTGGGAAAGTCATGCCCGGTGAACTTTTGTATTGGGAAAGTCATGCCCGGTCAACTTTTGTATTGGGAAAGTCATGCCCGGTCAACTTTGGTATTGGGAAGGTCATGCCCGGTAATCTTTTGTACTGGGAAAGTCATGCCCGGTGAACTTTTGTATTGGGAAAGTCATGCCCGGTCAACTTTTGTATTGGGAAAGTCATGCCCGGTCAACTTTTGTATTGGGAAAGTCATGCCCGGTGAACTTTTGTATTGGGAAAGTCATGCCCGGTGAACTTTTGTACTGGGAAAGTCATGCCCGGTGAACTTTTGTATTGGGAAAGTCATGCCCGGTCAACTTTTGTATTGGGAAAGTCATGCCCGGTGAACTTTTGTACTGGGAAAGTCATGCCCGGTGAACTTTTGTATGGGAAAAGTCATGCCCGGTGAACTTTTGTATTGGGAAAATCATACCCGGTCAAATTTTGTATTGGGAAAGTCATGCCCGGTGATCTTTTGTACTGGGAAAGTCATGCCCGGTGAACTTTTGTATTGGGAAAGTCATGCCCGGTGAACTTTTGTATTGGGAAAGTCATGCCCGGTGAACATTTGTACTGGGAAAGTCATGTCCGGTCAACTTTTGTTTTGGGAAAGTCATGCCCGGTGATCTTTTGTACTGGGAAAGTCATGCCCGGTGAACTTTTGTATTGGGAAAGTCATGCCCGGTGAACTTTTGTATTGGGAAAGTCATGCCCGGTGAACTTTTGTATTGGGAAAGTCATGCCCGGTGAACTTTTGTATTGGGAAAGACATGCCCGGTGAACTTTTGTACTGGGAAAGTCATGCCCGGTGAACTTTTGTACTGTGAAAGTCATGCCCGGTCAACTTTTGTATTGGGAAAGTCATGCCCGGTGATCTTTGGTACTGGGAAAGTCATGCCCGGTCAACTTTTGTATTGGGAAAGTCATGCCCGGTGAACTTTTGTATTGGGAAAGTCATGCCCGGTCAACTTTTGTATTGGGAAAGTCATGCCCTGTGATCTTTTGTACTGGGAAAGTCATGCCCGGTGAACTTTTGTATTGGGAAAGTCATGCCCGGTAAACTTTTATATTGGGAAAGTCATGCCCGGTGAACATTTGTACTGGGAAAGTCATGCCCTGTCAACTTTTGTATTGGGAAAGTCATACCTGGTGATCTTTTGTACTGGGAAAGTCATGCCCGGTGAACTTTTGTATTGGGAAAGTCATGCCCAGTGAACTTTTGTATTGGGAAAGTCATGCCCGGTGATCTTTTGTACTGGGAAAGTCATGCCCGGTGAACTTTTGTATTGGGAAAGTCATGCCCGGTTAACTTTTGTATTGGGAAAGTCATGCCCGGTGAACTTTTGTATTGGGAAAGTCATGCCCGGTGAACTTTTGTATTGGGAAAGTCATGCCCGGTGATCTTTTGTACTGGGAAAGTCATGCCCGGTGAACTTTTGCATGGGAAAAGTCATGCCCGGTGAACTTTTGTATTGGGAAAGTCATGCCCGGTCAACTTTTGTATTGGGAAAGTCATGCCCGGTAATCTTTTGTACTGGGAAAGTCATGCCCGGTGAACTTTTGTATTGGGAAAGTCATGCCCGGTCAACTTTTGTATTGGGAAAGTCATGCCCGGTGAACTTTTGTATTGGGAAAGTCATGCCCGGTAATCTTTTGTACTGGGAAAGTCATGCCCGGTGAACTTTTGTATTGGGAAAGTCATGCCCGGTCAACTTTTGTATTGGGAAAGTCATGCCCGGTCAACTTTGGTATTGGGAAGGTCATGCCCGGTAATCTTTTGTACTGGGAAAGTCATGCCCGGTGAACTTTTGTATTGGGAAAGTCATGCCCGGTCAACTTTTGTATTGGGAAAGTCATGCCCGGTCAACTTTTGTATTGGGAAAGTCATGCCCGGTGAACTTTTGTATTGGGAAAGTCATGCCCGGTGAACTTTTGTACTGGGAAAGTCATGCCCGGTGAACTTTTGTATTGGGAAAGTCATGCCCGGTCAACTTTTGTATTGGGAAAGTCATGCCCGGTGAACTTTTGTACTGGGAAAGTCATGCCCGGTGAACTTTTGTATGGGAAAAGTCATGCCCGGTGAACTTTTGTATTGGGAAAGTCATACCCGGTGAACTTTTGTATGGGAAAAGTCATGCCCGGTGAACTTTTGTATTGGGAAAGTCATGCCCGGTGAACTTTTGTATTGGGAAAGTCATGCCCGGTGAACTTTTGTACTGGGAAAGTCATGCCCGGTGAACTTTTGTATGGGAAAAGTCATGCCCGGTGAACTTTTGTATTGGGAAAGTCATGCCCGGTGAACTTTTGTACTGGGAAAGTCATGCCCGGTGAACTTTTGTATTGGGAAATTCATGCCCGGTGAACTTTTGTATGGGAAAAGTCATGCCCGGTGAACTTTTGTATTGGGAAAGTCATGCCCGGTGAACTTTTGTATTGGGAAAGTCATGCCTGGTGATCTTTTTTACTGGGAAAGTCATGCCCGGTGAACTTTTGTATTGGGAAAGTCATGCCCGGTGAACTTTTGTATTGGGAAAGTCATGCCCGGTGAACTTTTGTATTGGGAAAGTCATGCCCGGTGAACTTTTGTATTGGGAAAGTCATGCCCGGTGATCTTTTGTACTGGGAAAGTCATGCCCGGTCAACTTTTGTATTGGGAAAGTCATGCCCGGTGATCTTTTGTATTGGGAAAGTCATGCCCGGTGAACTTTTGTATTGGGAAAGTCATGCCCGGTGAACTTTTGTATTAGGAAAGTCATGCCCGGTGAACTTTTGTATTGGGAAAGTCATGCCCGGTGAACTTTTGTATTGGGAAAGTCATGCCCGGTGAACTTTTGTATTGGGAAAGTCATGCCCTGTGAACTTTTGTATTGGGAAAGTCATGCCCGGTGAACTTTTGTATTGGGAAAGTCATGCCCGGTCAAATTTTGTATTGGGAAAGTCATGCCAGGTCAACTTTTGTATTGGGAAAGTCATGCCCGGTGATCTTTTGTATTGGGAAAGTCATGCCCGGTGAACTTTTGTATTGGGAAAGTCATGCCCGGTGAACTTTTGTATTGGGAAAGTCATGCCCGGTCAAATTTTGTATTGGGAAAGTCATGCCCGGTGATCTTTTGTACTGGGAAAGTCATGCCGGGTGAACTTTTGTATTGGGAAAGTCATGCCCGGTGAACTTTTGTATTGGGAAAGTCATGCCCGGTGAACATTTGTACTGGGAAAGTCATGCCCGGTCAACTTTTGTATTGGGAAAGTCATGCCCGGTGATCTTTTGTACTGGGAAAGTCATGCCCGGTGAACTTTTGTATTGGGAAAGTCATGCCCGGTGAACTTTTGTATTGGGAAAGTCATGCCCGGTGAACTTTTGTATTGGGAAAGTCATGCCCGGTGAACTTTTGTATTGGGAAAGACATGCCCGGTGAACTTTTGTACTGGGAAAGTCATGCCCGGTGAACTTTTGTACTGTGAAAGTCATGCCCGGTCAACTTTTGTATTGGGAAAGTCATGCCCGGTGATCTTTGGTACTGGGAAAGTCATGCCCGGTCAACTTTTGTATTGGGAAAGTCATGCCCGGTGAACTTTTGTATTGGGAAAGTCATGCCCGGTCAACTTTTGTATTGGGAAAGTCATGCCCGGTGATCTTTTGTACTGGGAAAGTCATGCCCGGTGAACTTTTGTATTGGGAAAGTCATGCCCGGTGAACTTTTGTATTGGGAAAGTCATGCCCGGTGAACATTTGTACTGGGAAAGTCATGCCCGGTCAACTTTTGTATTGGGAAAGTCATACCCGGTGATCTTTTGTACTGGGAAAGTCATGCCCGGTGAACTTTTGTATTGGGAAAGTCATGCCCGGTGAACTTTTGTATTGGGAAAGTCATGCCCGGTGATCTTTTGTACTGGGAAAGTCATGCCCGGTGAACTTTTGTATTGGGAAAGTCATGCCCGGTGAACTTTTGTATTGGGAAAGTCATGCCCGGTGAACTTTTGTATTGGGAAAGTCATGCCCGGTGAACTTTTGTATTGGGAAAGTCATGCCCGGTGATCTTTTGTACTGGGAAAGTCATGCCCGGTGAACTTTTGCATGGGAAAAGTCATGCCCGGTGAACTTTTGTATTGGGAAAGTCATGCCGGTCAACTTTTGTATTGGGAAAGTCATGCCCGGTGATCTTTTGTACTGGGAAAGTCATGCCCGGTGAACTTTTGTATTGGGAAAGTCATGCCCGGTCAACTTTTGTATTGGGAAAGTCATGCCCGGTCAACTTTTGTATTGGGAAAGTCATGCCCGGTGATCTTTTGTACTGGGAAAGTCATGCCCGGTGAACTTTTGTATGGGAAAAGTCATGCCCGGTGATCTTTTGTACTGGGAAAGTCATGTCCGGTGAACTTTTGTATTGGGATAGTCATGCCCGGTGATCTTTTGTATTGGGAAAGTCATGCCCGGTGAACTTTTGTATTGGGAAAGTCATGCCCGGTGAACTTTTGTATTGGGAAAGTCATGCCCGGTGATCTTTTGTACTGGGAAAGTCATGCCCGGTCAACTTTTGTATTGGGAAAGTCATGCCCGGTGATCTTTTGTATTGGGAAAGTCATGCCCGGTGAACTTTTGTATTGGGAAAGTCATGCCCGGTGATCTTTTGTATTGGGAAAGTCATGCCCGGTGAACTTTTGTATTGGGAAAGTCATGCCCGGTGAACTTTTGTATTGGGAAAGTCATGCCCGGTGAACTTTTGTATTGGGAAAGTCATGCCCGGTGATCTTTTGTACTGGGAAAGTCATGCCCGGTCAACTTTTGTATTGGGAAAGTCATGCCCAGTGAACTTTTGTATGGGAAAAGTCATGCCCGGTCAACTTTTGTATTGGGAAAGTCATGCCCGGTCAACTTTTGTATTGGGAAAGTCATGCCCGGTGAACTTTTGTATGGGAAAAGTCATGCCCGGTGAACTTTTGTATTGGGAAAGTCATGCCCGGTGATCTTTTGTATTGGGAAAGTCATGCCCGGTGAACTTTTGTATTGGGAAAGTCATGCCCGGTGAACTTTTGTATGGGAAAAGTCATGCCTGGTGAACTTTTGTATTGGGAAAGTCATTCCCGGTGAACTTTTGTATTGGGTAAGTCATGCCCGGTGAACTTTTGTATTGGGAAAGTCATGCCCGGTGAACTTTTGTATTGGGAAAGTCATGCCCGGTGAACGTTTGTATTGGGAAAGTCATGCCCGGTGAACTTTTGTATTGGGAAAGTCATGCCCGGTGATCTTTTGTACTGGGAAAGTCATGCCCGGTGAACTTTTGTATGGGAAAAGTCATGCCCGGTGAACTTTTGTATTGGGAAAGTCATGCCCGGTGAACTTTTGTATTGGGAAAGTCATGCCCGGTGAACTTTTGTACTGTGAAAGTCATGCCCGGTGAACTTTTGTATTGGGAAAGTCATGCCCGGTCAACTTTTGTATTGGGAAAGTCATGCCCGGTGATCTTTTGTACTGGGAAAGTCATGCCCGGTGAACTTTTGTATTGGGAAAGTCATGCCCGGTGAACTTTTGTATTGGGAAAGTCATGCCCGGTGAACATTTGTACTGGGAAAGTCATGCCCGGTCAACTTTTGTATTGGGAAAGTCATGCCCGGTGATCTTTTGTACTGGGAAAGTCATGCCCGGTGAACTTTTGTATTGGGAAAGTCATGCCCGGTGAACTTTTGTATTGGGAAAGTCATGCCCGGTGAACTTTTGTATTGGGAAAGTCATGCCCGGTGAACTTTTGTATTGGGAAAGTCATGCCCGGTGAACTTTTGTATTGGGAAAGTCATGCCCGGTGAACTTTTGTATTGGGAAAGTCATGCCCGGTGAACTTTTGTATTGGGAAAGTCATGCCCGATGAACTTTTGTATTCGGAAAGTCATGCCCGGTCAACTTTTGTATTGGGAAAGTCATGCCCGGTGAACTTTTGTATTGGGAAAGTCATGCCCGGTGAACTTTTGTATTGGGAAAGTCATGCCCGGAGAACTTTTGTATTGGGAAAGTCATGCCCGGTGAACTTTTGTATTGGGAAAGTCATGCCCGGTGATCTTTTGTATTGGGAAAGTCTTGCCCGGTGAACTTTTGTATTGAGAAAGTCATGCCCGGTCAACTTTTGTATTGGGAAAGTCATGCCCGGTGAATTTTTGTACTGGGAAAGTCATGCCCGGTGAACTTTTGTATTGGGAAAGTCATGCCCGGTGAACTTTTGTATGGGAAAAGTCATGCCCGGTGAACTTTTGTATGGGAAAAGTCATGCCCGGTGAACTTTTGTATTGGGAAAGTCATGCCCGGTCAACTTTTGTATTGGGAAAGTCATGCCCGGTGATCTTTTGTACTGGGAAAGTCATGCCCGGTGAACTTTTGTATGGGAAAAGTCATGCCCGGTGAACTTTTGTATGGGAAAAGTTATGCCCGGTGAACTTTTGTATTGGGAAAGTCATGCCCGGTGAACTTTTGTATGGGAAAAGTCATGCCCGGTGATCTTTTGTACTGGGAAAGTCATGCCCGGTGATCTTTTGTACTGGGAAAGTCATGCCCGGTCAACTTTTGTATTGGGAAAGTCATGCCCGGTGATCTTTTGTACTGGGAAAGTCATGCCCGGTGAACTTTTGTACTGGGAAAATCATGCCCGGTGAACTTTTGTATTGGGAAAGTCATGCCCGGTGAACTTTTGTATTGGGAAAGTCATGCCCGGTGAACTTTTGTATTGGGAAAGTCATGCCCGGTGAACTTTTGTATTGGGAAAGTCATGCCCGGTGAACTTTTGTATTGGGAAAGTCATGCCCGGTGAACTTTTGTATTGGGAAAGTCATGCCCGGTGAACTTTTGTATTGGGAAAGTCATGCCCGGTGAACTTTTGTATTGGGAAAGTCATGCCCGGTGAACTTTTGTATTGGGAAAGTCATGCCCGGTGAACTTTTGTATTGGGAAAGTCATGCCCGGTGAACTTTTGTATTGGGAAAGTCATGCCCGGTCAACTTTTGTATTGGGAAAGTCATGCCCGGTGAACTTTTGTACTGGGAAAGTCATGCCCGGTGAACTTTTGTATTGGGAAAGTTATGCCCGGTGAACTTTTGTATGGGGAAAGCCATGCCCGGTGAACTTTTGTATGGGAAAAGTCATGCCCGGTGAACTTTTGTATTGGGAAAGTCATGCCCGGTCAACTTTGGTATTGGGAAAGTCATGCCCGGTGATCTTTTGTACTGGGAAAGTCATGCCCGGTGAACTTTTGTATTGGGAAAGTCATGCCCGGTCAACTTTTGTATTGGGAAAGTCATGCCCGGTCAACTTTTGTATTGGGAAAGTCATGCCCGGTGATCTTTTGTACTGGGAAAGTCATGCCCGGTCAACTTTTGTATGGGAAAAGTCATGCCCGGTGAACTTTTGTATTGGGAAAGTCATGCCCGGTCAACTTTTGTATTAGGAAAGTCATGCCCGGTGAACTTTTGTACTGGGAAAGTCATGCCCGGTGAACTTTTGTATTGGGAAAGTCATGCCCGGTCAATTTTTGTATTGGGAAAGTCATGCCCGGTGATCTTTTGTACTGGGAAAGTCATGCCCGGTGAACTTTTGTATTGGGAAAGTCATGCCCGGTGATTTTTTGTACTGGGAAAGTCATGCCCGGTGAACTTTTGTATTGGGAAAGTCATGCCCGGTGAACTTTTGTATTGGGAAAGTCATGCCCGGTGAACTTTTGTATTGGGAAAGTCATGCCCGGTGAACTTTTGTATTGGAAAAGTCATGCCCGTCAACTTTTGTATTGGGAAAGTCATGCCCGGTGAACTTTTGTATTGGGAAAGTCATGCCCGGTGAACTTTTGTATTGGGAAAGTCATGCCCGGTGAACTTTTGTATTGGGAAAGTCATGCCCGGTGAAATTTTGTATTGGGAAATTCATGCCCGGTTAACTTTTGTATGGGAAAAGTCATGCCCGGTGAACTTTTGTATTGGGAAAGTCATGCCCGGTGAACTTTTGTATTGGGATAGTCATGCCCGGTGAACTTTTGTACTGGGAAAGTCATGCCCGGTGAACTTTTGTATTGGGAAAGTCATGCCCGGTGAACTTTTGTATTGGGAAAGTCATGCCCGGTGATCTTTTGTACTGGGAAAGTCATGCCCGGTGAACTTTTGTATGGGAAAAGTCATGCCCGGTGAACTTTTGTATTGGCAAAGTCATGCCCGGTGAACTTTTGTACTGGGAAAGTCATGCCCGGTGAACTTTTGTATTGGGAAAGTCATGTCCGGTCAACTTTTGTATTGGGAAAGTCATGCCCGGTGATCTTTTGTACTGGGAAAGTCATGCCCGGTGAACTTTTGTATTGGGAAAGTCATGCCCGGTGATTTTTTGTACTGGGAAAGTCATGCCCGGTGAACTTTTGTATTGGGAAAGTCATGCCCGGTGAACTTTTGTATTGGGAAAGTCATTCCCGGTGAACTTTTGTATTGGGAAAGTCATGCCCGGTGAACTTTTGTATTGGAAAAGTCATGCCCGTCAACTTTTGTATTGGGAAAGTCATGCCCGGTGATCTTTTGTACTGGGAAAGTCATACCCGGTCAACCTTTGTATTGGGAAAGTCATGCCCGGTGAACTTTTGTATGGGAAAAGTCATGCCCGGTAAACTTTTGTATTGGGAAAGTCATGCCCGGTGAACTTTTGTATTGGGAAAGTCATGCCCGGTGAACTTTTGTATTGGGAAAGTCATGCCCGGTGAACTTTTGTATTGGGAAAGTCATGCCCGGTGAACTTTTGTATTGGGAAAGTCATGCCCGGTGAACTTTTGTATTGGGAAAGTCATGCCCGGTGAACTTTTGTATTGGGAAAGTCATGCCCGGTGAACTTTTGTATTGGGAAAGTCATGCCCGGTGAACTTTTGTATTGGGAAAGTCATGCCCGGTGAACTTTTGTATTGGGAAAGTCATGCCCGGTGAACTTTTGTATTGGGAAAGTCATGCCCGGTCAACTTTTGTATTGGGAAAGTCATGCCCGGTGAACTTTTGTACTGGGAAAGTCATGCCCGGTGAACTTTTGTATTGGGAAAGTCATGCCCGGTGAACTTTTGTATGGGGAAAGCCATGCCCGGTGAACTTTTGTATGGGAAAAGTCATGCCCGGTGAACTTTTGTATTGGGAAAGTCATGCCCGGTCAACTTTGGTATTGGGAAAGTCATGCCCGGTGATCTTTTGTACTGGGAAAGTCATGCCCGGTGAACTTTTGTATTGGGAAAGTCATGCCCGGTCAACTTTTGTATTGGGAAAGTCATGCCCGGTCAACTTTTGTATTGGGAAAGTCATGCCCGGTGATCTTTTGTACTGGGAAAGTCATGCCCGGTCAACTTTTGTATGGGAAAAGTCATGCCCGGTGAACTTTTGTATTGGGAAAGTCATGCCCGGTCAACTTTTGTATTAGGAAAGTCATGCCCGGTGAACTTTTGTACTGGGAAAGTCATGCCCGGTGAACTTTTGTATTGGGAAAGTCATGCCCGGTCAACTTTTGTATTGGGAAAGTCATGCCCGGTGATCTTTTGTACTGGGAAAGTCATGCCCGGTGAACTTTTGTATTGGGAAAGTCATGCCCGGTGATTTTTTGTACTGGGAAAGTCATGCCCGGTGAACTTTTGTATTGGGAAAGTCATGCCCGGTGAACTTTTGTATTGGGAAAGTCATGCCCGGTGAACTTTTGTATTGGGAAAGTCATGCCCGGTGAACTTTTGTATTGGAAAAGTCATGCCCGTCAACTTTTGTATTGGGAAAGTCATGCCCGGTGAACTTTTGTATTGGGAAAGTCATGCCCGGTGAACTTTTGTATTGGGAAAGTCATGCCCGGTGAACTTTTGTATTGGGAAAGTCATGCCCGGTGAAATTTTGTATTGGGAAATTCATGCCCGGTGAACTTTTGTATGGGAAAAGTCATGCCCGGTGAACTTTTGTATTGGGAAAGTCATGCCCGGTGAACTTTTGTATTGGGATAGTCATGCCCGGTGAACTTTTGTACTGGGAAAGTCATGCCCGGTGAACTTTTGTATTGGGAAAGTCATGCCCGGTGAACTTTTGTATTGGGAAAGTCATGCCCGGTGATCTTTTGTACTGGGAAAGTCATGCCCGGTGAACTTTTGTATGGGAAAAGTAATGCCCGGTGAACTTTTGTATTGGCAAAGTCATGCCCGGTGAACTTTTGTACTGGGAAAGTCATGCCCGGTGAACTTTTGTATTGGGAAAGTCATGTCCGGTCAACTTTTGTATTGGGAAAGTCATGCCCGGTGATCTTTTGTACTGGGAAAGTCATGCCCGGTGAACTTTTGTATTGGGAAAGTCATGCCCGGTGATTTTTTGTACTGGGAAAGTCATGCCCGGTGAACTTTTGTATTGGGAAAGTCATGCCCGGTGAACTTTTGTATTGGGAAAGTCATTCCCGGTGAACTTTTGTATTGGGAAAGTCATGCCCGGTGAACTTTTGTATTGGAAAAGTCATGCCCGTCAACTTTTGTATTGGGAAAGTCATGCCCGGTGATCTTTTGTACTGGGAAAGTCATACCCGGTCAACTTTTGTATTGGGAAAGTCATGCCCGGTGAACTTTTGTATGGGAAAAGTCATGCCCGGTAAACTTTTGTATTGGGAAAGTCATGCCCAGTGAACTTTTGTATTGGGAAAGTCATGCCCGGTGAAGTTTTGTATTGGGAAAGTCATGCCCGGTGAACTTTTGTATTGGGCAAGTCATGCCCGGTGAACTTTTGTATTGGGAAAGTCATGCCCGGTGATTTTTTGTACTGGGAAAGTCATGCCCGGTGAACTTTTGTATGGGAAAAATCATGCCCGGTGAACTTTTGAATTGGGAAAGTCATGCCCGGTGAACTTTTGTACTGGGAAAGTCATGCCCGGTGAACTTTTGTATTGGGAAAGTCATGCCCGGTGAACTTTTGTATTGGGAAAGTCATGCCCGGTGAACATTTGTACTGGGAAAGTCATGCCCGGTCAACTTTTGTATTGGGAAAGTCATGCCCGGTGATCTATTGTACTGGGAAAGTCATGCCCGGTGAACTTTTGTATTGGGAAAGTCATGCCCGGTGAACTTTTGTATTGGGAAAGTCATGCCCGGTGAACATTTGTACTGGGAAAGTCATGCCTGGTCAACTTTTGTATTGGGAAAGTCATGCCCGGTGATCTTTTGTACTGGGAAAGTCATGCCCGGTGAACTTTTGTACTGGGAAAGTCATGCCCGGTGAACTTTTGTATGGGAAAAGTCATGCCCGGTGAACTTTTGTATTGTTAAAGTCATGCCCGGTGAACTTTTGTATGGGAAAAGTCATGCCCGGTGAACTTTTGTACTGGGAAAGTCATGCCCGGTGAACTTTTGTATTGGGAAAGTCATGCCCGGTCAACTTTTGTATTGGGAAAGTCATGCCCGGTGATCTTTTGTACTGGGAAAGTCATGCCCGGTGAACTTTTGTATTGGGAAAGTCTTGCCCGGTGAACTTTTGTATTGGGAAAGTCATGCCCGGTCAACTTTTGTATTGGGAAAGTCATGCCCGGTGATCTTTTGTACTGGGAAAGTCATGCCCGGTGAACTTTTGTATTGGGAAAGTCATGCCCGGTGATCTTTTGTACTGGAAAAGTCATGCCCGGTGAACTTTTGTATTGGGAAAGTCATGCCCGGTGAACTTTTGTATTGGGAAAGTCATGCCCGGTGAACTTTTGTATTGGGAAAGTCATGCCCGGTGAACTTTTGTATTGGAAAAGTCATGCCCGTCAACTTTTGTATTTGGAAAGTCATGCCCGGTGATCGATTGTACTGGGAAAGTCATGCCCGGTGAACTTTTGTATGGGAAAAGTCATGCCCGGTGATCTTTTGTACTGGGAAAGTCATGCCCGGTCAACTTTTGTATTAGGAAAGTCATGCCCGGTGAACTTTTGTACTGGGAAAGTCATGCCCGGTGAACTTTTGTATTGGGAAAGTCATGCCCGGTCAACTTTTGTATTGGGAAAGTCATGCCCGGTGATCTTTTGTATTGGGAAAGTCATGCCCGGTGAACTTTTGTATTGGGAAAGTCATGCCCGGTCAACTTTTGTATTGGGAAAGTCATGCCGGGTGAACTTTTGTATTGGGAAAGTCATGCCCGGTGAACTTTTGTATGGGAAAAGTCATGCCCGGTGAACTTTTGTATGGGAAAAGTCATGCCCGGTGAACTTTTGTATTGGGAAAGTCATGCCCGGTGAACTTTTGTATTGGGAAAGTCATGCCCGGTGAACTTTTGTATTGGGAAAGTCATGCCCGGTCAACTTTTGTATTGGGAAAGTCATGCCCGGTCAACTTTTGTATTGGGAAAGTCATGCCCGGTGAACTTTTGTACTGGGAAAGTCATGCCCGGTGAACTTTTGTATTGGGAAAGTCATGCCCGGTGAACTTTTGTATGGGAAAAGTCATGCCCGGTGAACTTTTGTATGGGAAAAGTCATGCCCGGTGAACTTTTGTATTGGGAAAGTCATGCCCGGTCAACTTTTGTATTGGGAAAGTCATGCCCGGTGATCTTTTGTACTGGGAAAGTCATGCATGGTGAACTTTTGTATGGGAAAAGTCATGCCCGGTGATCTTTTGTACTGGGAAAGTCATGCCCGGTGAACTTTTGTATTGGAAAAGTCATGCCCGGTCAACTTTTGTATTGGGAAAGTCATGCCCGGTGATCTTTTGTACTGGGAAAGTCATGCCCGGTGAACTTTTGTATTGGGAAAGTCATGCCCGGTGAACTTTTGTATGGGAAAAGTCATGCCCGGTGAACTTTTGTATGGGAAAAGTCATGCCCGGTGAACTTTTGTATTGGGAAAGTCATGCCCGGTGAACTTTTGTATTGGGAAAGTCATGCCCGGTGATCTTTTGTACTGGGAAAGTCATGCCCGGTGATCTTTTGTACTGGGAAAGTCATGCCCGCTCAACTTTTGTATTGGGAAAGTCATGCCCGGTCAACTTTTGTATTGGGAAAGTCATGCCCGGTGATCTTTTGTACTGGGAAAGTCATGCCCGGTGAACTTTTGTATTGGGAAAGTCATGCCCGGTCAACTTTTGTATTGGGAAAGTCATGCCCGGTCAACTTTTGTATTGGGAAAGTCATGCCCGGTGAACTTTTGTACTGGGAAAGTCATGCCCGGTGAACTTTTGTATTGGGAAAGTCATGCCCGGTGAACTTTTGTATTGGGAAAGTCATGCCCGGTGAACTTTTGTACTGGGAAAGCCATGCCCGGTGAACTTTTGTACTGGGAAAGTCATGCCCGGTGAACTTTTGTATTGGGAAAGTCATGCCCGGTGAACTTTTGTATTGGGAAAGTCATGCCCGGTGAACTTTTGTATTGGGAAAGTCATGCCTGGTGAACTTTTGTATTGGGAAAGTCATGCCCGGTCAACTTTTGTATTGGGAAAGTCATGCTCGGTCAACTTTTGTATGGGAAAAGTCATGCCCGGTGAACTTTTGTATTGGGAAAGTCATGCCCGGTCAACTTTTGTATTAGGAAAGTCATGCCCGGTGAACTTTTGTATGGGAAAAGTCATGCCCGGTGATCTTTTGTACTAGGAAAGTCATGCCCGGTGAACTTTTGCATTGGGAAAGTCATGCCCGGTCAACTTTTGTATTAGGAAAGTCATGCCCGGTGAACTTTTGTACTGGGAAAGTCATGCCCGGTGAACTTTTGTATTGGGAAAGTCATGCCCGGTCAACTTTTGTATTGGGAAAGTCATGCCCGGTGATCTTTTGTACTGGGAAAGTCATGCCCGGTGAACTTTTGTATTGGGAAAGTCATGCCTGGTGATCTTTTGTACTGGGAAAGTCATGCCCGGTGAACTTTTGTATTGGGAAAGTCATGCCCGGTGAACTTTTGTATTGGGAAAGTCATGCCCGGTGAACTTTTGTACTGGGAAAGTCATGCCCGGTGAACTTTTGTATTGGGAAAGTCATGCCCGGTGAACTTTTGTATTGGGAAAGTCATGCCCGGTGAACATTTGTACTGGGAAAGTCATGCCCGGTCAACTTTTGTATTGGGAAAGTCATGCCCGGTGATCTTTTGTACTGGGAAAGTCATGCCCGGTGAACTTTTGTATTGGGAAAGTCATGCCCGGTGAACTTTTGTACTGGGAAAGCCATGCCCGGTGAACTTTTGTACTGGGAAAGTCATGCCCGGTGAACTTTTGTATTGGGAAAGTCATGCCCGGTGAACTTTTGTATTGGGAAAGTCATGCCCGGTGAACTTTTGTATTGGGAAAGTCATGCCCGGTGAACTTTTGTATTAGGAAAGTCATGCCCGGTCAACTTTTGTATTGGGAAAGTCATGCCCGGTCAACTTTTGTATGGGAAAAGTCATGCCCGGTGAACTTTTGTATTGGGAAAGTCATGCCCGGTCAACTTTTGTATTAGGAAAGTCATGCCCGGTGAACTTTTGTATTGGGAAAGTCATGCCCGGTGAACTTTTGTATTGGGAAAGTCATGCCCGGTGAACTTTTGTATTGGGAAAGTCATGCCCGGTCAACTTTTGTATTGGGAAAGTCATGCCCGGTCAACTTTTGTATGGGAAAAGTCATGCCCGGTGATCTTTTGTACTGGGAAAGTCATGCCCGGTGAACTTTTGCATTGGGAAAGTCATGCCCGGTCAACTTTTGTATTAGGAAAGTCATGCCCGGTGAACTTTTGTACTGGGAAAGTCATGCCCGGTGAACTTTTGTATTGGGAAAGTCATGCCCGATCAACTTTTGTATTGGGAAAGTCATGCCCGGTGATCTTTTGTACTGGGAAAGTCATGCCCGGTGAACTTTTGTATTGGGAAAGTCATGCCTGGTGATCTTTTGTACTGGGAAAGTCATGCCCGGTGAACTTTTGTATTGGGAAAATCATGCCCGGTGAACTTTTGTATTGGGAAAGTCATGCCCGGTGAACTTTTGTACTGGGAAAGTCATGCCCGGTGAACTTTTGTATTGGGAAAGTCATGCCCGGTGAACTTTTGTATTGGGAAAGTCATGCCCGGTGAACATTTGTACTGGGAAAGTCATGCCCGGTCAACTTTTGTATTGGGAAAGTCATGCCCGGTGATCTTTTGTACTGGGAAAGTCATGCCCGGTGAACTTTTGTATTGGGAAAGTCATGCCCGGTGAACTTTTGTATTGGGAAAGTCATGCCCGGTCAACTTTTGTATTGGGAAAGTCATGCCCGGTGATCTTTTGTACTGGGAAAGTCATGCCCGGTGAACTTTTGTATGGGAAAAGTCATGCCCGGTGAACTTTTGTATGGGAAAAGTCATGCCCGGTCAACTTTTGTATTGGGAAAGTCATGCCCGGTCAACTTTTGTATTGGGAAAGTCATGCCCGGTGATCTTTTGTACTGGGAAAGTCATGCCCGGTGAACTTTTGTATGGGAAAAGTCATGCCCGGTGAACTTTTGTATTGGGAAAGTCATGCTCGGTGAACTTTTGTATTGGGAAAGTCATGCACGGTCAACTTTTGTATTGGGAAAGTCATGCCCGGTGATCTTTTGTACTGGGAAAGTCATGCCCGGTGAACTTTTGTATTGGGAAAGTCATGCCCGGTGAACTTTTGTATTGGGAAAGTCATGCCCGGTGATCTTTTGTATTGGGAAAGTCATGCCCGGTGAACTTTTGTATGGGAAAAGTCATGCCCGGTCAACTTTTGTATTGGGAAAGTCATGCCCGGTCAACTTTTGTATTGGGAAAGTCATGCCCGGTGATCTTTTGTACTGGGAAAGTCATGCCCGGTGAACTTTTGTATTGGGAAAGTCATGCCCGGTGAACTTTTGTATGGGAAAAGTCATGCCCGGTGAACTTTTGTATGGGAAAAGTCATGCCCGGTGAACTTTTGTATTGGGAAAGTCATGCCCGGTCAACTTTTGTATTGGGAAAGTCATGCCCGGTGATCTTTTGTACTGGGAAAGTCATGCCCGGTGAACTTTTGTATTGGGAAAGTCATGCCCGGTCAACTTTTGTATTGGGAAAGTCATGCCCGGTCAACTTTTGTATTGGGAAAGTCATGCCCGGTGATCTTTTGTACTGGGAAAGTCATGCCCAGTGAACTTTTGTATTTGAAAAGTCATGCCCGGTGATCTTTTGTACTGGGAAAGTCATGCCCGGTCAACTTTTGTATTAGGAAAGTCATGCCCGGTGAACTTTTGTACTGGGAAAGTCATGCCCGGTGAACTTTTGTATTGGGAAAGTCATGCCCGGTCAACTTTTGTATTGGGAAAGTCATGCCCGGTGATCTTTTGTACTGGGAAAGTCATGCCCGGTGAACTTTTGTATTGGGAAAGTCATGCCCGGTGAACTTTTGTACGGGAAAAGTCATGCCCGGTGAACTTTTGTACTGGGAAAGTCATGCCCGGTGAACTTTTGTATTGGGAAAGTCATGCCCGGTGAGCTTTTGTATTGGGAAAGTCATGCCCGGTGAACTTTTGTATTGGGAAAGTCATGCCCGGTGATCTTTTGTACTGGGAAAGTCATGCCCGGTGAACTTTTGTATTGGGAAAGTCATGCCCGGTCAACTTTTGTATTGGGAAAGTCATGCCCGGTGATCTTTTGTACTGGGAAAGTCATGCCCGGTGAACTTTTGTATTGGGAAAGTCATGCCCGGTGAACTTTTGTATGGGAAAAGTCATGCCCGGTGAACTTTTGTATTGGGAAAGTCATGCCCGGTGATCTTTTGTACTGGGAAAGTCATGCCCGGTGAACTTTTGTATTGGGAAAGTCATGCCCGGTGATCTTTTGTACTGGGAAAGTCAAGCCCGGTGAACTTTTGTATTGGGAAAGTCATGCCCGCTCAACTTTTGTATTGGGAAAGTCATGCCCGGTCAACGTTTGTATTGGGAAAGTCATGCCCGGTGATCTTTTGTACTGGGAAAGTCATGCCCGGTGAACTTTTGTATTGGGAAAGTCATGCCCGGTCAACTTTTGTATTGGGAAAGTCATGCCCGGTGATCTTTTGTACTGGGAAAGTCATGCCCGGTGAACTTTTGTATTGGGAAAGTCATGCCCGGTGAACTTTTGTATGGGAAAAGTCATGCCCGGTGAACTTTTGTATTGGGAAAGTCATGCCCGGTGAACTTTTGTACTGGGAAAGCCATGCCCGGTAAACTTTTGTACTGGGAAAGTCATGCCCGGTGAACTTTTGTATTGGGAAAGTCATGCCCGGAGAACTTTTGTATTGGGAAAGTCATGCCCGGTGAACTTTTGTATTGGGAAAGTCATGCCCGGTGAACTTTTGTATTGGGAAAGTCATGCCCGGTCAACTTTTGTATTGGGAAAGTCATGCCCGGTCAACTTTTGTATGGGAAAAGTCATGCCCGGTGAACTTTTGTATTGGGAAAGTCATGCCCGGTCAACTTTTGTATTAGGAAAGTCATGCCCGGTGAACTTTTGTATGGGAAAAGTCATGCCCGGTGATCTTTTGTACTGGGAAAGTCATGCCCGGTGAACTTTTGCATTGGGAAAAGTCATGCCCGGTGATCTTTTGTACTGGGAAAGTCATGCCCGGTGAACTTTTGTATTGGGAAAGTCATGCCCGGTCAACTTTTGTATTGGGAAAGTCATGCCCGGTGATCTTTTGTACTGGGAAAGTCATGCCCGGTGAACTTTTGTATTGGGAAAGTCATGCCCGGTGAACTTTTGTATGGGAAAAGTCATGCCCGGTGAACTTTTGTATGGGAAAAGTCATGCCCGGTGAACTTTTGTATTGGGAAAGTAATGCCCGGTGAACTTTTGTATTGGGAAAGTCATGCCCGGTGATCTTTTGTACTGGGAAAGTCATGCCCGGTGAACTTTTGTATTTTGAAAGTCATGCCCGCTCAACTTTTGTATTGGGAAAGTCATGCCCGGTGAACTTTTGTATTGGGAAAGTCATGCCCGGTGAACTTTTGTATTGGGAAAGTCATGCCCGGTGAACTTTTGTATTGGGAAAGTCATGCCCGGTCAACTTTTGTATTGGGAAAGTCATGCCCGGTCAACTTTTGTATGGGAAAAGTCATGCCCGGTGAACTTTTGTATTGGGAAAGTCATGCCCGGTCAACTTTTGTATTAGGAAAGTCATGCCCGGTGAACTTTTGTATGGGAAAAGTCATGCCCGGTGATCTTTTGTACTGGGAAAGTCATGCCCGGTGAACTTTTGCATTGGGAAAGTCATGCCCGGTCAACTTTTGTATTAGGAAAGTCATGCCCGGTGAACTTTTGTACTGGGAAAGTCATGCCCGGTGAACTTTTGTATTGGGAAAGTCATGCCCGGTCAACTTTTGTATTGGGAAAGTCATGCCCGGTGATCTTTTGTACTGGGAAAGTCATGCCCGGTGAACTTTTGTATTGGGAAAGTCATGCCTGGTGATCTTTTGTACTGGGAAAGTCATGCCCGGTGAACTTTTGTATTGGGAAAGTCATGCCCGGTGAACTTTTGTATTGGGAAAGTCATGCCCGGTGAACTTTTGTATTGGGAAAGTCATGCCCGGTGAACATTTGTACTGGGAAGTCATGCCCGGTCAACTTTTGTATTGGGAAAGTCATGCCCGGTGATCTTTTGTACTGGGAAAGTCATGCCCGGTGAACTTTTGTATTGGGAAAGTCATGCCCGGTGAACTTTTGTATTGGGAAAGTCATGCCCGGTCAACTTTTGTATTGGGAAAGTCATGCCCGGTGATCTTTTGTACTGGGAAAGTCATGCCCGGTGAACTTTTGTATGGGAAAAGTCATGCCCGGTGAACTTTTGTATTGGGAAAGTCATGCCCGGTGAACTTTTGTATTGGGAAAGTCATGCCCGGTCAACTTTTGTATTGGGAAAGTCATGCCCGGTGATCTTTTGTACTGGGAAAGTCATGCCCGGTGAACTTTTGTATTGGGAAAGTCATGCCCGGTGAACTTTTGTATTGGGAAAGTCATGCCCGGTGATCTTTTGTACTGGGAAAGTCATGCCCGGTGAACTTTTGTATGGGAAAAGTCATGCCCGGTGAACTTTTGTATGGGAAAAGTCATGCCCGGTCAACTTTTGTATTGGGAAAGTCATGCCCGGTGAACTTTTGTATTGGGAAAGTCATGCCCGGTGAACATTTGTACTGGGAAGTCATGCCCGGTCAACTTTTGTATTGGGAAAGTCATGCCCGGTGATCTTTTGTACTGGGAAAGTCATGCCCGGTGAACTTTTGTATTGGGAAAGTCATGCCCGGTGAACTTTTGTATTGGGAAAGTCATGCCCGGTGAACTTTTGTATTGGGAAAGTCATGCCCGGTGATCTTTTGTACTGGGAAAGTCATGCCCGGTCAACTTTTGTATTGGGAAAGTCATGCCCGGTGATCTTTTGTACTGGGAAAGTCATGTCCGGTGAACTTTTGTATGGGAAAAGTCATGCCCGGTGAACTTTTGTATTGGGAAAGTCATGCCCGGTGAACTTTTGTATTGGGAAAGTCATGCCCGTTCAACTTTTGTATTGGGAAAGTCATGCCCGGTGAACTTTTGTATTGGGAAAGTCATGCCCGGTGATCTTTTGTACTGGGAAAGTCATGCCCGGTGAACTTTTGTATGGGAAAAGTCATGCCCGGTGAACTTTTGTATGGGAAAAGTCATGCCCGGTCAACTTTTGTATTGGGAAAGTCATGCCCGGTCAACTTTTGTATTGGGAAAGTCATGCCCGGTGATCTTTTGTACTGGGAAAGTCATGCCCGGTGAACTTTTGTATGGGAAAAGTCATGCCCGGTGAACTTTTGTATTGGGAAAGTCATGCCCGGTGATCTTTTGTACTGGGAAAGTCATGCCCGGTGAACTTTTGTATTGGGAAAGTCATGCCCGGTGAACTTTTGTATTGGGAAAGTCATGCCCGGTGATCTTTTGTATTGGGAAAGTCATGCCCGGTGAACTTTTGTATGGGAAAAGTCATGCCCGGTCAACTTTTGTATTGGGAAAGTCATGCCCGGTCAACTTTTGTATTGGGAAAGTCATGCCCGGTGATCTTTTGTACTGGGAAAGTCTTGCCCGGTGAACTTTTGTATTGGGAAAGTCATGCCCGGTGAACTTTTGTATGGGAAAAGTCATGCCCGGTGAACTTTTGTATGGGAAAAGTCATGCCCGGTGAACTTTTGTATTGGGAAAGTCATGCCCGGTCAACTTTTGTATTGGGAAAGTCATGCCCGGTGATCTTTTGTACTGGGAAAGTCATGCCCGGTGAACTTTTGTATTGGGAAAGTCATGCCCGGTCAACTTTTGTATTGGGAAAGTCATGCCCGGTCAACTTTTGTATTGGGAAAGTCATGCCCGGTGATCTTTTGTACTGGGAAAGTCATGCCCAGTGAACTTTTGTATTTGAAAAGTCATGCCCGGTGATCTTTTGTACTGGGAAAGTCATGCCCGGTCAACTTTTGTATTAGGAAAGTCATGCCCGGTGAACTTTTGTACTGGGAAAGTCATGCCCGGTGAACTTTTGTATTGGGAAAGTCATGCCCGGTCAACTTTTGTATTGGGAAAGTCATGCCCGGTGATCTTTTGTACTGGGAAAGTTATGCCCGGTGAACTTTTGTATTGGGAAAGTCATGCCCGGTGAACTTTTGTACGGGAAAAGTCATGCCCGGTGAACTTTTGTACTGGGAAAGTCATGCCCGGTGAACTTTTGTATTGGGAAAGTCATGCCCGGTGAACTTTTGTATTGGGAAAGTCATGCCCGGTGAACTTTTGTATTGGGAAAGTCATGCCCGGTGAACTTTTGTATTGGGAAAGTCATGCCCGGTGAACTTTTGTATTGGGAAAGTCATGCCCGGTGAACTTTTGTATTGGGAAAGTCATGCCCGGTGAACTTTTGTATTGGGAAAGTCATGCCCGGTGAACTTTTGTATGGGAAAAGTCATGCCCGGTGAACTTTTGTATTGGGAAAGTCATGCCAGGTGAACTTTTGTACTGGGAAAGTCATGCTCGGTGAACTTTTGTATTGGGAAAGTCATGCCCGGTGATCTTTTGTACTGGGAAAGTCATGCCCGGTGAACTTTTGTATTGGGAAAGTCATGCCCGGTGAACTTTTGTATTGGGAAAGTCATGCCCGGTCAACTTTGTATTGGGAAAGTCATGCCCGGTGAACTTTTGTATTGGGAAAGTCATGCCCGGTGAACTTTTGTATTGGGAAAGTCATGTCCGGTGAACTTTTGTATTGGGAAAGTCATGCCCGGTGAACTTTTGTATTGGGAAAGTCATGCCCGGTGAACTTTTGTACTGGGAAAGTCATGCCCGGTGAACTTTTGTATTGGGAAAGTCATGCCCGGTGAACTTTTGTACTGGGAAAGTCATGCCCGGTGAACTTTTGTATGGGAAAAGTCATGCCCGGTGATCTTTTGTACTGGGAAAGTCATGCCCGGTGAACTTTTGTATGGGAAAAGTCATGCCCGGTGAACTTTTGTATGGGAAAAGTCATGCCCGGTGAACTTTTGTATTGGGAAAGTCATGCCCGGTCAACTTTTGTATTGGGAAAGTCGTGCCCGGTGATCTTTTGTACTGGGAAAGTCATGCCCGGTAAACTTTTGTATTGGGAAAGTCATGCCCGGTGAACTTTTGTATTGGGAAAGTCATGCCCGGTCAACTTTTGTATTAGGAAAGTCATGCCCGGTGAACTTTTGTATGGGAAAAGTCATGCCCGGTGATCTTTTGTACTGGGAAAGTCATGCCCGGTGAACTTTTGTATTGGGAAAGTCATGCCCGGTCAACTTTTGTATTAGGAAAGTCATGCCCGGTGAACTTTTGTACTGGGAAAGTCATGCCCGGTGAACTTTTGTATTGGGAAAGTCATGCCCGGTCAACTTTTGTATTGGGAAAGTCATGCCCGGTGATCTTTTGTACTGGGAAAGTCATGCCCGGTGAACTTTTGTATTGGGAAAGTCATGCCCGGTGAACTTTTGTATTGGGAAAGTCATGCCCGGTGAACTTTTGTACTGGGAAAGTCATGCCCGGTGAACTTTTGTATTGGGAAAGTCATGCCCGGTGAACTTTTGTATTGGGAAAGTCATGCCCGGTGAACATTTGTACTGGGAAAGTCATGCCCGGTGAACTTTTGTATTGGGAAAGTCATGCACGGTGAACTTTTGTATTGGGAAAGTCATGCCCGGTGAACTTTTGTATTGGGAAAGTCATGCCCGGTGAACTTTTGTATTGGGAAAGTCATGCCCTCTCAACTTTTGTATTGGGAAAGTCATGCCCGGTGATCTTTTGTACTGGGAAAGTCATGCCCGGTGAACTTTTGTATGGGAAAAGTCATGCCCGGTGAACTTTTGTATTGGGAAAGTCATGCCCGGTGAACTTTTGTATTGGGAAAGTCATGCCCGGTGAACTTTTGTATGGGAAAAGTCATGCCCGGTGAACTTTTGTATTGGGAAAGTCATGCCCGGTGAACTTTTGTACTGGGAAAGTCATGCCCGGTGAACTTTTGTATTGGGAAAGTCATGCCCGGTCAACTTTTGTATTGGGAAAGTCATGCCCGGTGATCGTTTGTACTGGGAAAGTCATGCCCGGTGAACTTTTGTATTGGGAAAGTCATGCCCGGTGATCTTTTGTACTGGGAAAGTCATGCCCGGTGAACTTTTGTATTGGGAAAGTCATGCCCGGTGAACTTTTGTATTGGGAAAGTCATGCCCGGTGAACTTTTGTACTGGGAAAGTCATGCCCGGTGAACTTTTGTATTGGGAAAGTCATGCCCGGTGAACTTTTGTATTGGGAAAGTCATGCCCGGTGAACATTTGTACTGGGAAAGTCATGCCCGGTGAACTTTTGTATTGGGAAAGTCATGCCCGGTGAACTCTTGTATTGGGAAAGTCATGCCCTCTCAACTTTTGTATTGGGAAAGTCATGCCCGGTGATCTTTTGTACTGGGAAAGTCATGCCCGGTGAACTTTTGTATGGGAAAAGTCATGCCCGGTGAACTTTTGTATTGGGAAAGTCATGCCCGGTGAACTTTTGTATTGGGAAAGTCATGCCCGGTGAACTTTTGTATGGGAAAAGTCATGCCCGGTGAACTTTTGTATTGGGAAAGTCATGCCCGGTGAACTTTTGTACTAGGAAAGTCATGCCCGGTGAACTTTTGTATTGGGAAAGTCATGCCCGGTGATCTTTTGTACTGGGAAAGTCATGCCCGGTGAACTTTTGTATTGGGAAAGTCATACCCGGTGAACTTTTGTATTGGGAAAGTCATGCCCGGTGAACTTTTGTATTGGGAAAGTCATGCCCGGTGAACTTTTGTATTGGGAAAGTCATGTCCGGTGAACTTTTGTATTGGGAAAGTCATGCCCGGTCAACTTTTGTACTGGGAAAGTCATGCCCGGTGAACTTTTGTACTGTGAAAGTCATACCCGGTCAACTTTTGTATTGGGAAAGTCATGCCCGGTGATCTTTGGTACTGGGAAAAGACATGCCCGGTGAACTTTTGTATTGGGAAAGTCATGCCCGGTGATCTTTTGTATTGGGAAAGTCATGCCCGGTGAACTTTTGTATTGGGAAAGTCATGCCCGGTGAACTTTTGTATGGGAAAAGTCATGCCCGGTGAACTTTTGTATTGGGAAAGTCATGCCCGGTGAACTTTTGTATTGGGAAAGTCATGCCCGGTGAACTTTTGTATTGGGAAAGTCATGCCCGGTGAACTTTTGTATTGGGAAAGTCATGCCCGGTCAACTTTTGTATTGGGAAAGTCATGCCCGGTGAACTTTTGTATTGGGAAAGTCATGCCCGGTGAACTTTTGTATTGGGAAAGTCATGCCCGGTGATCTTTTGTACTGGGAAAGTCATGCCCGGTGAACTTTTGTATTGGGAAAGTCATGCCCGGTGAACTTTTGTATTGGGAAAGTCATGCCCGGTGAACTTTTGTATTGGGAAAGTCATGCCCGGTCAACTTTTGTACTGGGAAAGTCATGCCCGGTGATCTTTTGTACTGGGAAAGTCATGCCCGGTGAACTTTTGTATGGGAAAAGTCATGCCCGGTGAACTTTTGTATTGGGAAAGTCATGCCCGGTGAACTTTGGTATTGGGAAAGTCATGCCCGGTGAACTTTTGTACTGGGAAAGTCATGCCCGGTGAACTTTTGTATTGGGAAAGTCATGCCCGGTGAACTTTTGTATTGGGAAAGTCATGCCCGGTTAACTTTTGTACTGGGAAAGTCATGCCCGGTGATCTTTTGTACTGGGAAAGTCATGCCCGGTGAACTTTTGTATGGGAAAAGTCATGTCCGGTGAACTTTTGTATTGGGAAAGTCATGCCCGGTGAACTTTTGTATTGGGAAAGTCATGCCCGGTGAACTTTTGTACTGGGAAAGTCATGCCCGGTGAACTTTTGTATTGGGAAAGTCATGCCCGGTGAACTTTTGTATTGGGAAAGTCATGCCCGGTGATTTTTTGTACTGGGAAAGTCATGCCCGGTGAACTTTTGTATTGGGAAAGTCATGCCCGGTGAACTTTTGTATGGGAAAAGTCATGCGCGGTGAACTTTTGTATTGGGAAAGTCATGCCCGGTGATCTTTTGTATTGGGAAAGTCATGCCCGGTGAACTTTTGTATTGGGAAAGTCATGCCCGGTGAACTTTTGTATTGGGAAAGTCATGCCCGGTGAACTTTTGTACTGGGAAAGTCATGCCCGGTGAACTTTTGTATTGGGAAAGTCATGCCCGGTGAACTTTTGTATTGGGAAAGTCATGCCCGGTCAACTTTTGAATTGGGAAAGTCATGCCCGGTCAACTTTTGAATTGGGAAAATCATGC
The DNA here is from genome assembly GCF_047663935.1 of Musca autumnalis. NCBI lineage: Eukaryota > Metazoa > Arthropoda > Insecta > Diptera > Muscidae > Musca > Musca autumnalis. The sequence continues at coordinate 439,467 of NW_027412044.1, forward strand.
CCGGTGATCTTTTGTATTGGGAAAGTCATGCCCGGTGAACTTTTGTATTGGGAAAGTCATGCCCGGTCAACTTTTGTATTGGGAAAGTCATGCCCGGTGAACTTTTGTACTAGGAAAGTCATGCCCGGTGAACTTTTGTATTGGGAAAGTCATGCCCGGTGAACTTTTGTATTGGGAAAGTCATGCCCGGTGATCTTTTGTACTGGGAAAGTCATGCCCGGTGAACTTTTGTATTGGGAAAGTCATGCCCGGTGAACTTTTGTATTGGGAAAGTCATGCCCGGTGAACATTTGTACTGGGAAAGTCATACCCGGTCAACTTTTGTATTGGGAAAGTCATGCCCGGTGATCTTTTGTACTGGGAAAGTCATGCCCGGTGAACTTTTGTATTGGGAAAGTCATGCCCGGTGAACTTTTGTATTGGGAAAGTCATGCCCGGTCAACTTTTGTATTGGGAAAGTCATGCCCGGTGAACTTTTGTATGGGAAAAGTCATGCCCGGTGAACTTTTGTATTGGGAAAGTCATGCCCGGTGAACTTTTGTATTGGGAAAGTCATGCCCGGTGAACTTTTGTATTGGGAAAGTCATGCCCGGTGAACTTTTGTATTGGGAAAGTCATGCCCGGTGATCTTTTGTACTGGGAAAGTCATTCCCGGTCAACTTTTGTATTGGGAAAGTCATGCCCGGTGATCTTTTGTATTGGGAAAGTCATGCCCGGTGAACTTTTGTATTGGGAAAGTCATGCCTGGTGAACTTTTGTATTGGGAAAGTCATGCCCGGTGAACTTTTGTATTGGGAAAGTCATGCCCGGTGAACTTTTGTACTGGGAAAGTCATGCCCGGTGAACTTTTGTATTGGGAAAGTCATGCCCGGTGAACTTTTGTATTGGGAAAGTCATGCCCGGTCAACTTTTGTATTGGGAAAGTCATGCCCGGTGATCTTTTGTACTGGGAAAGTCATGCCCGGTGAACTTTTGTATTGGGAAAGTCATGCCCGGTGAACTTTTGTATTGGGAAAGTCATGCCCGGTGATCTTTTGTACTGGGAAAGTCATGCCCGGTGAACTTTTGTATGGGAAAAGTCATGCCCGGTGAACTTTTGTATGGGAAAAGTCATGCCCGGTGAACTTTTGTACTGGGAAAGTCATGCCCGGTGAACTTTTGTATTGGGAAAGTCATGCCCGGTGAACTTTTGTATTGGGAAAGTCATGCCCGGTCAACTTTTGTACTGGGAAAGTCATGCCCGGTGATCTTTTGTACTGGGAAAGTCATGCCCGGTGATCTTTTGTACTGGGAAAGTCATGCCCGGTCAACTTTTGTATTGGGAAAGTCATGCCCGGTGATCTTTTGTACTGGGAAAGTCATGCCCGGTGAACTTTTGTACTGGGAAAGTCATGCCCGGTGAACTTTTGTATTGGGAAAGTCATGCCCGGTGAACTTTTGTATTGGGAAAGTCATGCCCAGTGAACTTTTGTATTGGGAAAGTCATGCCCGGTGAACTTTTGTATTTGGAAAGTCATGCCCGGTCAACTTTTGTATTGGGAAAGTCATGCCCGGTGAACTTTTGTATTGGGAAAGTCATGCCCGGTGAACTTTTGTATTGGGAAAATCATGCCCGGTGATCTTTTGTACTGGGAAAGTCATGCCCGGTCAACTTTTGTATTGGGAAAGTCATGCCCGGTGAACTTTTGTATGGGAAAAGTCATGCCCGGTGAACTTTTGTATTGGGAAAGTCATGCCCGGTCAACTTTTGTATTGGGAAAGTCATGCCCGGTGAACTTTTGTATGGGAAAAGTCATGCCCGGTGAACTTTTGTATTGGGAAAGTCATGCCCGGTGATCTTTTGTATTGGGAAAGTCATGCCCGGTGAACTTTTGTATTGGGAAAGTCATGCCCGGTGAACTTTTGTATTGGGAAAGTCATGCCCGGTGAACTTTTGTATTGGGAAAGTCATGCCCGGTGATCTTTTGTACTGGGAAAGTCATGCCCGGTCAACTTTTGTATTGGGAAAGTCATGCCCGGTGAACTTTTGTATGGGAAAATTCATGCCCGGTCAACTTTTGTATTGGGAAAGTCATGCCCGGTCAACTTTTGTATTGGGAAAGTCATGCCCGGTCAACTTTTGTATTGGGAAAGTCATGCCCGGTGAACTTTTGTATGGGAAAAGTCATGCCCGGTGAACTTTTGTATTGGGAAAGTCATGCCCGGTGATCTTTTGTATTGGGAAAGTCATGCCCGGTGAACTTTTGTATTGGGAAAGTCATGCCCGGTGAACTTTTGTATGGGAAAAGTCATGCCCGGTGAACTTTTGTATTGGGAAAGTCATGCCCGGTGAACTTTTGTATTGGGAAAGTCATGCCAGGTGAACTTTTGTATTGGGAAATTCATGCCCGGTGAACTTTTGTATTGGGAAAGTCATGCCCGGTGAACTTTTGTATTGGGAAAGTCATGCCCGGTGATCTTTTGTACTGGGAAAGTCATGCCCGGTGAACTTTTGTATGGGAAAACCATGCCCGGTGAACTTTTGTATTGGGAAAGTCATGCCCGGTGAACTTTTGTATTGGGAAAGTCATGCCCGGTGAACTTTTGTACTGGGAAAGTTATGCCCGGTGAACTTTTGTATTGGGAAAGTTATGCCCGGTGAACTTTTGTATTGGGAAAGTCATGCCCGGTCAACTTTTGTATTGGGAAAATCATGCCCGGTGATCTTTTGTACTGGGAAAGTCATGCCCGGTGAACTTTTGTATTGGGAAAGTCATGCCCGGTGAACTTTTGTATTGGGAAAGTCATGCCCGGTGAACATTTGTACTGGGAAAGTCATGCCCGGTCAACTTTTGTATTGGGAAAGTCATGCCCGGTGAACTTTTGTATGGGAAAAGTCATGCCCGGTGAACTTTTGTAGTCATGCCCGGTGAACTTTTGTATTGGGAAAGTCATGCCCGGTGAACTTTTGTATTGGGAAAGTCATGCCCGGTCAACTTTTGTACTGGGAAAGTCATGCCCGGTGATCTTTTGTACTGGGAAAGTCATGCCCGGTGATCTTTTGTACTGGGAAAGTCATGCCCGGTCAACTTTTGTATTGGGAAAGTCATGCCCGGTGATCTTTTGTACTGGGAAAGTCATGCCCGGTGAACTTTTGTACTGGGAAAGTCATGCCCGGTGAACTTTTGTATTGGGAAAGTCATGCCCGGTGAACTTTTGTATTGGGAAAGTCATGCCCGGTGAACTTTTGTATTGGGAAAGTCATGCCCGGTGAACTTTTGTATTTGGAAAGTCATGCCCGGTCAACTTTTGTATTGGGAAAGTCATGCCCGTTGAACTTTTGTATTGGGAAAGTCATGCCCGGTGAACTTTTGTATTGGGAAAATCATGCCCGGTGAACTTTTGTATTGGGAAAGTCATGCCCGGTGATCTTTTGTACTGGGAAAGTCATGCCCGGTCAACTTTTGTATTGGGAAAGTCATGCCCGGTGAACTTTTGTATGGGAAAAGTCATGCCCGGTGAACTTTTGTATTGGGAAAGTCATGCCCGGTCAACTTTTGTATTGGGAAAGTCATGCCCGGTGAACTTTTGTATGGGAAAAGTCATGCCCGGTGAACTTTTGTATTGGGAAAGTCATGCCCGGTGATCTTTTGTATTGGGAAAGTCATGCCCGGTGAACTTTTGTATTGGGAAAGTCATGCCCGGTGAACTTTTGTATTGGGAAAGTCATGCCCGGTGAACTTTTGTATTGGGAAAGTCATGCCCGGTGATCTTTTGTACTGGGATAGTCATGCCCGGTCAACTTTTGTATTGGGAAAGTCATGCCCGGTGAACTTTTGTATGGGAAAATTCATGCCCGGTCAACTTTTGTATTGGGAAAGTCATGCCCGGTCAACTTTTGTATTGGGAAAGTCATGCCCGGTCAACTTTTGTATTGGGAAAGTCATGCCCGGTCAACTTTTGTATGGGAAAAGTCATGCCCGGTGAACTTTTGTATTGGGAAAGTCATGCCCGGTGAACTTTTGTATTGGGAAAGTCATGCCCGGTGATCTTTTGTATTGGGAAAGTCATTCCCGGTGAACTTTTGTATTGGGAAAGTCATGCCCGATGAACTTTTGTATGGGAAAAGTCATGCCCGGTGAACTTTTGTATTGGGAAAGTCATGCCCGGTGAACTTTTGTATTGGGAAAGTCATGCCCGGTGAACTTTTGTATTGGGAAAGTCATGCCCGGTGAACTTTTGTATTGGGAAAGTCATGCCCGGTGAACTTTTGTATTGGGAAAGTCATGCCCGGTGAAATTTTGTATTAGGAAAGTCATGCCCGGTGATCTTTTGTACTGGGAAAGTCATGCCCGGTGAACTTTTGTATGGGAAAAGTCATGCCCGGTGAACTTTTGTATTGGGAAAGTCATGCCCGGTGAACTTTTGTATTGGGAAAGTCATGCCCGGTGAACTTTTGTATTGGGAAAGTCATGCCCGGTGAACTTTTGTATTGGGAAAGTCATGCCCGGTGATCTTTTGTACTGGGAAAGTCATGCCCGGTCAACTTTTGTATTGGGAAAGTCATGCCCGGTGAACTTTTGTATGGGAAAATTCATGCCCGGTCAACTTTTGTATTGGGAAAGTCATGCCCGGTGAACTTTTGTATTGGGAAAGTCATGCCCGGTGATCTTTTGTACTGGGAAAGTCATGCCCGGTCAACTTTTGTATTGGGAAAGTCATGCCCGGTGAACTTTTGTATGGGAAAATTCATGCCCGGTCAACTTTTGTATTGGGAAAGTCATGCCCGGTCAACTTTTGTATTGGGAAAGTCATGCCCGGTCAACTTTTGTATTGGGAAAGTCATGCCCGGTGAACTTTTGTATGGGAAAAGTCATGCCCGGTGAACTTTTGTATTGGGAAAGTCATGCCCGGTGATCTTTTGTATTGGGAAAGTCATGCCCGGTGAACTTTTGTATTGGGAAAGTCATGCCCGGTGAACTTTTGTATGGGAAAAGTCATGCCCGGTGAACTTTTGTATTGGGGAAGTCATGCCCGGTGAACTTTTGTATTGGGAAAGTCATGCCCGGTGAACTTTTGTATTGGGAAAGTCATGCCCGGTGAACTTTTGTATTGGGAAAGTCATGCCCGGTGAACTTTTGTATTGGGAAAGTCATGCCCGGTGATCTTTTGTACTGGGAAAGTCATGCCCGGTGAACTTTTGTATGGGAAAACCATGCCCGGTGAACTTTTGTATTGGGAAAATTCATGCCCGGTCAACTTTTGTATTGGGAAAGTCATGCCCGGTGAACTTTTGTATTGGGAAAGTCATGCCCGGTGATCTTTTGTACTGGGAAAGTCATGCCCGGTCAACTTTTGTATTGGGAAAGTCATGCCCGGTGAACTTTTGTATGGGAAAATTCATGCCCGGTCAACTTTTGTATTGGGAAAGTCATGCCCGGTCAACTTTTGTATTGGGAAAGTCATGCCCGGTCAACTTTTGTATTGGGAAAGTCATGCCCGGTGAACTTTTGTATGGGAAAAGTCATGCCCGGTGAACTTTTGTATTGGGAAAGTCATGCCCGGTGATCTTTTGTATTGGGAAAGTCATGCCCGGTGAACTTTTGTATTGGGAAAGTCATGCCCGGTGAACTTTTGTATGGGAAAAGTCATGCCCGGTGAACTTTTGTATTGGGGAAGTCATGCCCGGTGAACTTTTGTATTGGGGAAGTCATGCCCGGTGAACTTTTGTATTGGGAAAGTCATGCCCGGTGAACTTTTGTATTGGGAAAGTCATGCCCGGTGAACTTTTGTATTGGGAAAGTCATGCCCGGTGATCTTTTGTACTGGGAAAGTCATGCCCGGTGAACTTTTGTATGGGAAAACCATGCCCGGTGAACTTTTGTATTGGGAAAGTCATGCCCGGTGAACTTTTGTATTGGGAAAGTCATGCCCGGTGAACTTTTGTACTGGGAAAGTCATGCCCGGTGAACTTTTGTATTGGGAAAGTCATGCCCGGTGAACTTTTGTATTGGGAAAGTCATGCCCGGTCAACTTTTGTATTGGGAAAATCATGCCCGGTGATCTTTTGTACTGGGAAAGTCATGCCCGGTGAACTTTTGTATTGGGAAAGTCATGCCCGGTGAACTTTTGTATTGGGAAAGTCATGCCCGGTGAACATTTGTACTGGGAAAGTCATGCCCGGTCAACTTTTGTATTGGGAAAGTCATGCCCGGTGATCTTTTGTACTGGGAAAGTCATGCCCGGTGAACTTTTGTATTGGGAAAGTCATGCCCGGTGAACTTTTGTATTGGGAAAGTCATGCCCGGTGAACTTTTGTATTGGGAAAGTCATGCCCGGTGTACTTTTGTATTGGGAAAGTCATGCCCGGTGAACTTTTGTACTGGGAAAGTCATGCCCGGTGAACTTTTGTACTGTAAAAGTCATGCCCGGTCAACTTTTGTATTGGGAAAGTCATGCCCGGTGATCTTTGGTACTGGGAAAGTCATGCCCGGTCAACTTTTGTATTGGGAAAGTCATGCCCGGTGAACTTTTGTATTGGGAAAGTCATGCCCGGTGAACTTTTGTATGGGAAAAGTCATGCCCGGTGAACTTTTGTATTGGGAAAGTCATGCCCGGTGATCTTTTGTATTGGGAAAGTCATGCCCGGTGAACTTTTGTATTGGGAAAGTCATGCCCGATGAACTTTTGTATGGGAAAAGTCATGCCCGGTGAACTTTTGTATTGGGAAAGTCATGCCCGGTGAACTTTTGTATTGGGAAAGTCATGCCCGGTGAACTTTTGTATTGGGAAAGTCATGCCCGGTGAACTTTTGTATTGGGAAAGTCATGCCCGGTGAACTTTTGTATTGGGAAAGTCATGCCCGGTGAAATTTTGTATTAGGAAAGTCATGCCCGGTGATCTTTTGTACTGGGAAAGTCATGCCCGGTGAACTTTTGTATGGGAAAAGTCATGCCCGGTGAACTTTTGTATTGGGAAAGTCATGCCCGGTGAACTTTTGTATTGGGAAAGTCATGCCCGGTGAACTTTTGTACTGGGAAAGTCATGCCCGGTGAACTTTTGTATTGGGAAAGTCATGCCCGGTGAACTTTTGTATTGGGAAAGTCATGCCCGGTCAACTTTTGTATTGGGAAAGTCATGCCCGGTGATCTTTTGTACTGGGAAAGTCATGCCCGGTGAACTTTTGTATTGGAAAAGTCATGCCCGGTGAACTTTTGTATTGGGAAAGTCATGCCCGGTGAACATTTGTACTGGGAAAGTCATGCCCGGTCAACTTTTGTATTGGGAAAGTCATGCCCGGTGATCTTTTGTACTGGGAAAGTCATGCCCGGTGAACTTTTGTATTGGGAAAGTCATGCCCGGTGAACTTTTGTATTGGGAAAGTCATGCCCGGTGAACTTTTGTATTGGGAAAGTCATGCCCGGTGAACTTTTGTATTGGGAAAGTCATGCCCGGTGAACTTTTGTACTGGAAAAGTCATGCCCGGTGAACTTTTGTACTGTGAAAGTCATGCCCGGTCAACTTTTGTATTGGGAAAGTCATGCCCGGTGATCTTTGGTACTGGGAAAGTCATGCCCGGTCAACTTTTGTATTGGGAAAGTCATGCCCGGTGAACTTTTGTATTGGGAAAGTCATGCCCGGTCAACTTTTGTATTGGGAAAGTCATGCCCGGTGATCTTTTGTACTGGGAAAGTTATGCCCGGTGAACTTTTGTATGGGAAAAGTCATGCCCGGTGAACTTTTGTATTGGGAAAGTCATGCCCGGTGATCTTTTGTATTGGGAAAGTCATGCCCGGTGAACTTTTGTATTGGGAAAGTCATGCCCGGTGAACTTTTGTATGGGAAAAGTCATGCCCGGTGAACTTTTGTATTGGGAAAGTCATGCCCGGTGAACTTTTGTATTGGGAAAGTCATGCCCGGTGATCTTTTGTATTGGGAAAGTCATGCCCGGTGAACTTTTGTATTGGGAAAGTCATGCCCGGTGAACTTTTGTATTGGGAAAGTCATGCCCGGTGATCTTTTGTACTGGGAAAGTCATGCCCGGTGAACTTTTGTATTGGGAAAGTCATGCCCGGTGAACTTTTGTATTGGGAAAGTCATGCCCGGTGAACTTTTGTATTGGGAAAGTCATGCCCGGTGAACTTTTGTATTGGAAAAGTCATGCCCGTCAACTTTTGTATTAGGAAAGTCATGCCCGGTGAACTTTTGTATGGGAAAAGTCATGCCCGGTGAACTTTTGTATTGGGAAAGTCATGCCTGGTGAACTTTTGTACTGGGAAAGTCATGCCTGGTGAACTTTTGTATGGGAAAAGTCATGCCCGGTGAACTTTTGTATTGGGAAAGTCATGCCCGGTCAACTTTTGTATTAGGAAAGTCATGCCCGGTGAACTTTTGTACTGGGAAAGTCATGCCCGGTGAACTTTTGTATGGGAAAAGTCATGCCCGGTGAACTTTTGTACTGGGAAAGTCATGCCTGGTGAACTTTTGTATGGGAAAAGTCATGCCCGGTGAACTTTTGTATTGGGAAAGTCATGCCCGGTGAACTTTTGTATTGGGAAAGTCATGCCCGGTCAACTTTTGTATTGGGAACGTCATGCCCGGTGATCTTTTGTACTGGGAAAGTCATGCCCGGTGAACTTTTGTATGGGAAAAGTCATGCCCGGTGAACTTTTGTATGGGAAAAGTCATGCCCGGTGAACTTTTGTATTGGGAAAGTCATGCCCGGTGAACTTTTGTATTGGGAAAGTCATGCCCGGTGAACTTTTGTACTGGGAAAGTCATGCCCGGTGAACTTTTGTATTGGGAAAGTCATGCCCGGTCAACTTTTGTATTAGGAAAGTCATGCCCGGTGAACTTTTGTACTGGGAAAGTCATGCCCGGTGAACTTTTGTATTGGGAAAGTCATGCACGGTGAACTTTTGTATGGGAAAAGTCATGCCCGGTGAACTTTTGTATGGGAAAAGTCATGCCCGGTGAACTTTTGTATTGGGAAAGTCATGCCCGGTCAACTTTTATATTGGGAAAGTCATGCCCGGTGATCTTTTGTACTGGGAAAGTCATGCCCGGTGAACTTTTGTATTGGGAAAGTCATGCCCGGTGAACTTTTGTATTGGGAAAGTCATGCCCGGTGAACTTTTGTATTGGGAAAGTCATGCCCGGTGAACTTTTGTATTGGAAAAGTCATGCCCGTCAACTTTTGTACTGGGAAAGTCATGCCCGGTGAACTTTTGTATTGGGAAAGTCATGCCCGGTGAACTTTTGTACTGGGAAAGTCATGCCCGGTGAACTTTTGTACTGGGAAAGTCATGCCCGGTGAACTTTTGTATTGGGAAAGTCATGCCCGGTGAACTTTTGTATTGGGAAAGTCATGCCCGGTGAACTTTTGTATTGGGAAAGTCATGACCGGTCAACTTTTGTATTGGGAAAGTCATGCCCGGTGAACTTTTGTACTGGGAAAGTCATGCCCGGTGAACTTTTGTACTGGGAAAGTCATGCCCGGTGAACTTTTGTATTGGGAAAGTCATGCCCGGTTATCTTTTGTACTGGGAAATTCATGTCCGGTGAACTTTTGTATGGGAAAAGTCATGCCCGGTGAACTTTTGTATGGGAAAAGTCATGCCCGGTGAACTTTTGTATTGGGAAAGTCATGCCCGGTAAACTTTTGTATTGGGAAAGTCATGCCCGGTGAACTTTTGTACTGGGAAAGTCATGCCCGGTGAACTTTTGTATTAGGAAAGTCATGCCCGGTGAACTTTTGTATTGGGAAAGTCATGCCCGGTCAACTTTTGTATTAGGAAAGTCATGCCCGGTGAACTTTTGTACTGGGAAAGTCATGCTCGGTGAACTTTTGTATTGGGAAAGTCATGTCACCGGTGAACTTTTGTATTGGGAAAGTCATGCCCGGTGATCTTTTGTATTGGGAAAGTCATGCCCGGTGAACTTTTGTATTGGGAAAGTCATGCCCGGTGAACTTTTGTATGGGAAAAGTCATGCCCGGTGAACTTTTGTATTGGGAAAGTCATGCCCGGTGAACTTTTGTATTGGGAAAGTCATGCCCGGTGAACTTTTGTATTGGGAAAGTCATGCCCGGTGAACTTTTGTATTGGGAAAGTCATGCCCGGTGAACTTTTGTATTGGGAAAGACATGCCCGGTGAACTTTTGTATTGGGAAAGTCATGCCCGGTGAACTTTTGTATTGGGAAAGTCATGCCCGGTCAACTTTTGTATTGGGAAAGTCATGCCCGGTGATCTTTTGTACTGGGAAAGTCATGCCCGGTGAACTTTTGTATTGGGAAAGTCATGCCCGGTGAACTTTTGTACTGGGAAAGTCATGCCCGGTGAACTTTTGTATTGGGAAAGTCATGCCCGGTGAACTTTTGTACTGGGAAAGTCATGCCCGGTCAACTTTTGTATTGGGAAAGTCATGCCCGGTGATCTTTTGTATTGGGAAAGTCATGCCCGGTGAAATTTTGTATTGGGAAAGTCATGCCCGGTGAACTTTTGTATTGGGAAAGTCATGCCCGGTGAACTTTTGTATTGGGAAAGTCATGCCCGGTGAACTTTTGTATTGGGAAAGTCATGCCCGGTGAACTTTTGTATTGGGAAAGTCATGCCCGGTGAACTTTTGTACTGGGAAAGTCATGCCCGGTCAACTTTTGTATTGGGAAAGTCATGCCCGGTGATCTTTTGTATTGGGAAAGTCATGCCCGGTGAACTTTTGTATTGGGAAAGTCATGCCCGGTGAACTTTTGTATTGGGAAAGTCATGCCCGGTGAACTTTTGTATTGGGAAAGTCATGCCCGGTGAACTTTTGTATTGGGAAAGTCATGCCCGGTGAACTTTTGTATTGGGAAAGTCATGCCCGGTGAACTTTTGTATTGGGAAATTCATGCCCGCTCAACTTTTGTATTGGGAAACTCATGCCCGGTGATCTTTTGTACTGGGAAAGTCATGCCCGGTGAACTTTTGTATTGGGAAAGTCATGCCCGGTGAACTTTTGTATTGGGAAAGTCATGCCCGGTGAACTTTTGTATTGGGAAAGTCATGCCCGGTGAACTTTTGTATTGGGAAAGTCATGCCCGGTGATCTTTTGTACTGGGAAAGTCATGCCCGGTGAACTTTTGTATTGGGAAATCATGCCCGGTGATCTTTTGTACTGGGAAAGTCATGCCCGGTGAACTTTTGTATTGGGAAAGTCATGCCCGGTGAACTTTTGTATTGGGAAAGTCATGCCCGGTGAACATTTGTACTGGGAAAGTCATGCCCGGTCAACTTTTGTATTGGGAAAGTCATGCCCGGTGATCTTTTGTACTGGGAAAGTCATGCCCGGTGAACTTTTGTATTGAGAAAGTCATGCCCGGTGAACTTTTGTATTGGGAAAGTCATGCCCGGTGAACTTTTGTATTGGGAAAGTCATGCCCGGTGATCTTTTGTATTGGGAAAGTCATGCCCGGTGAACTTTTGTACTGGGAAAGTCATGCCCGGTCAACTTTTGTATTGGGAAAGTCATGCCCGGTCAACTTTTGTATTGGGAAAGTCATGCCCGGTGAACTTTTGTATTGGGAAAGTCATGCCCGGTGATCTTTTGTACTGGGAAAGTCAAGCCCGGTGATCTTTTGTATTGGGAAAGTCATGCCCGGTGATCTTTTGTACTGGGAAAGTCATGCCCGGTGAACTTTTGCATGGGAAAAGTCATGCCCGGTGAACTTTTGTATTGGGAAAGTCATGCCCGGTGAACTTTTGTATTGGGAAAGTCATGCCCGTTGAACTTTTGTACTGGGAAAGTCATGCCCGGTGAACTTTTGTATTGGGAAAGTCATGCCCGGTGAACTTTTGTATTGGGAAAGTCATGCCCGGTGAACTTTTGTATTGGGAAAGTCATGCCCGGTGATCTTTTGTACTGGGAAAGTCATGCCCGGTGAACTTTTGTATGGGAAAGTCATGCCCGGTGATCTTTTGTACTGGGAAAGTCATGCCCGGTAAACTTTTGTATTGGGAAAGTCATGCCCGGTGAACTTTTGTACTGGGAAAGTCATGCCCGGTCAACTTTTGTATTGGGAAAGTCATGCCCGGTGAACTTTTGTATTGGGAAAGTCATGCCCGGTCAACTTTTGTATTAGGAAAGTCATGCCCGGTGAACTTTTGTACTGGGAAAGTCATGCTCGGTGAACTTTTGTATTGGGAAAGTCATGTCACCGGTGAACTTTTGTATTGGGAAAGTCATGCCCGGTGATCTTTTGTATTGGGAAAGTCATGCCCGGTGAACTTTTGTATTGGGAAAGTCATGCCCGGTGAACTTTTGTATGGGAAAAGTCATGCCCGGTGAACTTTTGTATTGGGAAAGTCATGCCCGGTGAACTTTTGTATTGGGAAAGTCATGCCCGGTGAACTTTTGTATTGGGAAAGTCATGCCCGGTGAACTTTTGTATTGGGAAAGTCATGCCCGGTGAACTTTTGTATTGGGAAAGACATGCCCGGTGAACTTTTGTATTGGGAAAGTCATGCCCGGTGAACTTTTGTATTGGGAAAGTCATGCCCGGTCAACTTTTGTATTGGGAAAGTCATGCCCGGTGATCTTTTGTACTGGGAAAGTCATGCCCGGTGAACTTTTGTATTGGGAAAGTCATGCCCGGTGAACTTTTGTACTGGGAAAGTCATGCCCGGTGAACTTTTGTATTGGGAAAGTCATGCCCGGTGAACTTTTGTACTGGGAAAGTCATGCCCGGTCAACTTTTGTATTGGGAAAGTCATGCCCGGTGATCTTTTGTATTGGGAAAGTCATGCCCGGTGAAATTTTGTATTGGGAAAGTCATGCCCGGTGAACTTTTGTATTGGGAAAGTCATGCCCGGTGAACTTTTGTATTGGGAAAGTCATGCCCGGTGAACTTTTGTATTGGGAAAGTCATGCCCGGTGAACTTTTGTATTGGGAAAGTCATGCCCGGTGAACTTTTGTACTGGGAAAGTCATGCCCGGTCAACTTTTGTATTGGGAAAGTCATGCCCGGTGATCTTTTGTATTGGGAAAGTCATGCCCGGTGAACTTTTGTATTGGGAAAGTCATGCCCGGTGAACTTTTGTATTGGGAAAGTCATGCCCGGTGAACTTTTGTATTGGGAAAGTCATGCCCGGTGAACTTTTGTATTGGGAAAGTCATGCCCGGTGAACTTTTGTATTGGGAAAGTCATGCCCGGTGAACTTTTGTATTGGGAAATTCATGCCCGCTCAACTTTTGTATTGGGAAACTCATGCCCGGTGATCTTTTGTACTGGGAAAGTCATGCCCGGTGAACTTTTGTATTGGGAAAGTCATGCCCGGTGAACTTTTGTATTGGGAAAGTCATGCCCGGTGAACTTTTGTATTGGGAAAGTCATGCCCGGTGAACTTTTGTATTGGGAAAGTCATGCCCGGTGATCTTTTGTACTGGGAAAGTCATGCCCGGTGAACTTTTGTATTGGGAAATCATGCCCGGTGATCTTTTGTACTGGGAAAGTCATGCCCGGTGAACTTTTGTATTGGGAAAGTCATGCCCGGTGAACTTTTGTATTGGGAAAGTCATGCCCGGTGAACATTTGTACTGGGAAAGTCATGCCCGGTCAACTTTTGTATTGGGAAAGTCATGCCCGGTGATCTTTTGTACTGGGAAAGTCATGCCCGGTGAACTTTTGTATTGAGAAAGTCATGCCCGGTGAACTTTTGTATTGGGAAAGTCATGCCCGGTGAACTTTTGTATTGGGAAAGTCATGCCCGGTGATCTTTTGTATTGGGAAAGTCATGCCCGGTGAACTTTTGTACTGGGAAAGTCATGCCCGGTCAACTTTTGTATTGGGAAAGTCATGCCCGGTCAACTTTTGTATTGGGAAAGTCATGCCCGGTGAACTTTTGTATTGGGAAAGTCATGCCCGGTGATCTTTTGTACTGGGAAAGTCAAGCCCGGTGATCTTTTGTATTGGGAAAGTCATGCCCGGTGATCTTTTGTACTGGGAAAGTCATGCCCGGTGAACTTTTGCATGGGAAAAGTCATGCCCGGTGAACTTTTGTATTGGGAAAGTCATGCCCGGTGAACTTTTGTATTGGGAAAGTCATGCCCGTTGAACTTTTGTACTGGGAAAGTCATGCCCGGTGAACTTTTGTATTGGGAAAGTCATGCCCGGTGAACTTTTGTATTGGGAAAGTCATGCCCGGTGAACTTTTGTATTGGGAAAGTCATGCCCGGTGATCTTTTGTACTGGGAAAGTCATGCCCGGTGAACTTTTGTATGGGAAAAGTCATGCCCGGTGAACTTTTGTATTGGGAAAGTCATGCCGGTGAACCTTTGTATTGGGAAAGTCATGCCCGGTGAACTTTTGTACTGGGAAAGTCATGCCCGGTGAACTTTTGTATTGGGAAAGTCATGCCCGGTGAACTTTTGTATTGGGAAAGTCATGCCCGGTGAACTTTTGTATTGGGAAAGTCATGCCCGGTGAACTTTTGTACTGGGAAAGTCATGCCCGGTGAACTTTTGTATTGGGAAAGTCATGCCCGGTGATCTTTTGTATTGGGAAAGTCATGCCCGGTGATCTTTTGTACTGGGAAAGTCATGCCCGGCCAACTTTTGTATTGGGAAAGTCATGCCCGGTGATCTTTTGTATTGGGAAAGTCATGCCCGGTGAACTTTTGTATAGGGAAAGTCATGCCCGGTGAACTTTTGTATTGGGAAAGTCATGCCCGGTAAACTTTTGTACTGGGAAAGTCATGCCCGGTGAACTTTTGTATTGGGAAAGTCATGCCCGGTGATCTTTTGTATTGGGAAAGTCTGCCCGGTGATCTTTTGTACTGGGAAAGTCATGCCCGGTCAACTTTTGTATTGGGAAAGTCATGCCCGGTGAACTTTTGTACTGGGAAAGTCATGCCCGGTGAACTTTTGTATTGGGAAAGTCATGCCCGGTGAACTTTTGTATTGGGAAAGTCGTGCCCGGTGAACTTTTGTATTGGGAAAGTCATGCCCGGTGAACTTTTGTACTGGGAAAGTCATGCCCGGTGAACTTTTGTACTGGGAAAGTCATGCCCGGTCAACTTTTGTATTGGGAAAGTCATGCCCGGTGATCTTTTGTACTGGGAAAGTCATGCCCGGTGAACTTTTGTACTGGGAAAGTCATGCCCGGTGAACTTTTGTATTGGGAAAGTCATGCCCGGTGAACTTTTGTATTGGAAAAGTCATGCCCGGTGAACTTTTGTACTGGGAAAGTCATGCCCGGTGAACTTTTGTACTGGGAAAGTCATGCCCGGTCAACTTTTGTATTGGGAAAGTCATGCCCGGTGATCTTTTGTACTGGGAAAGTCATGCCCGGTGAACTTTTGTACTGGGAAAGTCATGCCCGGTGAACTTTTGTATTGGGAAAGTCATGCCCGGTGAACTTTTGTATTGGGAAAGTCATGCCCGGTGAACTTTTGTATTGGGAAAGTCATGCCCGGTGAACTTTTGTATTGGGAAAGTCATGCCCGGTCAACTTTTGTATGGGAAAAGTCATGCCCGGTGAACTTTTGTATGGGAAAAGTCATGCCCGGTGAACTTTTGTATGGGAAAAGTCATGGCCGGTGAACTTTTGTATTGGGAAAGTCATGCCCGGTCAACTTTTGTATTGGGAAAGTCATGCCCGGTGATCTTTTGTACTGGGAAAGTCATGCCCGGTGAACTTTTGTATGGGAAAAGTCATGCCCGGTGAACTTTTGTATTGGGAAAGTCATGCCCGGTGAACTTTTGTATTGGGAAAGTCATGCCCGGTGAACTTTTGTATTGGGAAAGTCATGCCCGGTGATCTTTTGTTCTGGGAAAGTCATGCCCGGTGAACTTTTGTATGGGAAAAGTCATGCCCGGTGATCTTTTGTACTGGGAAAGTCATGCCCGGTGATCTTTTGTACTGGGAAAGTCATGCCCGGTCAACTTTTGTATTGGGAAAGTCATGCCCGGTGATCTTTTGTACTGGGAAAGTCATGCCCGGTGAACTTTTGTATTGGGAAAGTCATGCCCGGTGATCTTTTGTATTGGGAAAGTCATGCCCGGTGATCTTTTGTACTGGGAAAGTCATGCCCGGTCAACTTTTGTATTGGGAAAGTCATGCCCGGTGATCTTTTGTATTGGGAAAGTCATGCCCGGTGAACTTTTGTATTGGGAAAGTCATGCCCGGTGAACTTTTGTATTGGGAAAGTCATGCCCGGTGAACTTTTGTATTGGGAAAGTCATGCCCGGTGAACTTTTGTATTGGGAAAGTCATGCCCGGTGAACTTTTGTATTGGGAAAGTCATGCCCGGTGAACTTTTGTATTGGGAAAGTCATGCCCGGTGAACTTTTGTATTGGGAAAGTCATGCCCGGTGAACTTTTGTATTGGGAAAGTCATGCCCGGTGAACTTTTGTATTGGGAAAGTCATGCCCGGTGAACTTTTGTATTGGGAAAGTCATGCCCGGTGAACTTTTGTATTGGGAAAGTCATGCCCGGTGAACTTTTGTATTGGGAAAGTCATGGCCGGTGAACTTTTGTATTGGGAAAGTCATGCCCGGTGAACTTTTGTATTGGGAAAGTCATGCCCGGTGAACTTTTGTATTGGGAAAGTCATGCCCGGTGAACTTTTGTATTGGGAAAGTCATGCCCGGTGAACTTTTGTATTGGGAAAGTCATGCCCGGTGAACTTTTGTATTGGGAAAGTCATGCCCGGTGAACTTTTGTATTGGGAAAGTCATGCCCGGTGAACTTTTGTATTGGGAAAGTCATGCCCGGTGAACTTTTGTATTGGGAAATTCATGCCCGCTCAACTTTTGTATTGGGAAACTCATGCCCGGTGATCTTTTGTACTGGGAAAGTCATGCCCGGTGAACTTTTGTATTGGGAAAGTCATGCCTGGTAAACTTTTGTATTGGGAAAGTCATGCCCGGTGAACTTTTGTATTGGGAAAGTCATGCCCGGTGAACTTTTGTATTGGGAAAGTCATGCCCGGTGATCTTTTGTACTGGGAAAGTCATGCCCGGTGAACTTTTGTATTGGGAAATCATGCCCGGTGATCTTTTGTACTGGGAAAGTCATGCCCGGTGAACTTTTGTATTGGGAAAGTCATGCCCGGTGAACTTTTGTATTGGGAAAGTCATGCCCGGTGAACATTTGTACTGGGAAAGTCATGCCCGGTCAACTTTTGTATTGGGAAAGTCATGCCCGGTGATCTTTTGTACTGGGAAAGTCATGCCCGGTGAACTTTTGTATTGGGAAAGTCATGCCCGTTGAACTTTTGTATTGGGAAAGTCATGCCCGGTGAACTTTTGTATTGGGAAAGTCATGCCCGGTGATCTTTTGTATTGGGAAAGTCATGCCCGGTGAACTTTTGTACTGGGAAAGTCATGCCCGGTCAACTTTTGTATTGGGAAAGTCATGCCCGGTCAACTTTTGTATTGGGAAAGTCATGCCCGGTGAACTTTTGTATTGGGAAAGTCATGCCCGGTGATCTTTTGTACTGGGAAAGTCAAGCCCGGTGATCTTTTGTATTGGGAAAGTCATGCCCGGTGATCTTTTGTACTGGGAAAGTCATGCCCGGTGAACTTTTGCATGGGAAAAGTCATGCCCGGTGAACTTTTGTATTGGGAAAGTCATGCCCGGTGAACTTTTGTATTGGGAAAGTCATGCCCGTTGAACTTTTGTACTGGGAAAGTCATGCCCGGTGAACTTTTGTATTGGGAAAGTCATGCCCGGTGAACTTTTGTATTGGGAAAGTCATGCCCGGTGAACTTTTGTATTGGGAAAGTCATGCCCGGTGAACTTTTGTATTGGGAAAGTCATGCCCGGTGAACTTTTGTATTGGGAAAGTCATGCCCGGTGATCTTTTGTTCTGGGAAAGTCATGCCCGGTGAACTTTTGTATGGGAAAAGTCATGCCCGGTGATCTTTTGTACTGGGAAAGTCATGCCCGGTGATCTTTTGTACTGGGAAAGTCATGCCCGGTCAACTTTTGTATTGGGAAAGTCATGCCCGGTGATCTTTTGTACTGGGAAAGTCATGCCCGGTGAACTTTTGTATTGGGAAAGTCATGCCCGGTGATCTTTTGTACTGGGAAAGTCATGCCCGGTGAACTTTTGTATTGGGAAATCATGCCCGGTGATCTTTTGTACTGGGAAAGTCATGCCCGGTGAACTTTTGTATTGGGAAAGTCATGCCCGGTGAACTTTTGTATTGGGAAAGTCATGCCCGGTGAACATTTGTACTGGGAAAGTCATGCCCGGTCAACTTTTGTATTGGGAAAGTCATGCCCGGTGATCTTTTGTACTGGGAAAGTCATGCGCGGTGAACTTTTGTATTGGGAAAGTCAAGTCCGGTGAACTTTTGTATTGGGAAAGTCATGCCCGGTGAACTTTTGTATTGGGAAAGTCATGCCCGGTGATCTTTTGTATTGGGAAAGTCATGCCCGGTGAACTTTTGTACTGGGAAAGTCATGCCCGGTCAACTTTTGTATTGGGAAAGTCATGCCCGGTCAACTTTTGTATTGGGAAAGTCATGCCCGGTGAACTTTTGTATTGGGAAAGTCATGCCCGGTGATCTTTTGTACTGGGAAAGTCAAGCCCGGTGATCTTTTGTATTGGGAAAGTCATGCCCGGTGATCTTTTGTACTGGGAAAGTCATGCCCGGTGAACTTTTGCATGGGAAAAGTCATGCCCGTTGAACTTTTGTATTGGGAAAGTTATGCCCAGTGAACTTTTGTATTGGGAAAGTCATGCCCGTTGAACTTTTGTACTGGGAAAGTCATGCCCGGTGAACTTTTGTATTGGGAAAGTCATGCCCGGTGAACTTTTGTATTGGGAAAGTCATGCCCGGTGATCTTTTGTACTGGGAAAGTCATGCCCGGTGAACTTTTGTATGGGAAAAGTCATGCCCGGTGAACTTTTGTATTGGGAAAGTCATGCCGGTGAACTTTTGTATTGGGAAAGTCATGCCCGGTGAACTTTTGTACTGGGAAAGTCATGCCCGGTGAACTTTTGTATTGGGAAAGTCATGCCGGGTGAACTTTTGTATTGGGAAAGTCATGCCCGGTGAACTTTTGTATTGGGAAAGTCATGCCCGGTGAACTTTTGTACTGGGAAAGTCATGCCCGGTGAACTTTTGTATTGGGAAAGTCATGCCCGGTGATCTTTTGTATTGGGAAAGTCATGCCCGGTGATCTTTTGTACTGGGAAAGTCATGCCCGGCCAACTTTTGTATTGGGAAAGTCATGCCCGGTGATCTTTTGTATTGGGAAAGTCATGCCCGGTGAACTTTTGTATTGGGAAAGCCATGCCCGGTGAACTTTTGTATTGGGAAAGTCATGCCCGGTGAACTTTTGTACTGGGAAAGTCATGCCCGGTGAACTTTTGTATTGGGAAAGTCATGCCCGGTGATCTTTTGTATTGGGAAAGTCATGCCCGGTGATCTTTTGTACTGGGAAAGTCATGCCCGGTCAACTTTTGTATTGGGAAAGTCATGCCCGGTGAACTTTTGTACTGGGAAAGTCATGCCCGGTGAACTTTTGTATTGGGAAAGTCATGCCCGGTGAACTTTTGTATTGGGAAAGTCATGCCCGGTGAACTTTTGTATTGGGAAAGTCATGCCCGGTGAACTTTTGTACTGGGAAAGTCATGCCCGGTGAACTTTTGTACTGGGAAAGTCATGCCCGGTCAACTTTTGTATTGGGAAAGTCATGCCCGGTGATCTTTTGTACTGGGAAAGTCATGCCCGGTGAACTTTTGTACTGGGAAAGTCATGCCCGGTGAACTTTTGTTTTGGGAAAGTCATGCCCGGTGAACTTTTGTATTGGAAAAGTCATGCCCGGTGAACTTTTGTACTGGGAAAGTCATGCCCGGTGAACTTTTGTACTGGGAAAGTCATGCCCGGTCAACTTTTGTATTGGGAAAGTCATGCCCGGTGATCTTTTGTATTGGGAAAGTCATGCCCGGTGAACTTTTGTACTGGGAAAGTCATGCCCGGTGAACTTTTGTATTGGGAAAGTCATGCCCGGTGAACTTTTGTATTGGGAAAGTCATGCCCGGTGAACTTTTGTATTGGGAAAGTCATGCCCGGTCAACTTTTGTATGGGAAAAGTCATGCCCGGTGAACTTTTGTATGGGAAAAGTCATGCCCGGTGAACTTTTGTATGGGAAAAGTCATGCCCGGTGAACTTTTGTATTGGGAAAGTCATGCCCGGTCAACTTTTGTATTGGGAAAGTCATGCCCGGTGATCTTTTGTACTGGGAAAGTCATGCCCGGTGAACTTTTGTATGGGAAAAGTCATGCCCGGTGAACTTTTGTATTGGGAAAGTCATGCCCGGTGAACTTTTGTATTGGGAAAGTCATGCCCGGTGAACTTTTGTATTGGGAAAGTCATGCCCGGTGATCTTTTGTTCTGGGAAAGTCATGCCCGGTGAACTTTTGTATGGGAAAAGTCATGCTCGGTGATCTTTTGTACTGGAAAAGTCATGCCCGGTGATCTTTTGTATTGGGAAAGTCATGCCCGGTAATCTTTTGTACTGGGAAAGTCATGCCCGGTGAACTTTTGTATTGGGAAAGTCATGCCCGGTGATCTTTTGTATTGGGAAAGTCATGCCCGGTGATCTTTTGTACTGGGAAAGTCATGCCCGGTCAACTTTTGTATTGGGAAAGTCATGCCCGGTGATCTTTTGTATTGGGAAAGTCATGCCCGGTGAACTTTTGTATTGGGAAAGTCATGCCCGGTGAACTTTTGTATTGGGAAAGTCATGCCCGGTGAACTTTTGTATTGGGAAAGTCATGCCCGGTGAACTTTTGTATTGGGAAAGTCATGCCCGGTGAACTTTTGTATTGGGAAAGTCATGCCCGGTGAACTTTTGTATTGGGAAAGTCATGCCCGCTGAACTTTTGTATTGGGAAAGTCATGCCCGGTGAACTTTTGTATTGGGAAAGTCATGCCCGGTGAACTTTTGTATTGGGAAAGTCATGCCCGGTGAACTTTTGTATTGGGAAAGTCATGCCCGGTGAACTTTTGTATTGGGAAAGTCATGCCCGGTGAACTTTTGTATTGGGAAAGTCATGCCCGGTGAACTTTTGTATTGGGAAAGTCATGCCCGGTGAACTTTTGTATTGGGAAAGTCATGCCCGGTGAACTTTTGTATTGGGAAAGTCATGAACGGTGAACTTTTGTATTGGGAAAGTCATGCCCGGTGATCTTTTGTACTGGGAAAGTCATGCCCGGTGAACTTTTGTATTGGGAAAGTCATGCCCGGTGAAGTTTTGTATGGGAAAAGTCATGCCCGGTGAACTTTTGTATTGGGAAAGTCATGCCCGGTGATCTTTTGTACTGGGAAAGTCATGCCCGGTCAACTTTTGTATTGGGAAAGTCATGCCCGGTGAACTTTTGTATGGGAAAAGTCATGCCCGGTGAACTTTTGTATTGGGAAAGTCTTGCCCGGTGAACTTTTGTATTGGGAAAGTCATGCCCGGTCAACTTTTGTATGGGAAAAGTCATGCCCGGTGAACTTTTGTATTGGGAAAGTCATGCCCGGTGATCTTTTGTATTGGGAAAGTCATGCCCGGTGAACTTTTGTATTGGGAAAGTCATGCCCGGTGAACTTTTGTATTGGGAAAGTCATGCCCGGTGAACTTTTGTATTGGGAAAGTCATGCCCGGTGATCTTTTGTACTGGGAAAGTCATGCCCCGTGAACTTTTGTATTGGGAAAGTCATGCCCGGTCAACTTTTGTATTGGGAAAGTCATGCCCGGTGATCTTTTGTACTGGGAAAGTCATGCCCGGTGAACTTTTGTATTGGGAAAGTCATGCCCGGTGAACTTTTGTATTGGGAAAGTCATGCCCGGTGAACTTTTGTATTGGGAAAGGTCATGCCCGGTGAACTTTTGTATTGGGAAAGTCATGCCCGGTGAACTTTTGTATTGGGAAAGTCATGCCCGGTGAAATTTTGTATTGGGAAAGTCATGCCCGGTGATCTTTTGTTCTGGGAAAGTCATGCCCGGTGAACTTTTGTATGGGAAAAGTCATGCTCGGTGATCTTTTGTACTGGAAAAGTCATGCCCGGTGATCTTTTGTATTGGGAAAGTCATGCCCGGTAATCTTTTGTACTGGGAAAGTCATGCCCGGTGAACTTTTGTATTGGGAAAGTCATGCCCGGTGATCTTTTGTATTGGGAAAGTCATGCCCGGTGATCTTTTGTACTGGGAAAGTCATGCCCGGTCAACTTTTGTATTGGGAAAGTCATGCCCGGTGATCTTTTGTATTGGGAAAGTCATGCCCGGTGAACTTTTGTATTGGGAAAGTCATGCCCGGTGAACTTTTGTATTGGGAAAGTCATGCCCGGTGAACTTTTGTATTGGGAAAGTCATGCCCGGTGAACTTTTGTATTGGGAAAGTCATGCCCGGTGAACTTTTGTATTGGGAAAGTCATGCCCGGTGAACTTTTGTATTGGGAAAGTCATGCCCGCTGAACTTTTGTATTGGGAAAGTCATGCCCGGTGAACTTTTGTATTGGGAAAGTCATGCCCGGTGAACTTTTGTATTGGGAAAGTCATGCCCGGTGAACTTTTGTATTGGGAAAGTCATGCCCGGTGAACTTTTGTATTGGGAAAGTCATGCCCGGTGAACTTTTGTATTGGGAAAGTCATGCCCGGTGAACTTTTGTATTGGGAAAGTCATGCCCGGTGAACTTTTGTATTGGGAAAGTCATGCCCGGTGAACTTTTGTATTGGGAAAGTCATGAACGGTGAACTTTTGTATTGGGAAAGTCATGCCCGGTGATCTTTTGTACTGGGAAAGTCATGCCCGGTGAACTTTTGTATTGGGAAAGTCATGCCCGGTGAAGTTTTGTATGGGAAAAGTCATGCCCGGTGAACTTTTGTATTGGGAAAGTCTTGCCCGGTGAACTTTTGTATTGGGAAAGTCATGCCCGGTCAACTTTTGTATGGGAAAAGTCATGCCCGGTGAACTTTTGTATTGGGAAAGTCATGCCCGGTGATCTTTTGTATTGGGAAAGTCATGCCCGGTGAACTTTTGTATTGGGAAAGTCATGCCCGGTGAACTTTTGTATTGGGAAAGTCATGCCCGGTGAACTTTTGTATTGGGAAAGTCATGCCCGGTGATCTTTTGTACTGGGAAAGTCATGCCCCGTGAACTTTTGTATTGGGAAAGTCATGCCCGGTCAACTTTTGTATTGGGAAAGTCATGCCCGGTGATCTTTTGTACTGGGAAAGTCATGCCCGGTGAACTTTTGTATTGGGAAAGTCATGCCCGGTGAACTTTTGTATTGGGAAAGTCATGCCCGGTGAACTTTTGTATTGGGAAAGGTCATGCCCGGTGAACTTTTGTATTGGGAAAGTCATGCCCGGTGAACTTTTGTATTGGGAAAGTCATGCCCGGTGAAATTT
The DNA here is from genome assembly GCF_047663935.1 of Musca autumnalis. Taxonomy (NCBI): domain Eukaryota; kingdom Metazoa; phylum Arthropoda; class Insecta; order Diptera; family Muscidae; genus Musca; species Musca autumnalis. The sequence goes on from NW_027412044.1 coordinate 462,839, forward strand.
TGTATTGGGAAAGTCATGCCCGGTGAACTTTTGTATTGGGAAAGTCATGCCCGGTCAACTTTTGTATTGGGAAAGTCATGCCCGGTGAACTTTTGTATTGGGAAAGTCATGCCCGGTGAACTTTTGTATTGGGAAAGTCATGCCCGGTGAACTTTTGTATTGGGAAAGTCATGCCCGGTGAACTTTTGTATTGGGAAAGTCATGCCCGGTGAACTTTTGTATTGGGAAAGTCATGCCCGGTGAACTTTTGTATTGGGAAAGTCATGCCCGGTGAACTTTTGTATTGGGAAAGTCATGCCCGGTGAACTTTTGTATTGGGAAAGTCATGCCCGGTGATCTTTTGTACTGGGAAAGTCATGCCCGGTGAACTTTTGTATGGGAAAAGTCATGCCCGGTGATCTTTTGTACTGGGAAAGTCATGCCCGGTGATCTTTTGTACTGGGAAAGTCATGCCCGGTCAACTTTTGTATTGGGAAAGTCATGCCCGGTGATCTTTTGTACTGGGAAAGTCATGCCCGGTGAACTTTTGTATGGGAAAAGTCATGCCCGGTGAACTTTTGTATGGGAAAAGTCATGCCCGTTGAACTTTTGTACTGGGAAAGTCATGCCCGGTGAACTTTTGTATTGGGAAAGTCATGCCCGGTGAACTTTTGTATTGGGAAAGTCATGCCCGGTGATCTTTTGTACTGGGAAAGTCATGCCCGGTGAACTTTTGTATGGGAAAAGTCATGCCCGGTGAACTTTTGTATTGGGAAAGTCATGCCGGTGAACTTTTGTATTGGGAAAGTCATGCCCGGTGAACTTTTGTACTGGGAAAGTCATGCCCGGTGAACTTTTGTATTGGGAAAGTCATGCCCGGTGAACTTTTGTATTGGGAAAGTCATGCCCGGTGAACTTTTGTATTGGGAAAGTCATGCCCGGTGAACTTTTGTACTGGGAAAGTCATGCCCGGTGAACTTTTGTATTGGGAAAGTCATGCCCGGTGATCTTTTGTATTGGGAAAGTCATGCCCGGTGATCTTTTGTACTGGGAAAGTCATGCCCGGCCAACTTTTGTATTGGGAAAGTCATGCCCGGTGATCTTTTGTATTGGGAAAGTCATGCCCGGTGAACTTTTGTATTGGGAAAGCCATGCCCGGTGAACTTTTGTATTGGGAAAGTCATGCCCGGTGAACTTTTGTACTGGGAAAGTCATGCCCGGTGAACTTTTGTATTGGGAAAGTCATGCCCGGTGATCTTTTGTATTGGGAAAGTCATGCCCGGTGATCTTTTGTACTGGGAAAGTCATGCCCGGTCAACTTTTGTATTGGGAAAGTCATGCCCGGTGAACTTTTGTACTGGGAAAGTCATGCCCGGTGAACTTTTGTATTGGGAAAGTCATGCCCGGTGAACTTTTGTATTGGGAAAGTCATGCCCGGTGAACTTTTGTATTGGGAAAGTCATGCCCGGTGAACTTTTGTACTGGGAAAGTCATGCCCGGTGAACTTTTGTACTGGGAAAGTCATGCCCGGTCAACTTTTGTATTGGGAAAGTCATGCCCGGTGATCTTTTGTACTGGGAAAGTCATGCCCGGTGAACTTTTGTACTGGGAAAGTCATGCCCGGTGAACTTTTGTTTTGGGAAAGTCATGCCCGGTGAACTTTTGTATTGGAAAAGTCATGCCCGGTGAACTTTTGTACTGGGAAAGTCATGCCCGGTGAACTTTTGTACTGGGAAAGTCATGCCCGGTCAACTTTTGTATTGGGAAAGTCATGCCCGGTAATCTTTTGTATTGGGAAAGTCATGCCCGGTGAACTTTTGTACTGGGAAAGTCATGCCCGGTGAACTTTTGTATTGGGAAAGTCATGCCCGGTGAACTTTTGTATTGGGAAAGTCATGCCCGGTGAACTTTTGTATTGGGAAAGTCATGCCCGGTCAACTTTTGTATGGGAAAAGTCATGCCCGGTGAACTTTTGTATGGGAAAAGTCATGCCCGGTGAACTTTTGTATGGGAAAAGTCATGCCCGGTGAACTTTTGTATTGGGAAAGTCATGCCCGGTCAACTTTTGTATTGGGAAAGTCATGCCCGGTGATCTTTTGTACTGGGAAAGTCATGCCCGGTGAACTTTTGTATGGGAAAAGTCATGCCCGGTGAACTTTTGTATTGGGAAAGTCATGCCCGGTGAACTTTTGTATTGGGAAAGTCATGCCCGGTGAACTTTTGTATTGGGAAAGTCATGCCCGGTGATCTTTTGTTCTGGGAAAGTCATGCCCGGTGAACTTTTGTATGGGAAAAGTCATGCCCGGTGATCTTTTGTACTGGGAAAGTCATGCCCGGTGATCTTTTGTACTGGGAAAGTCATGCCCGGTCAACTTTTGTATTGGGAAAGTCATGCCCGGTAATCTTTTGTACTGGGAAAGTCATGCCCGGTGAACTTTTGTATTGGGAAAGTCATGCCCGGTGATCTTTTGTATTGGGAAAGTCATGCCCGGTGATCTTTTGTACTGGGAAAGTCATGCCCGGTCAACTTTTGTATTGGGAAAGTCATGCCCGGTGATCTTTTGTATTGGGAAAGTCATGCCCGGTGAACTTTTGTATTGGGAAAGTCATGCCCGGTGAACTTTTGTATTGGGAAAGTCATGCCCGGTGAACTTTTGTATTGGGAAAGTCATGCCCGGTGAACTTTTGTATTGGGAAAGTCATGCCCGGTGATCTTTTGTATTGGGAAAGTCATGCCCGGTGAACTTTTGTATTGGGAAAGTCATGCCCGCTGAACTTTTGTATTGGGAAAGTCATGCCCGGTGAACTTTTGTATTGGGAAAGTCATGCCCGGTGAACTTTTGTATTGGGAAAGTCATGCCCGGTGAACTTTTGTATTGGGAAAGTCATGCCCGGTGAACTTTTGTATTGGGAAAGTCATGCCCGGTGAACTTTTGTATTGGGAAAGTCATGCCCGGTGAACTTTTGTATTGGGAAAGTCATGCCCGGTGAACTTTTGTATTGGGAAAGTCATGCCCGGTGAACTTTTGTATTGGGAAAGTCATGAACGGTGAACTTTTGTATTGGGAAAGTCATGCCCGGTGATCTTTTGTACTGGGAAAGTCATGCCCGGTGAACTTTTGTATTGGGAAAGTCATGCCCGGTGAAGTTTTGTATGGGAAAAGTCATGCCCGGTGAACTTTTGTATTGGGAAAGTCATGCCCGGTGATCTTTTGTACTGGGAAAGTCATGCCCGGTCAACTTTTGTATTGGGAAAGTCATGCCCGGTGAACTTTTGTATGGGAAAAGTCATGCCCGGTGAACTTTTGTATTGGGAAAGTCTTGCCCGGTGAACTTTTGTATTGGGAAAGTCATGCCCGGTGAACTTTTGTATGGGAAAAGTCATGCCCGGTGAACTTTTGTATTGGGAAAGTCATGCCCGGTGATCTTTTGTATTGGGAAAGTCATGCCCGGTGAACTTTTGTATTGGGAAAGTCATGCCCGGTGAACTTTTGTATTGGGAAAGTCATGCCCGGTGAACTTTTGTATTGGGAAAGTCATGCCCGGTGATCTTTTGTACTGGGAAAGTCATGCCCCGTGAACTTTTGTATTGGGAAAGTCATGCCCGGTCAACTTTTGTATTGGGAAAGTCATGCCCGGTGATCTTTTGTACTGGGAAAGTCATGCCCGGTGAACTTTTGTATTGGGAAAGTCATGCCCGGTGAACTTTTGTATTGGGAAAGTCATGCCCGGTGAACTTTTGTATTGGGAAAGGTCATGCCCGGTGAACTTTTGTATTGGGAAAGTCATGCCCGGTGAACTTTTGTATTGGGAAAGTCATGCCCGGTGAACTTTTGTATTGGGAAAGTCATGCCCGGTGAACTTTTGTATTGGGAAAGTCATGCCCGGTGAACTTTTGTATTGGGAAAGTCATGCCCGGTGA